>NC_133332.1:54052522-54383314 GCF_042186555.1 Aquarana catesbeiana
GCCTGCCGTATACTGTCACTACATACTGAACGAGCCTGCCGTATACTGTCACTACATACTGAACTAACCTGCCGTATACTGTCACTACATACTGAACTAACCTGCCGTATACTGTCACTACATACTGAACGAGCCTGCCGTATACTGTCACTACATACTGAACTAACCTGCCGTATACTGTCACTACATACTGAACTAACCTGCCATATACTGTCACTACATACTGCCCTAACCTGCCGTATACTGTCACTACATACTGAACTAACCTGCCGTATACTGTCACTACATACTGAACTAGCCTGGCGTATACTGTCACTACATAGTGAACTAGCCTGCCGTACACTGTCACTACATACTGAACGAGCCTGCCGTATACCGTCACTACATACTGAACTAAAATGCCGTATACTGTCACTACATACTGAACTAACCTGCTGTATACTGTCACTACATACTGAACTAGCCTGCCGTACACGGTCTCTACATACTGAACTAACTTGCCGTATACTGTCACTACATTATTATTATACGAGATTTATATAGCGCCAACAGTTTACTCAGCGCTTTACAATGTATAAGGGGGACAACACAATTACAGTACAGTTCAATACAAAAGGTACAGGAGGGCCCTGCTCGTAGAGCTTACATTCTAAAGGGAGGGGGTGGTGGTACAAAAGGTAATAGCTGCAAAGAATGATTTGATGGGGGTGGCTCAGGGACAGTTATGTGGGTGTGGGATAGGCTTCCCTGAATAAATGAGTTTTCAGGGATCTCCTAAAGGTGGACAGGGTAGGGGCTGATCGGACATACTGGGGCAGGGAATTCCAGAGGATGGGAGAGGCTCTGGAGAAGTCCTGAAGGCGAGCATGGGAGGAGGTAACAAGGTAGCTAGAGAGCAGGAGGTCCTGGGAGGAGCGGAGGGGACGATTTGGGTGATATCTGCAGATGAGGTTGGTGATGTAGATGGGGGCGATGTTGTGAATGGCCTTGTATGTTATGGTTAGCATTTTGAATTTTACACGGTGGGGTAGGGGAAGCCAGTGAAGGGATTGGCAGAGAGGAGCAGCAGTCACGGATCGATTAGTGAGGTGTATTAGTCTAGCAGCAGCATTCATAATAGACTGAAGGGGGGATAGCCTGCTTAAGGGTAGGCCATTAAGGAGAGAGTTGCAGTAGTCGAGGCGGGAAATAATCAAGGGGTGAATAAGTTGCTTTGTGGTGTCATTAGTCAGGAAGGGTCGAATTCTGGAGATGTTGCGGAGGTTAAGGTGGCAGGATTTAGCCAGTGATTGGATATGGGGGCTGAAGGAGAGGTCAGAGTCAAGGATTACACCCAGGGCCCTGGCATGTGTGGAGGGACCAATGGTTGTGTTGTTGATATTAATGGTGAAGTCACAGGAGGGGCACCTTGAAGGAGGAAATATAACAAGCTCAGTTTTAGAAAGATTAAGTTTGAGGATGTGGTGTGACATCCATACCGATATGTCATTCAGCAAGTTTGAGATCCTTGAGGAGATAGTGGGGGTGAGTTGAGGAGTGGAGAGATAGATCTGTGTGTCATTGGCATAGAGGTGGTATTGGAAGCCATGGGAGGTTATCAACTGGCCCAGGGAAGAGGTATAGAGTGAGAAAAGGAGAGGCCCAAGGACGGAGCCTTGGGGTACCCCAACAGAAAGAGGAAGAGGAGCGGAGGAGATGGAGTTGTAAGTGACACTGAAAGTGCGCTGAGATAAGTAGGAGGAGAACCAGGATAATGCAGAATCACGGAGGCCAAGGGAGTGTAATTTGCTGAGGAGCAGCAGGTGGTCAACTGTGTCAAAGGCAGCAGAGAGGTCTAAAAGTATGAGTATGGAGTAGTTGCCATTGGTTTTGGCAGTTATTAGGTCATTGGTGATTTTTAGTAGGGCAGTTTCAGTAGAATGTTGTAGGCGGAAGCCAGACTGTAGGGGGTCGAGAAGGTTGTTGTGCGTGAGGTAGCGACTCATTTGGTCATGAACAAGGCGTTCGATGAGCTTGGAGGCAAACGGGAGAAGGGAGATAGGTCTTAAGTTATTCAAACAGGTGGGGTCTAGTGAGGGGTTTTTTGAGTATGGGGGTAACCAGTGCATGTTTGAGCGGGGAAGGAAAGGTGCCGGAGGAGAGGGAGAGGTTAAAGATGTGGGTTAGGGAGTTGAGGATAGAGTGGGAAGGTGGTCGCAGTAATTGAGAGGGGACAGGGTCCAGGGGACATGTAGTGAGGTGGGCCATGGAGAGGAGTTTATCAACTTCTTCTGTGGTAACTGGGCAAAAGGAGGAGAGTATTGAGTGTGGTGTTGGACCTGATATGTTGGGTAGGGGAGGAATTTGAATGCTGGATATCTCCTTGCGAATTGTGTTGATTTTGCTATTGAAGTGGTTGGCAATATGTTGAGCGGTAAGCAAGTTGGTGGGTGGGGGCAGTGGGGGGTGAAGTAAGGAATTAAGGGTAGAAGAGAGTTGACGAGGTTTGGATGAGAGGGTTTTGATGAGAGAGTGTTGTAATAGGTTTGTTTAGCAGTGTGGGGACAGGAGTTGTATTTGAGAAGGACAGATTTGTAGAGGGTAAAATCTTGCAGGGATTTAGATTTACGCCATGCTCGCTCAAGAGCACGGCTGCGTCTCTTGAGACTTCTGGTGTCGTCTGTTTGCCAGGGTTGTGGCAGATGGGGCCTGGTTCTGCGTGTAGAAAGAGGAGCAAGTACGTCTAGGGAGGATGACAACGTGCTAAATTAACTAAATTTATAGACAGGTAGAGCGACTTTTGTGTTGCAGGGAAGACCAGTGTAGTTAGCAGAGGGTATGAAGAGTCAGGTGGGAAATCGCAGACAGGTAGAGCGACAGACCTAACACGTCACTATGTCACCCTACACTGCCCTAACCTGCCGTATACTGTCACTACATACTGAACTAGCCTGCCGTATACTGTCACTACTTACTGAACTAGCCTGCCGTATACTGTCACTACATACTGAACTAACCTGCTGTATACTGTCACTACATACTGAGCGAGCCTGCCTTATACTGTCACTACATACTGAACTAACCTGCCATATACTGTCACTACATACTGAACTAAACTGCCGTATACTGTCACTACATACCGACCTAACATGTCACTATTTCACCCTACACTGCCCTAACCTGCCGTATACTATCACTACATACTGAACTAGCCTGCCATATACTGTCACTGCATCCTGAACTAACCTGCCGTATACTGTCACTACATACTGAACTAACCTGCCATATACTGTCACTACATACTGAACTAAACTGCCGTATACTGTCACTACATACTGAACTAACCTGCCGTATACTGTCACTACATACCGACCTAACATGTCACTATTTCACCCTACACTGCCCTAACCTGCCGTATACTATCACTACATACTGAACTAGCCTGCCATATACTGTCACTGCATACTGAACTAGCCTGCCGTATACTGTCACTACATACTGAACGAGCCTGCCGTATACTGTCACTACATACTGAACTAACCTGCCGTATACGGTCACTACATACTGAACTAACCTGCCGTATACTGTCACTACATACTGAACTTACCTGCCGTATACTGTCACTACATACTGAACGAGCCTGCCGTATACTGTCACTACATACTGAACTAACCTGCCGTATACTGTCACTACATACTGAACTAACCTGCCATATACTGTCACTACATACTGAACTAAACTGCCGTATAATGTCACTACATACCGACCTAACATGTCACTATTTCACCCTACACTGCCCTAACCTGCCGTATACTATCACTACATACTGAACTAGCCTGCCATATACTGTCACTGCATACTGAACTAACCTGCCGTATACTGTCACTACATACTGAACTAACCTGCCATATACTGTCACTACATACTGAACTAAACTGCCGTATACTGTCACTACATACTGAACTAACCTGCCGTATACTGTCACTACATACTGACCTAACATGTCACTATTTCACCCTACACTGCCCTAACCTGCCGTATATTATCACTATATACTGAACTAGCGTGCCATATACTGTCACTGCATACTGAACTAGCCTGCCGTATACTGTCACTACATACTGAACGAGCCTGCTGTATACTGTCACTACATACTGAACTAACCTGCCGTATACTGTCACTACATACTGAACTAACCTGCCGTATACTGTCACTACATACTGAACTAACCTGCCGCATACTGTCACTACATACTGAACTAACCTGTCGTTTACTGTTACTACATACTGAACTAACCTGCCGTATACTGTCACTACATACTTTACTAACCTCCTGCATACTGTCACTACATACTGAACTTACCTGCCGTATACTGTCACTACATACTGAACTAACCTGCCATATACTGTCACTACATACTGAACTAACCTGCCGTATACTGTCACTACATACTGAACTAACCTGCCGTATACTGTCACTACTTACTGAACAAACCTGCCGTATACTGTCACTGCATACTGAACTAACCTGCCGTATACCGTCACTACATACTGAACGAGCCTGCCGTATACTGTCACTACATACTGAACTAGCCTGCCGTATACTGTCACTACATACTGAACTAGCCTGCCTTATACTGTCACTACATACTGAACGAGCCTGCCATATACTGTCACTACATACTGAACTAGCCTGCCGTATACTGTCACTACATACTGCCCTAACCTGCCATATACTGTCACTGTACTGCCCCAACCTGCCGTATACTGTCAGTGTACTGCCCTAACCTGCCATATACTGTCACTGTACTGCCCCAACCTGCCGTATACTGTCACTGTACTGCCCTAACCTGCCGTATACTGTCACTGTACTGCCCTAACCTTTTTTTTTATCTCATGGACGAAATATGAGCGATAACGTATATATCATACAATCATTCCATAAACACTGCATATATCATTTGAGGAAAATATGCTTAGAAAATAGTTTACCATTTGTCAATAAAAAAAATATATATATATGTCCCCGGATTTCATTTTAAAAATCTGGTCACCTTAATATAGCACTGTTCAAGGGGTGAGATGCACTGAACGATCCTATAGCGCAAGCAATCTAGTCCTTCCCACAGACCAATATGTAGAAACAAATGGCAAGGACTGCTGCACAAGAAGATTTATTTCCGATGAAATTACATCAATTCAAAATATCAAAAAAGCACCAGATGCAGCTGGCGGCGATGTTTCGGGCTTCAACAGATAACGCCCTTTCTCACAATCATATGTCTGCAACTGGTAACACACATCACATTAGGGGGACCCAGAAACGTAATGCGGGGGATGGGGGTGCTATATTGATCTGATTTAACCAATCTATCACGCAACGTTCTTCCTCTACGATAAGACGGTAGTGGAGGATGATAAAACTCAGGAATAGTTGGATCATTTTTATTTAATATAGACCAATGTTTTCTAATAACATTGTTAATCTGGTTTGAGAACGGGTGAAACTGTGAGATGAAAGGCAGCCTGCGAGCTACATCCTTCTTTCTATCATAAAATAAATTGATACGTTCTTGATGAACCATATCACTTGGGTATCCTCGCTGGCATAATCTGTCTTCCATCTCATTCAGAAGTTCTTCTCTTGTATCTACTTTATTTACAATTCTAGACACCCGTTTCAATTGACTCCTGGGTATGGATTTAAATAACCCAGGCGGATGAAAACTAGAATAATGTAGCAATTGATTCCGATCTGTGGGTTTTCGATATAAGTCGCTCACAATGTGATCGTCTTGTATATGCAACAATGTGTCTAAAAAGGGAATTGTTGTGTCAGAACTAGACATGTTAAATTTTAAACCGGGGACTAAATTATTCAAATAAAAATCGAATAGAAGCAATGAATCTCGGTCGCTCACCCATATGCCAAACACGTCATGTTTGGAATCATTCAATAACCGTCTACAGGCTTCAAGTCCTAAGGAGTGCGGGATGGCTGTATAGAGATTAGCCACATCCCAAGTCACTAACATAGCTCCTGATGGAAGGATTAAATCTTTTATTTTATTCAAAAAATCTTGAGTATCTTCAATGTAAGTTCGGGTGTTTATAACCAGAGGAGTAAGACATTTATCTAAGTACTTAGCAATTGGCATGGTGAGAGAATCAATACTAGAGACGATTAGACGACCCGGTGGATTTAGTGGGTCCTTGTGTACCTTAGGCAACACATAAAAAATGGGTGTGATGGGATATTCTGGAATCAAAAAAGTCCATGTGGAAACAACTCAAAGAGTAAAGGATAGAATTGAAAGACACAAATATTCAGTTCGGGACAAATTAGAAAAATTACCATTATCTAGACATTTTGTAGAAAAAAAAAAGCATAGTGTCTCAATTAATGTATATGGTCATTGATGGAGTACCCATAAACAGACGAGGGGGGAACAGGGAATTAGCTTTAAAGAAAAGTGAGGTTCATTGGATTAACCGTTTGGACACATTGCAGCCCAAAGGGTTAAATACTGATTTTGACCTGTATTTGTTCCTTTAGAAATCATAAGTGTATACAGGAGATTATATATATCATCAGATATGACATGTAAGGGATATTCCATTTAGTATAAATAAGTTAGGCAGGAGGAAAGATGAGATCACTTCCTCTGCTTCTGTTTACATTACAGAAGCAGAGGAAGCATTCCATTCGTCAGGAGTGATCGTGAGGGGCTGGCCATGAATCGGTGGCCTCCCCCTCAGCACCGATCGCTCCTGTAATGAATCCGACCGCCGCAGGCACCATAGGGGGGGCCCGATTGGACCCCCCGCCCGCTGGGAGGCAGGGACGTACAGGTAAGCCCTTATGCCTGACTGTGCCATTCTGCTGACGTACATCGGCGTGCAGTGGTCAGCAACTGGTTAAAAACTGTTTATTTTTGCTAGCAAATTACTTAGAACCTCCAAACACACTTCCACAAGGAGACTCCACCAGAAGAACCCTTGATCATCACAGAACAGGACAAAGGAAAAAGAACCAGAAAAAGAAACAAAAATAGAAAAAATAAGACAGTATGAGTGCGCCCCAGGCAAGGCAACTCCACCAGAGTGCGCCCCAGGCAACGTCACTCCACCAGAGTGCGCCCCAGGCGACGTCACTCCGCCAGAGTGCGCCCCAGGCGACGTCACTCCGCCAGAGTGCGCCCCAGGCGACGTCACTCCGCCAGAGTGCGCCCCAGGCGACGTCACTCCGCCAGAGTGCGCCCCAGGTTACGTCACTCCACCAGAGTGCGCCCCAGGCGACGTCACTCCACCAGAGTGCGACCTAGACATTGCCACTCCGCCAGAGTGCGACCTAGACATGGCCACTCCGCCAGAGTGCGACCTAGACATGGCCACTCCGCCAGAGTGCGACCTAGACATGGCCACTCCGCCAGAGCGCGACCTAGACATGGCCACTCCGCCAGAGCGTGACCTAGACATGGCCACTCCACCAGAGTGCGACCTAGACATGGCCAATCCGCCAGAGTGCGACCTAGACATGGCCACTCCACCAGAGTGCGACCTAGACATAGAGAAACCAAAACGTCATGTTCGCTTTACGCTTCCTCCAGGGCATGAAGATGATAATCGACCAAGGCGACCCCACTTCTACATAAAAAAAACCAAAACATCGTGTTCGCTTTATGCTTTCTCCAGAAAGCCACGATGACACTGAAACTCCACGAAAAAGTCGCTGTCATAAAGAAAAAAAGAAAAAAAAAAGAAAGAAATTCAAAGACCAAAATTTTCATCACCCCCCTGCAGAAGTACCCTCGATGATCATGAAGAAAAGAAAAAGAACCAGAAAAAGAAACAAAAATAGAAAAAATAAAGACAGTACGAGTTGGAGCTGCTGTGAGGGGAGGTTGGAGGCCGGTAGACTTTTTCTGCAGGCGTGTGTTGGACCAGCTGTGAGGGGAGGTTGGAGGCCAGTAGACTTTTTCTTTCCTGCAGGCTTGTGTTGGACCGGCTGTGAGGGAAGGTTGGAGGCCGGTAGACTTTTTCTTTTCTGCAGGTGTGTGTTGGACCGGCTGTGAGGGGAGGTTGGAGGCCGGTAGACTTTTTATTATCTGCAGGCGTGTGTTGGACAGGCTGTTAAAGGAGGTTGGAGGCTGATAGACTTTTCTTTTCCTGCAAGCGTGTGTTGGACCGGCTGTGAGGGGAGGTTGGGGGCCGGAAGACTTTATTTTCTGCAGGCGTGTGTTGGACCGGCTGTGAGGGGAGGTTGGAGGCCGGTAGACTATTTTCTGCAGGCGTGTGTTGGACCGGCTGTGAGGGGAGGTTTGAGGCCGGTAGACTTTTTCTTTTCTGCAGGCGTGTGTTGGACCAGCTGTGAGGGGAGGTTGGAGGCCGGTAGACTTTTTATTTTCTGCAGGCGTGTGTTGGATACTAAATGATATATTGTTCAAACATGGCATGGTTATATGTGGAATTACACCCCAAAATACATTCTGCTGCTTCTCCTGAGTACCTTGATACCACATGTGTGAGACTTTTTGGGAGCCTAGCCACCTACAGGACACCGAAAACCAAGCACCGCCTTCAGGATTTCTAAGGGTGTAAATTTTTGATTTCACTCTTCACTACCTATCAGTTTTGAAGGCCATAAAATGCCAAGATAGTAGAACCCTCCCCCAAATGACCCCATTTTGGAAAGTAGACACCCCAAGCTATTTGATGAGAAGCATGTTGAGTCCATGGAATATTTTATATTTTGCCACAAGTTGCCAGAAAATTACAATTTTTTTCTTTCCCACAAAGTTGTCACTAAATGATCTAATGCTCAAACATGCCATGGGCATATATGAAATTACACCCCAAAATATATTCTGCTGCTTCTCCTGTGTACAGGGATACCACACGTGTGAGAATTTTTGGGAGCCTAGCAGCGTACAGGACCCCAAAAACCAAGCACCGCCTTCAGGCTTTCTAAAGGCGTAAAATTGTGATTTTACTCCTCACTACCTATCACAGTTACGGAGGCCCTGAAATGACCCCATTTTGGAAAGTAGACACCCCAAGGTATTTTCTAAGAGGCATGGTGAGTATTTTGCAGATCTCATTTATTTTTGAAAATGAAGACAGAAAAGAAAAAGTGAGATCTGCAAAATACTCAACATGCCTCTCAGCAGATAGCTTGGGGTGTCTACTTTCCAAAATGAGGTCATTTGGGGGGGTTGTGCTATCTGGGCATTTCATGGCTTCGAAACTATTATAGGCAGTGAGCAGTGAAATAAAAAATGTACGCCCTTAGAAAGCCTGAAGGCGGTGCTTGGTTTTCGGGGTCCTGTACGCGGTTAGACTGTCAAAAAGTCTCACACATGTGGTATCCCCATACTCAGGAGAAGCAGCAGAATGTATTTTGGGGTGTAATTCCATATATAACCACACCATGTTTGAACAATATATCATTTAGTGACAACTTTGTGTAAAAAAAAAAAAAACTGTAATTTTCCTGAAACTTGTGGCAAAATATAAAATATTCCATGGACTCATCATGCCTCTCAGCAAATAGCTTGAAGTGTCTTCTTTCCAAAATTAGGTCATTTGGGGGGGCGGGGGGGTTGTGCTATCTTGTCATTTCATGGCCTCCGAAACTGTGATAGGTAGTGAGGAAGTGAAATCACCATTTTACACCCTTAGAAAACCTGAAGGTGGTGCTTGGTTTTCGAGGTCCTGTACATGGCTAGGCTCCCAAAAAGTCTCACATATGTGGTATCCCTGTACTTAAGAGAAGCAGCAGAATGTATTTTGGGGTGTCATTTCACATATGCCCATGGCATGTTTTAGCAATAGATCATTTAGTGACAAATTTGTGCACAAAAAAAAAAAAAAATAATAATTTTCCCGCAACTTGTGGCAAAATATAAAATATTCCATGGACTCAACATGCCTATCAGCAAATAGCTTGGGGTATCTAATTCCAAAATGGGGTCATTTGGGGGGGTTTGTGCTATCTTGGCATTTTATGGCCTTCGAAACTGTGATAGGTAGTGAGGAGTGAAATCAAAAATTTACGCCCTTACAAATCCTGAAGGCGGTGCTTGGTTTTCGGGGTCCTGTACACGGCTAGGCTCCAAAAAAGTCTCACACATGTGGTATCCCCATACTCAGGAGAAGCAGCAGAATGTATTTTAGGGTGTAATTCCACATATAACCATGGCATGTGTGAGCAATATATCATTTAGTGACAACTTTGTGTAGTTGTTTTTATTTATTAGTCATTTTTCAATCACTTGTGACAAAAAAATAAAATATTCAATGGTCTCAACATGCCTCTCAGCAATTTCCTTGGGGTGTCTAATTTCCAAAATGGGGTCATTGTGGGTGGGGGTGAGGGGTTGTACTGCCCTTCCATTTTAGCACCTCAAGAAATGAGATGGGTAGTCATAAACTAAAAGCTGCATTTTTCCAGGCATGTTTTGGACCTCTTTTTGCTATAATGGAAGGCGATTTCACATATGATTGCAAATATATGCAACCAATACCTCTGTTTTTTTATGAGTTTGTTGAACTAGTTTAGACTCTCAATGTATTCCTTGCTATGTATGTCTCCATTTGGAAACAATGTTAGAGTAGAGTTAGGCCCCTTTCACACTGGGGCGGTAGGGGGCATCGGCGGTAATACATTACCGCGGTATTCGGCCGCTAGTGGTGCGGTTTTAACCCCCCGCTGGCGGCCAAAAAAGGGTTAAAACCCCTCGTATAGCGCGGCTATAGCCGCGGTATTACCGCGGTATAGCCTCGCTGTCCCATTGATTTCAATGGGCAGGAGCGGTTTAGGAGCGGTGAATACACCGCTCCTTTACCGCTCCAAAGATGCGGCTTGCAGGAGATTTTTTCTTCTCCTGACAGCGCACCGCTTCAGTGTGAAAGCCCTCGGGCACAATAACGCCCGAGGGCTTATGCAATAACGCCTGCAAACCGCCCCAGTGTGAAAGGGGCCTTAGGGACCGTACTTTGCAGAGGAGCCTTGACATGGCAGTGCGGCTTCACATATATTTGCAAATGTATCTTATGTAAACCAAACACAAACTGTTCAAACAATATTTTGCTGACTGGCTGGTGTTTTCGGTGGATTCTGTGTATTGTTGGAAAGTACACACACCGCTTCACTTCTTCCACATTTTGTTATATTACAGCCTTATTCCAAAATGGATTAAATTCATTATTTTTCTCAAAATTCTACAAACAATACATGTTTAAACTGAATTTACCACAGATGGACTCCAATCAAGTTGTAGAAAGATCTCTAGAATGATCAGTGGAAACAGGATGCATCTGAGCTCAATTTTGAGTGTCATTGCAAAAGCTGTGAATGCTTACAGTACCTGACCACGAGATTGTGTTTCCAGTGCGATCCTATCGTGCTGGTTCTCAGCGACAGGGTACTGTGCATGTCGCGCTGGCTCGCTGATCGGGAAAGGAAAACTTTTTTTTTCCTTTCGCGATGAGCGACAGGCAATGCTGACAGCTGTCTGGTATGAATCATGCGGGGG
The DNA here is from genome assembly GCF_042186555.1 of Aquarana catesbeiana. Classification (NCBI taxonomy): domain Eukaryota; kingdom Metazoa; phylum Chordata; class Amphibia; order Anura; family Ranidae; genus Aquarana; species Aquarana catesbeiana. The sequence continues at coordinate 54,064,038 of NC_133332.1, forward strand.
GAACGCCGCGCCAAGTTTTAAATGAAAAAAAAAACGGGCGTGGGTTCCCCCCAGGGGCCTACCAGGCCCTTAGGTCTGGTATGGATGTTAAGGGGAACCCCCTACGCTGAAAAATCGGCGTGTGGGTCCCCCCCAAAATCCATACCAGACCCTTATCCGAGCACACAGCCTGGCCGGTCAGGAAAGGGGATGGGGACGAGCGAGCGCCCCCCCGAACCGTACCAGGCCACATGCCCTAACATGTTACCCCTACCCATTCACCTAGGGAAAAAAAAGTGTCAATAAAAAAAACACACTACACAGGTTTTAAAAGTAATTTATTAGGCAGCTCCGGGGGTCTTCTTCCGACTTCGGGGTCTTCTTTCGACTTCTTCTCCCGGTGTTCAGGCCTCTTCTCCCGGGCCCCTCCGCTATCTTCTTCCAGCTCTTTTGCTAGCGGGGTCCCGGTCTTCTGCCACTGTCCGGTTCTTCTGTCGCTGGACGGTTCTTCTCCGGTATCTTCTGCCGGACTCCCCCGCTATCTTCTTCCACCTCTTTTGCTAGCGGGGGCCCGGTATTCTGCGCTGTCTTGTCCCCTCTTCTCTTCTTCCGATGTTGACACGACGCTCTCTCCTGCTGGAATGCTGTGTGCGAGCTGCGCAGCCATTTATATAGGCGGAGACCCCGCCCCCTTGTGACGTCACAGTCCCAGCATGCGCAGGGACTCTGGCGTCATAAGAGGGCGTGAGAAGAGGGGACAAGACAGCACAGAAGACCGGGCCCCCATTAGCAAAAGAGCTGAACGATGATAGCGGGGGAGTCCGGCAGAAGATACCGGAGAAGAACCGGCCAGCGACAGAAGAAGCGGACAGTGGCAGAAGACTGGGACCCCGCTAGCAAAAGAGCTGGAAGAAGATAGTGGAGGGGCCCGGGAGAAGAGGCTGAACAGCAGGAGAAGAAGCCGGAGAGAGCGGAGAAGTCGGAAGAAGACCCCGAAGTCGGAAGAAGACCCCCAGAGCTGCCTAATAAATTACTTTTAAAACCTGTGTAGTGTGGTTTTTTTTATTGACACTTTTTTTTCCTAGGTGAATGGGTAGGGGTACCATGTACCCCATACTTATTCACATAGGGTGGGGGGCCGGGATCTGGGGGCCCCCTTGTTAAAGGGGGCTCCCGGATTCTGATAAGCCCTCCGCCCGCAGGCGCCGACAACCAACGGCCAGGGTTGTCGGGAAGAGGCCCTTGTCCTCATCAACATGGGGACAAGGTGCTATGGGGTGGGGGGGCCCGCAGGGCGCTCCCCTCCCCCAAAGCACCTACCCCACATGTTGAGGGCATGCGGCCTGGTACGGTTCAGGAGGGGGGGGGGCGCTCGCTCGTCCCCACCCCCTTTCCTGACCGGCCGGGCTACGTGCTCGGATAAGGATCTGGTATGGATTTTGGGGGGAACCCCATGCCGATTTTTCGGCGTAGGAGGTTCCCCTTAACATCCATAGCAGACCTAAGGGCCTGGTATGCCCCTGGGGGGAACCCATGCCGTTTTTTTCATTTAAAACTTGGCACGGCGTTCCCCCTCATGATTCATACCAGACAGCTGTCAGCACTGCCTGTCGCTCATCGCGAAAGGAAAAAAAAAGTTTTCCTTTCCCGATCAGTGAGCCAGCTCTGCGCTAGCTCCCGCGACAGGGCTCGCAGGTGTCAAATCTTGCCGATAACAGCGGCGAGATTGACACAATATCGCGGTCACCTACTGTACGTACATGGGATTTTTTTTCGTTTTTTATTTTTAATAAATTTTCAAAGATTTCAAACAAACTTCTTTCACGTTGTCATTATGGAGGTATTGTTTGTAGAATTTTGAGGAAAATAATGAATTTAATCCATTTTGGAATAAGGCCGTAACATAACAAAATGTGGAAAAGTTGAAGCTCTGAATATTTCCCGGATGCACTGTACTGTATGCATTAGGGGTGCTGAAATGAATCGCTGCATCGCGATTCGGGTGTCCCCGATGCGGCATCAATGCATGCGACCGTAGAAATCGATTGCCGGTGATGTCATTGCCCCGTCCCTTCCAGGAGAGCGTTACGATCGTGTACAATGCCCGCCTCTCTCCTCTCACGTCCAGCTCTTCTCACGTCAGCGGAGAATTCTAAGCCCCGCCCGCTGACTGTCACTATCAAATCCGAAGAGAGGCGGGCAGGGCTGAGAATTCCCTGCTGACGTCAGGAGAGAAGTGAGACTTGAGAGCAGAGAGGCGGGCCGGGCACGGGCAGTCACATCAGAGGTGCCTATATACAGGGCCGCTGATAAGGGGGTACAGGCAGCCTGTCCTCCTAGTCCACCCACATAGTTCACTAGGATAGCAGGTCGGGACTCCGGAGCGATGTCAGGACTCAGTAGGGAGGGACTAATGAGGGAACTTGAGATGAGAACAATCAGCAGACAAGAAAAGTCAGAGGGGGATGATTCTTCTACAGGATTCCATATGGATTAAGCAGCACCAGTGCCCCCCCTCCCCCACTGACTGGCAGTGCCCCCAAACTGCCCCCATTAGGCACCAGGACCCCTATCTCCCCTCACTAATCACTTGAGCCTCCCATCTCTCCCCACTAAGCGCCAGGACCCCCCATCTCTCCCCACTAAGCGCCAGGACCCCCCCATCTCTCCCCACTAAGCACCAGAACCCCCCCATCTCTCCCCACTAAGCACCCCCTATCTCCCCCCACTAAGCGCCAGGACCCCCCCCATTTCCCCTAATTGAGCACCAGTGTTCCCTTTTGTCCTCCTTGAAAAAAAAAATGGAGATATTTATTATAGCAAAAAGTAAAAAAATATTGTGTTTTTTTCAAAATTGTTGCTTTTTTTTTGTTTATAGCGCAAAAAATAAAAAAACGCAGAGATGATCAAATACCACCAAAAGAAAGCTCTATTTGTGGAGAAAAAAAGGACATCAATTTTGTTTGTGTACAACGTTGCACGACCGCGCAATTGTCAGCTAAAGTAACGCAGTGCCGAATTGCAAAAAATGGCCTAGTCATTCAGCAGCCAAATCTTCCGGGGCTGAAGTGGTTAAGGGAGTAAGGTTATATTTAATTCAAAGTTCCAGTAAATATTTTTGTTTATTAAAAGTCAGCAGCTACAAAAAAAGTGTATCTTCTTTTAATAAAAAGACACTCACCTGTCCCACAATCCAGCGACGTGGCCACCCGATCCCTCCCTTCTCTTCCCCGCCTGTCCACCGCGCTGGCAATACTACTGTGGGCATCCGGCTGTGACAGCTTGCAGCTTCACAGCCGGGTGCGCATGTCTCTCTGTGCTGTCCCGAATGAATGGCCTGGGCAATCTTATGGGACCTGTGATGTGTCCCAGAATATTGCAGGGAGGAAGGGACGCCTAGGCGGCCCAAGCGGAAGTGGGAGTTCGTCGGTAATCGTGATGCATCGTGAAATCGAATCGTTGACCAGATAATCGTAATCAAATCGAATCGTGAGACCAGTGAAGATGCGCACCTCTAGTATGCATTGCTGTGCACCACAGTGCACATCAACACACAGCCATTGTGCTGGTCAGGCTTTTTTTTTGTATGTTCTGAACACAACAAAATGGACAGCTTTAGCATTACACACTATTCTTGGGTGGTTTCTGTTTAGCGATCGATCTCTACAACACAACTGAGTAAATCTGTTAGCTGCTGACAAATGTAACTGCTCTCTTTAGGCACACCACAGGCTCACTTTAACCCCTGACCCTAAAGCCAAACCAAACTTTTCTTTTCAATCAGCTCAGTACAAGACAGACGCATAAAAACAAAAAAGTGTGTAAAACCAGACAGGTTGGCATCTTTAACCATTTGCTGCCCGCCCACCATCAAAGACGGAGGAGCGGTGCGGCTCTCGGCCTCGGTGGATGTCATATGACGGCGCCCCAAAACGGCTGCAGGGGCGTGCAGAGTAGCGATTGTGGCCGCGCCGTAGTCTTAGGACACAGCGCGACACCGATCTCTGTAAAGAATCAATGACACAGCTGTTTAACCATGTGACCGGCTGTGTCCAATCACAGTGACAGATGGGATTTGTAGTTCTTCCTATCACAGATCTCTGTGAATAAATGACAGGCTGTGTGAGTGGAGCCATGCACAGCCCCACAGAGTTAAAAAAGTGACAGAAGCTGCTGGGGATATGAACTCCACGATACTGCCGGAAAGGGAGAGAAGGGGTTGGGGGTTCTTTTTGGCACCATGTTACACCCTATAAAACAGGGTAAGAAAGGAGGAGTTAGCCTTTAAAGTGTAAGTTCACCTTTACATAAAAAACTGTAAGGTGAACTTACACAGGACCCCCCAGTCCCGCTGACCTGAATGGCGGCAATTGAATGGTGGCAATCGCCTCACGGCCCTCTCTTCTTCCACCCTGCTGAGAGGTGGGGCTACGCGGCTTCTGATTGGTCCGCACCGCCCATGTGACGGCACTGACCAATTAGAATGCCCCTAAATGTACCTCCTCAGGGATTAAGCTCTGGGGATTTCTAAGCCTGAGACGGCCATACCGGGGTTCAGAACAGGCGATCCCCGCCATTCAGGTCAGCGGAACTAGGGGTGGGGGGCGAGGTGCGGGTCCTGTGTATGTTCACCTTACAGATTTTTTCTGTAAAGGTGAACTTACCCTTTAAGCTGACAAATGTTAGGGATCCCTGAAGAAGACAACTATATTGCTTTTTATTGGTGTTCATACATATATATTGGTGGTTCCAGCATGCATATCCAAGGTCATAACTGAGCAAAGTTAGAAATATTGGGCACCCAGAGGAAAACCGGTAAATCTCCCGCCTCTCACCTTTTCTGGATTGCGGAGGTCCGCTCCTGGACACGGTCAGCAAACACATTTCCAAGTCGTATCAAGCTTTCTCCAGCTTCCACTGCTATCTTAACCTTCTGTGTGTTCATCTCCATGGTGGTCAGGAAATCCTTGTGCTTCTTGATGGCTTTTTCCACCCCTTCTACAGTGTTGGGCAACTCAACATGAGCCAGGGCTGACTCCTGTAAAAAGAAAAAAAAAAGGAAATAATGATAACCATTATAACTTAATTATTAAAGTTTTGCATCCTTACTGGAAGTAAAGCATTGGAAACATCCACTATGAAGGGAATCAGCTTTCATGACAACATAGAATAATCTTTCCATCTGGACTAGTAAACATACATTCATAAGCTAAGTAGTTATTTAAAGAGCCAAGAGTTCTGGTATTTTTAATTTTCTGTGGCTGGCGACTTTCACTCGATCTTGTCTACTTGTTGTAATTGATGACTTTAAAATAAAGACATTTGCAGTCAGCCATTTGGCAACAAATATGCATTTTCTGTTGCAATTAAACAGCATTGTGTTTCACAATAGTGCTGCCTGCATATAAGTCTTTTGAGAGTATTCCCCCCCACCAGAGAAAAAAAAAAGTCAACAAAACAGCAATACTCCCCTTTCCAAGCTTATTCCCACACTCAATGGTTTGTCTGGCTTCATCTTTCCATTTTAGCCTGGCTGCCTTACAAATGATTGCTGGTATTATAGAAGAATTGCAGTACATACAAATGTCCAGCAGATGTCACTGTTGTTCTCAAACAACAGAACGCCCTTGCATACCAGGCCTCATGTACACTGCTGCTGGTAAACGGACGTTTAGGAGCAGTTGGACATTTTTTTCAGCTGCCCCTGAACTCTCCTCTATGTTATCTTATCAGTACATGTACACGGGGTTGTTTCTAGGCAGTTGAGTTAAGAAGCATTTTTTGGAACGCAAAAAAATGGGTTCAGATGGATGTTCAGAGGCATTTGAAACGCCAAATGCCTGTAACAGCTTGTAAACGCTGCTAAACGCAGTAACTGGCATTTAGCAGCGTTTCGTTTACAGACGTTTTTCATTTTAAACAAAAAAAGTATATATTATTTTTTTACAAAAGCTTCCAGACGCAAAAGAGGCTAAACGTGGCAAAAAGCTGGAGAGTCCAAAATCAAGCTCACTTCTGCATAGAAACCAATCAGCTTCCAGGTTTTATTGCCAAAGCCTAAAGAGGAAGTAAACCCTGATGGGTTTTACTTCCTCTTTATTAGACACGTGCAATTTTGTTCGTTTTTGTTTCATTCGTTTTTTTGCTTTTTTCGGAAGTTCGAAAATTCGAAAATTCGGATTTTCAAAATTTCCGAATTTCGGATTTGCGGATTCCCGAATTCCGAATTTTCGTAATTCAAAAATTAAAAAATTCTAAAATCCGAAAATGTGAAAATCTGAAAAAAAGAAAGGAAAATCAGTAAAATTCGAAATAATAACTATTAAATTATAGGTATTGGAATTTCCTTTCAGATTTGGCTGTTTGTGAACGTAACAAATACAAATTTAGCTGAAGTTACGAATTATCCGAAATAACAAATGCAGCATCTAAACAAATGGAATAGAACAAATTAATAATAAATAATAATAATAAAAAGGTTTTATTATAATTATTGTTATTTATTATTATTAGATCTTTACGTTCCATTCGTTTAGATACGGCATTCGTTATTTCAGATAATTTGTAACTTCGGATAAATTCGTACTCGTTACGTTCACTAACAGCCAAATTTGAAAGGAAATTCCAATACCTTCAATTTAATATTTGCTATTAGTTAGTTATTATTTCAGATTTTCGGGTTTTCTGATTTTCAGATTTTCATTCTTATTCTTGGATTTTCAAATTTCCAAATTTTAGAATTTTTAAATTTATGAAATTTTGAACATTCAAATTTCCTAATTTTGCATATTCGAATTTCCTAGGTTCGAATTTCCGAAATCTTCGAATTTCCGAAATTCAGAATTTTCGGAAATTCGGAAATTCAAAATTTGGAAATTCGTAACCTCGGAAATTTGTAATTTTGGAAGTTTCGGAATTAACAAATTTGTCAAAATTTGTTAAAAAACGAATTCGGAACTAAAACGAATTGCACATGTCTACTCTTTTTTTCCCCTGCAAAGTAAAAGCATAATGGGCTAGTACGCATCGCATACTAGCCCATTATGTGACACTTACCTGCAAACGAGGCCCACGATGTCCCCCGCTGGTGAAAGCATCCATCTTCGCCCCTCTTCCTTCCAGGGCCATCGACTCCGACTCTGTGATTGGCTGGAGCCGCATGACGTCACAGCCGCGTGGCGCATGCACGCACAAGACTCATAAAGTAAAAAAAAAAATCTTCCTTTACTTCCTGACTAAAGCTGGATATACACTATACAATTTTCTATAGATTTTTTTCTTTAGGGTCCTTTCACACATTCATGTCCGTTTTCACAGAGTCCGATGGCTCAGCAGGGATCGATCCGTTGATCCCCGTTGAGCCGGCGGATGACAGTCTGTCTCCACTCAGAAATCTCCATTCAGAAACAGAAGCAGTGCTGTCCACCCAAAAAGTAGTGGGTAAGAGTAGGTGTGCTGATTTGATGTGCAACAGGCTTGTAATTCAGCAGTGACCATGCTAATAGCTTTGCCCCATGCAATATTTTTAATATTACTATAGTAGCGCAAGCAGGCACAGCCTACCTCATAAGAGTGGCAACTCTGCTCTGAATTCAGGAGCAGTGCAGCATCATTGCCACCCATCGCAGAAAGCTGCATTAGGTGGACTTCATTAGAACTCCCACTGGCAGGCTCAACATGTATGCATGTGACTTTGTAGGGTAAAGCTAAAACTGTAAGGACAGATGCACTTAAGTGTTGCAGCATATTTTTATGGGTTGCCGTAGTTCTACTTTAAAGCGTAACCACACTGCATCTGAGCACCACAAGCCAAAAACACCATGTCATTCATTTTTTTTAATATTCAAAGCAAACTCCCCCATCCATCCATGTCTCCATGCTTTATTTTGCTGAGAAATCACTTTGAGAAACAACCCTCTAGCAGGGCTGGACTGGGACAAAAATTTGGCCCTGGACTTCCTCACGACTGGCCCACTTTAATTTTGAGTGTCCCCAACAGCGTCCCCCTTACATCAGAGTGTCCCCAACAGCGTCCCCCTTACATCAGAGTGTCCCCAACAGCGCCCCCTTACATCAGAGTGTCCCCAACAGCGTCCCCCTTACATCAGAGTGTCCCCAACAGCGTCCCCCTTACATCAGAGTGTCCCCAACAGCGTCCCCCTTACATCAGAGTGTCCCCAACAGCGTCCCCCTTACATCAGAGTGTCCCCAACAGCATCCCCCTTACATCAGAGTGTCCCCAACAGCGTCCCCCTTACATCAGAGTGTCCCCAACAGCGTCCCCCTTACATCAGAGTGTCCCCAACAGCGCCCCCCTTACATCAGACGTAGGGCTGAAACAACTAATCGATTAATCGACAACTAATCGATTATGAAATTAATCGATTACTATTTTCATAATCGATTAATCGCCCAGTAATATAATGGAGTTAAAAAAAATAAATAAAATGAGCCCTTTATAGTACAAAAAGAGCGAATAATCACTACTGTAAATGTTACTTTCACAGTTCTACAGTAAAAAAAAAAAATGAACCCCTTACAGTAGTGATTATCTGCTTTTTTGTACTATAAAGGGCTGATTTTAGTTCTTTCAGGCTGGATTCACACCTATGCATTTTTAGTGCTTTTTGCATTTTGCAGATTTGCACTACAGAACGTGTTCCATAGGAAACCATGGTAGATGGACTATAGTGAAAATCTGCAAAATGCAAAAAGCACTAAAAATGCATAGGTGTGAATCCAGCCTTAACCCCATTATGTTACTAAACGTCTTAGACCTGGTTCACATCTATCTGTTTTTTGGTGCTTTTTGCAGAAACACACTACAGTTCATTTACATGGTTTCCTATGGGACATGTTCACATCTATGCTTTTTTTCAGCCACTGCATATTTGGAAAGGGTCAGGGACTTTTTTTTTAACGCAAAACTGTACTTTTTTGGTTCAATATACTTCAATTGAGAAGCTGCAGAAAAGCATGTAGTGCGTTTTTACAGCAGTTTGTGTTTTTTAATCTGCCCAACAAATTGGCTAAAAAAAAAATGCAAAAACGCAAATCGCAGCAAAATCACATGCACAAAAATCAAAACGCACAGCCAAAAGCACAGCAGAAACAGATCAAAAGCAAACTGCATAGGTGTGTACCGAGCCTTATGCTGACCACACCGATCAATTTTCAGACGAGAATATTCAGACAAAAAATCTTTTTACATTCCCCGAATGAAAGAATGTTGTTTGAAATTTTCACTTGTTTTTAACATTCTGTTTTTAAAATGAATGTAATTTCTGAACGAAAACCATATACACTGTCTGAAAATTCCTTTGACCGAGAAGTTTTCTATTATTTCCAAATTTTACCGTCACTGTGGTTGAAAATGAATGTCGATTTGACCCCACTAACGATTAGAAAATCAAACGAATGTTCTTAAAATGCCATTTTTTTTTTTTTGAAGGCAGACATTGTTTGTTTGTTTTTTAAATAAAAAAATTTGATCTGAGTCTGATATTTTCCAGATTCACCCTTTACTTGTATATACACAGTATATCTCCTGGTCATGGTATATACAATATATCTCTTTTGTCTGTTATTCTCAGAGTGGATTAGATATTTTGCTCCCTAACCATATAGTTGGTTATTTATATGTACCACTGCACAGAGATATTTAAGAATAAATTGCCTTTTTAAAAATTTTTTACATAATAACTAAATTATACTCCACACTTTTTTTCTTTTTTAAGGTTATTAACCGATTAATCGATTAATCGAAACAATAATCGGCCAACTACTCGATTATGAAAATAATCATTAGTTGCAGCCCTACATCAGAGTGTCCCCAACAGTGCCCCCCTTACATCAGAGTGTCCCCAACAGCGTCCCCCTTACATCAGTGTCCCCAACAGCATCCCCCTTACATCAGAGTGTCCCCCTTACAACAGTGTACCCAACAGCGTCCCCCTTACATCAGAGTGTCCCCAACAGCGTCCCCCTTACAGAGTGTCCCCAACAGTGCCCCCCTTACATCAGAGTGTCCCCAACAGCGTCCCCCTTACATCAGTGTCCCCAACAGCATCCCCCTTACATCAGTGTGTCCCCCTTACATCAGTGTCCCAACAGCGTCCCCCTTACAACAGTGTCCCCAACAGCGTCTCCCTTACAACAGTGTCCCCAACAGCGTCCCCCTTACATCAGAGTGTCCCCAAAAGCGCCCCCTTACATCAGTGTCCCCAAAAGCGCCCCCCTTACATCAGTGTCCCCAACAGCGTCCCCCTTACATCAGTGTCCCCAACAGCATCCCCCTTACATCAGAGTGTCCCCCTTACATCAGTGTCCCCAACAGCGTCCCCCTTACAACAGTGTCCCCAACAGCGTCCCCCTTACGCCACAGTGTCCCCAACAGCCTCCCCCTTACGCCACAGTGTCCCCAACAGCCTCCCCCTTACATCAGAGTGTCCCCAACAGCCTCCCCCTTACATCAGAGTGTCCCCAAAAGCGCCCCCCTTACATCAGTGTCCCCAAAAGCGCCCCCCTTACATCAGTGTCCCCAAAAGCACCCCCCTTACATCAGTGTCCCCAACAGCGTTCCCCTTACATCAGACTATCCCCAACAGCGTCCCGCTTACATCAGTGTCCCCAACAGCGCCCCCCTTACATCAGAGTGTCCCCAACAGCACCCCCCCTTACATCAAAGTGTCCCCAACAGCGCCCCCCTTACATCAGAGTGTCCCCAACAGCGTCCCCCTTACATCATAATGTCCCCAACAGCATCCCCCTTACATCAGAGAGTCCCCAACAGCGCCCCCCCTTACATCAGTGTCCCCAAAAGCACCCCCCTTACATCAGAGTGTCCCCAACAGCGTCCCCCTTACATCAGAGTGTTTTCCCTCTCCTCCCCCTCCCACATGTACTCACAGTTTTGAAGGCAGCTTCTCGATCCTCTCTCCAGTCATGTGATAACAAGTGATAGGGGAGAGAGGAAGGAAAGTCTGCCGTTGGTCTATCTCCCCTGCAGGCTGGAGGGAGCAGAAAGCCTAATGCTCTCTCCAGCATATGACGGAAGCTGCTCCTCCTGACAGGAGTGAAATTGCGATCACTCACTGTCAGAGAGGAGCGGCTCCAGGACTGCACCTGACTGGCCCACTGAGCCATCGGCCCACCGGGAATCTCCCGGTAGTCCTGATGGCCAGTACATGCCTGCCCCCTAGCAATTTTGGGTGTGGCCATTGTGAGTAAGGGCAGATGAATCATGTAGCATTTACTTCCTGGAATCCATCTGGCCTTAGCTCAGGCATGCAGGCAGGAGGGTGTGCTTAGCAGAGAAAACCCCTCCTCCCCTTCAGAAGACTCCTGGGATGTATGACATAATTTGTCTAGGCCAGAAACCAGGAAGTAACTGAATAAATGTAAAAAAAAAAGAAAGGAAATAGAATATACTTTTCTTATCTATTTAACCAGTTCCCAACCGCCTTATGTCTTTTTACGGGGGAAGAATGGCACCCCTGCGCGAAACCCCGTATATATACAAGGGGTTCCCTTTAAGAGCCGCCGGAGGCGCGTACGCGTGCCCGCTGCACAGCAGGGGACCTGATTGAGCATGTGGCCAGTGGTTGTGATCGCCGCCAGCCACGCGAGATCTCGTGCACGAGAGCCAGCACGGGGATTTGTGTGTGTAAACACACAAATCCCTGTCCTGTCAGGGGAGAGGAGACATATCATTTGTTCCTAGTAAGTAGGAACAACGATATGTCTCCTCCCCTAGTCAGTCCTATCCCCATACAGTTAGAACACACTGAGGGAACACACACTTAACCCCTTGATCGCCCCCTAGTGTTAACCCCTTACCTATCAGTGATATTTACACAGTAATCAGTGCATATTTATAGCACTGATCACTGTATAAATGTCAATGGTCCCAAAAATGTGTCAAAAGTGTCCGATCTGTCCGTCGCAATACCACTAAAAATCGCAGATCACTGCCATTACTAGTAAAAAAAAAAAAAATAATAATAATAATGCCATAAATCTTTCCCATAATTTGTAGACGCTATAACTTTTGCGCAAACCAATCAATATACGCTTATTGAGATTTTTTTTTACCAAAAATATGTAGAAGAATATACATTGGCCTAAACTGATGAAGAAATTTGTTTTTTTTAAACATTTTTGGGGATATTTATTATAGCAAAAAGTAAAAAATTGTTTTTTTCTTTTTTCCAAATTGTCGCTCTTTTTTTGTTTATAGCGCAAAAAATAAAAACCACAGAGGTGATCAAATAGCACCAAAAGAAAGCTCTATTTGTGGGAAATGTTGTTTGGGTACAGCATTGCATGACCGCGCAATTACCAGTTACAGCAGCTGCATAAGGATTAAAATTATTCAATGTTGATTGAGAGAGTGAAGTTTTGCTTTAATTTCAATACCCAGGGGCATATTTATAAGGGGAAAATGTACTGTACACACTAACCATTGTGAGCTGCTTAGTAATCTGGTTTCATAATCTATAAAAGATCTCCCAGCACAGCAAGGAGTTGCCAACTGGCATTCACTAGGGAAGAAAGAAAAGCCGCTCTCAAAGCACAGGTTCCAAATGATACACACCCTTGATAGGCGCTCAGGTGCAGGCTCTGCTGGGATCAGAAAACATACAAATAAGGCTCGATTCACACAGGGGCAACACGACTTCAACGCGACTTTGCAACGCGACTTCAACGCGACTTCAACGCGACTTGTAACGATTTACAACACGACTTCAAGTCGCCCCCAGTATAGGCGACTTTGCCTGTGGCCAATCATAGCAAATCAGCTTTTGTGACATAATTCCTGTTCCTGTTCTCTTCCTGTTTCCAAGTCCCCTAGTAAACTGAGGAGAATATTGGCTTTGCGTTCGTTAATGACAGCTGTCATAACTGCTGGTGTAGCAGTGTTGGTGGAAGAGGAGGAGAAAGAAAGGAAGCAGAGGATGAGGATGAGAAGGAGACGTAGATATTGGATACATCCAATAATCGTCAACAGAGATACCAGAGGCCAGTTCTGGGCCATGTTCCAAAATTTGCGTGGTTACGACGACAAGTTTTTTAATTATACCAGGATGTCTATTGCAAGGTAAGTAAAATGTGATATGCAAAAAAAACCAAAAATGTTTCATAGTTCTTTACTTAACCAGTTCGCGCCCACGCTACAGCCAAAAGACGGCTGCAGCGCGGACGCTATCTGCCGGGCGACCGTCATCAGTGCCATCTGTGCCACGTATTAGTGCCATCTATCAGTGCCACGTATTAGTGCCATCTGTCATCAGTGCCACGTGTCATCAGTGCCACGTGTCATCAGTGGCACCTGTCATCAGTGCCACGTATTAGTGCCACGTGTCATCAGTGGCACCTGTCATCAGTGCCACGTGTCATCAGTGCCACGTATTAGTGCCACCTGTCATCAGTGCCACATATTAGTGCCATCTGTCATCAGTGCCACGTCAGTGTCACGTGTCATTGTCCTGGTACTCCAGTGCCTTCAAAAGTGTAATAGGTAGTTAGATGTGTAATTTATGCTCCTAGAACACCTGATTGCGCTCCCTGCATGTTGGGCCTCTCTATGTGGCCAGGCTGTGAAAAAGTCCCACACATGTGGTATCGTAATATTCAGGAGAAGTAGCAGAATGTATTTTGGGGTGTTATTTGTGGTATACACATGCCATGTGAGAGAAATAACCAATTACAATGACAATTTTTCATTTATAGCGCAAAAAATAAGGGCAATGATAGGTGACTGTCACAGAAGTTCAATGATAGGCGGTACTGTGGTCACAGGTATGTGGCGCTGATGGGCATTGGTTAACTACACTTTGATTTATATATTTGTTTTATACTCCAAGATAAAGAATTTCTGAGCCCCCTTTTAGATATCTGGTTTTTTTTCATTGACCCTAGAGAATAGGACATATTAAATTACCATCTTTTTTTTAACAGTTTTGACGAATTGCTTGGTCTGCTTTCCATCCATCTGGAGCGACAGAACACATCATGGAGGAGGAGTATCTCACCGACTGAAAGACTGATAATTACACTAAGGTAATCTATATTAAATTGGATGCACAAAAATGAACAAATGTAACACACAAACATCCATAAATTTCGTAAAACATTTTAATATAATTAAACCCAAACATTAGATCTACCAAACATGCAATCTTTTTTTTAAATTTTATGTTTATTTACAATTGCTGATAGGAAGGGACATATTCAGAATAGGAGATGACACTGCTGGTGGAAGGGCTTTGGGATGGTGCACCAAAGGTGGATGGAATCGGGGAAGGAAATGGATACGGGATTGGTGGATGGGAAAAATTCTGCATATTGCCATACTCATCCGAGTATGGCCTAAATCGGGATTGATAATACTGGTGGCTTCTGGGCGGTGGAGGGTTGGAGTAATGATAAGCACCGGATGGTGGCGGCGGTCCAAAATTTGGGGAGGAGCCAATAGATTGCTCATGTAACATATCCATCACCGCTTTCTTGGCGTTATGTCGTCTGTCCTCTGGTAATTTTTTGAGCATTCCAGCCACCATGAGCCCGAACGCATGCTCTTCCGAATCCAGATCGTCTAACTTTTGATTTAGGCGATCCATGAGATCTGCGAATCTTTGCATGTTGTCAACACGACTGCCACGTGGTCTAGCAGTGCGTGTTGACCTTGCTTGCATTGGCTCAGGCTCAGGCTCAGGCCTTTGTACTTGACTAGGGCCAGCTGTCTCCGGTGAATCCAATATTTCGGGGTTCTCCTGGGTCATTGTTTCATCCACCGATCGATGTTCCTGCGGCCCTTGAGGTTCCGGAGGTGCCTCCTGACCTTGCTGAGCCACTTGCCAGCTGGATTGTGTTCTGTAATAAAGATATAATACTGTCAGGCACAACCTTGTTTATATAACTGTATAGTAGCACTTTGATAATATGAAATATGTTATCTCACTCTCTCAGCTCCATGCTTGGTCTCAAAAATTCCAGATCCTCTGCATGGACATAGGGTACCACCCTTTTACTGCCTGATCCACTTCTGGCCTCCAAGAGTTTGCGTAAATAACGCTTGTAGCAGTCTCTCAGGCCCTTCCATCTAACTTGTATTGCTGTAACTGCAAAAAAAGAAATAGAAAAATAACCAATTATGTATTTTGTCTTTCAGGTACCTTGCAACCGGTCATTCACTAATTAGCCTTCACTATCAGTTCTTGGTGGGCAGGTCGACTATCAGTTACATTATCAGAGAAACATGCCAAATCATATGGGACGTGCTGAACCCAATCGTTATGAAGAGACCGACACAGGAGAAGTGGCAGGATATTGCAAGAGCATTTTGGAGTCGTTGCAACTTCCCAAATTGTATTGGAGCCATAGATGGCAAGCACATACGTGTCGTTAAGCCTGTTGGCAGTGGCAGTATGTATTTTAATTATAAAAAATACTGCTCTTTTGTACTACTTGGCGTGGCAGATGCAAACTACTGCTTCAGCTATATTGATATCGGATCATATGGAAGTACCTGCGATTCCCGTATTTTTATAAATTCTTCTCTTGGTCAAATGCTAAGAAATAACCAGCTACAGATTCCTGACAACTGTCCCCTTCCTGGCACTAGTGAACCCCCACTACCCTATGTCTTTATAGCTGATGAGGCTTTTGCATTGGGGCAACACCTAATGAGGCCTTACTCGAACCGGAATCTGAGTACACCCAAGAAGGTCTTCAATTACCGTCCCACAAGGGCAAGAAGGGTGGTTGAGTGCACCTTTGGCATTCTGGCTAATAAATGGCGTGTGTTACACACGCCTATAGCCTTAAACATCGAGAACGCAATTCTTGCTGTCAAAGCAGCATGTGTGCTCCATAATTTTGTTAGGGTACGTGATGGGTACTGTTTTGAGGATTCCCTAATGCACGACCTGGAGAGTGCACACCTCAGTGCTAGTAGGGATCTACCGATGGCAGCAGTATTCGAGAGGCATTTACCTCATACTTTGTTTCACCGGCTGGTGAAGTAGCATGGGAGTTGGATGCTATTTAATAAACCAATTTTATTCAGTTATTTAAATATATCTTTTTCTGATCTTGCTGTTTGTTGAAAGCCTGTATAGGTAATGATTTAAGTTTTGTAATAAATTTGTAATACTGAACTATACTGTGGATAATGTATTCCATACTATTAGTTGGTTTTATAGAAATAAACTGTTATAATAAAATAAATCATACTTTGTTTTGGGCTGTATTGATATTGATCATTCGTTATGACATGTATGATATGTGTTACAGATTATAGTCACACGACAAGGCATAAACCATGATTTGGCTAAGTTTCCACTTGTGCGACTTTTCATGCGATTTGGGCCTGAAAAGTCGTATGTCATGTGGTACCCAATGAATATAGTCACACGACAAGGCATAAACCATGATTTGGCTATGTTTCCACTTGTGCGACTTTTCATGCGATTTGGTCATGAAAAGTCGTATGTCATTACACAGATATTGCTTCAGATCTCGTTAACGAAACAAAAATTGATGGAAAAGCACGCATGTTTGGGGACACAATAGTGGAAACATAGTCGTTCATATTCGTTTAAGAGCCCTTGCACACTGGGGCGGGGGGCGGCGTCACCGGTAAAACGCCGCTATTATTAGCAGCGTTTTACCGTCAGTATGCGGCCGCTAGCGGGGCGGTTTTACCCCCTGCTAGCGGCCGAGAAAGGGTTAAATACCACCGCAAAGCGCCTCTGCAGAGGCGCTTTGCCGGCGGTATAGCCGCGCCGTCCTATTGATTTCAATGGGCAGGAGCGGTAAAGGAGCGGTATACACACCGCTCCTTCACCGCTACGAAGATGCTGCTGGCAGCACATCGCTCCAGTGTGCAAGCCCTCGGGGCTTGCACACTGGAATGACAGTAGCGGCACTTTCGGGGCGGTTTGCAGGCGCTATTATTAGCGCAATAGCGCCTGCAAACCGCCCCAATGTGCAAGGGCTCTAATTGCGCAACACCCGCATAATAAACAGACATAAGAAAATTGTTAACTTACGTTTTTCACTATGTTGGCTGTTGGTCATGATGTCCCAATCTTCATAGGACCCACGGCAGATCTCCAGCCACGCATTGTCCTTCTTGATTTGATCCCTATACGTGGGATCGTCCTTGTCATAGAGACATGGGCGCTGTCTCACAAGCCTTATCAGGCATTCGTTATCGATTGGCTCGCGGTGAACCACCTCCCTTCTGCCTGACATTCTGCTCTATACCACTGTCGGCAAGACAAAATGGTGACAGTGACAGAGTGATGGAGGAAGGGAGGGAGGGAGGGAGGGGGCAGCATGAGCTTTTTTTTTACTATTTCCTGTCAAGTCGCTTTCATATAGATGGGGATCCGACTTGCAGGCGACTTACATTGAGTTGAATGGGTACAAGTCGCCTACAAGTCGGATAGAAGTAGTACAGGAACCTTTTCTGAAGTCGGAGCGACTTCATTAGTGTCAATTAAGACGCTTCCATTCACTATAATGGTAATCTAAATGCAAAGCGACTTGGGGCGACTTGGGGCGACTTGAGGGCGTACAAGTCGGATCCCAAGTCGTCCTAGTGTGAACCAACCCTAAGCCTGGACGGCAGCACTCCGATGCAACACCTTTATTAGGTTAAAATCCAATGTACAGCAGCTAATCCATACAGTACAGAAGAAGGGGATACAAGCAGCTTACATGTTTCACACCTAAATCTGATGCTTAAAGTGGATGTAAACCCAAATTTTTTTTTTTTCTTTTGATGTCATAATGTAGAGTATAAGATTTCCTATCATTTGAGCCCAGTCTTGCCACAAAGAGTTAATCCATCTCTGAGCAATCCTCTTTTATTGTTCAGTGAGATAAATCTTGACAAACAGAGAAAAACTTTGTCAAATACTCCCCCTTGCTGTGAGTGACAGGTGATTTACATATCTCGTGCACTAGCCTAAGACATGCATTGTTTTTTAATTCCCTCCCCCACTCCTTTCTTCAGCAGCTCTGCAAGGATTGGCTGTTCCACACCTCAGCATGATTTGGCATGCTGAAGTCATGTGGTTACTTTCCTGTCTTTTCACTGGATGTTAGAGATCATAGCAGAAGTTCAGTGTAAGAAATACACAGGAGAAAATGCATATTGACAAGGGGAGTGTAGAGGTGGGCGGGGAGTCTACTGACATCACGACTCCACCCACCGAGCTCCAGACAACAGACCCACCCACAGAATCTGCAGTTTTTCGGCTCTCATAACAGACAGAGGGGAGACATTTGACAGGTAAAGATACATGCAGGAGGCATGTATATCCTTATAGATAACCCCTATGGCAGTAGTTTAGAAAGGATGACATTGGGTTTACATCCACTTTAATCATAGCTAGTGTAGTGACAAAACGGATGTGAATATATGTATGGTGGTAGCCAATGGGAAACAAAATGTCCCAAGGGCCACTCCCACATGCATAGTTAATCAATCAAAGAATATGGAACAGCTGTGATTAGAGAGCCCCCCAGTCCGCAGCTCTCACATAAATAGGTGAAAGAACCAGAACAAATACTCACAATCAACACAAACCAATTCCAAATAACATATTCAAATTAAATTTGACTCACCACATTAACATGTAACATTGGGTATAACCCATAAGACAAAAAATCATAATGTTAGTTTAAAAATTGGTATTACCCACACTACATGGGTGAAAAATTCGCACATGTGTGTGTTCAGTTATCAAAAACCAACCAAGGACCTTCCATGTGTCGGATATAGACGCAGGGCAAAAAATCATAAACCGTCCGTAAAGCATAGATCTAAACAAAGGGAATTGAATCACTTTGATAATATTCCTGTGTTTTCTACGCCATACAGTATTGAATTTGATAGAATCAAAAGATTGTTGTTAAATATCTACCGGTTCTATCTAGTGATCCAATTTATACACAGATACTTTCAAATGGCATTAGAACAGTTTCAAGGAGAGCGCCCACTCTAGGGAGAAGGTTGTCACCTAGTCTATATACAAGTACTAAGACACCCACCCATTGGTTACCAATTAACCACTTCAGCCCCGGAAGGTTTTACCCCCTTCCTGACCAGAGCACTTTTTACAATTTGGCACTGCGTCGCTTTAACTGCTAATTGCGCGGTCATGCAATGCTGTACCCAAACGAAATTTGCGTCCTTTTCTTCCCACAAATAGAGCTTTCTTTTGATGGTATTTGATCACCTCTGCCGTTTTTATTTTTTGCGCTATACATGGAAAAAGACCGAAAATTTTGAAGAAAAATTATATTTTTTACTTTTTGTTATAAAAAAAATCCAATAAACTCAATTTTAGTCATACATTTAGGCCAAAATGTATTCGGCCACATGTCTTTGGTAAAAAAATGTCAATAAGTGTATATTTATTGGTTTGCGCAAAAGTTATAGCGTCTACAAACTAGGGTACATTTTCTGGAATTTACACAGCCTTTAATTTGTCATTTCTTGAGGTGCTAAAATGGCAGGGCAGTACAAAACCCCCCCCAAATGACCCCATTTTGGAAAGTAGACACCCCAAGGAAATTGCTGAGAGGCATGTTGAGCCCATTGAATATTCATTTTTTTGGCCCAAGTGATTGAATAATGACAAAAAAAAAATTACAAAAAGTTGTCACTAAATGATATATTGCTCACACAGGCCATGGGCATATGTGGAATTGCACCCCAAAATATATTCAGCTGCTTCTCCTGAGTACAGGGATATCACATGTGTGGGACTTTTTGGGAGCCTAGCCGCGTACGGGGCCCCGAAAACCAATCACCGCCTTCAGGATTTCTAAGGGCGTAAATTTTTGATTTTACTCCTCACTACCTATCACAGTTTTGAAGGCCATAAAATGCCCAGATGGCTCAACACCCCCCCCCCCCAAATGACCCCATTTTGGAAAGTAGACACCCCAAGCTATTTGCTTTGAGGCATGTTGAGTCCATGGAATATTTTATATTTTGACACAAGTTGCGGGAAAGTGACCAATTTTTTTTTTTTTTTTGCACAAAGTTGTCACTAAATGATATATTGCTCACACAGGCCATGGGCATATGTGGAATTGCACCCCAAAATACATTTAGCTGCTTCTCCTGAGTAGACACCCCAAGCTATTTGCTGAGAGGCATGGTGAGTATTTTGCAGCTCTCATTTGTTTTTGAAAATGAAGAAAGACAAGAAAAAAAATTTTTTTTTTTTTCAATTTTCAAAACTTTGTGACAAAAAGTGAGGTCTGCAAAATACTCACTATACCTCTCAGCAAATAGCTTGGGATGTCTACTTTCCAAAATGGGGTCATTTGGGGGGGGGTTTGTGCCACCTGGGCATTCCATGGCCTCCGAAACTGTGATAGGCAGTGAAGAGTGAAATCAAAAATTTACGCCCTTAGAAAGCCTGAAGGCGGTGCTTGGTTTTCGGGGTTCCGTACGCGGCTAGGCTCCCAAAAAGTCTCACACATGTGGTATCCCCATACTCAGGAGAAGCAACAGAATGTATTTTTGGGTGTAATTTCACATATTCCCATGTCATGTTTGAGCAAAATATCATTTAGTGACAACTTAGTGCAAAAAAAAATTGTCTCTTTCCCGCAACTTGTGTCACAATATAAAATATTCCATGGACTCGACATGACTCTCAGCAAATAGCTTGGGGTGTCTACTTTCCAAAATGGGGTCATTTGGGGGGGTTTTGAACTGTCCTGGCATTTTATGCACAACATTTAGAAGCTTATGTCACACATCACCCACTCTTCTAACCACTTGAAGACAAAGCCCTTTCTGACACTTTTTGATTACATGAGAAAATAATTTTTTTTTGCAAGAAAATTACTTTGAACCCCCAAACATTATATATTTTTTTAAAGCAAATGCCCTACAGATTAAAATGGAGGGTGTTTCATTTTTTTTTTTTTCACACAGTATTTGCGCAGCGATTTTTCAAACGCATTTTTTGGGGGAAAAACACACTTTTTTAAATTTTAATGCACTAAAACACACTATATTGCCCAAATGTTTGATGAAATAAAAAAGATGATCGTAGGCCGAGTACATGGATACCAAACATGACATGCTTTAAAATTGCGCACAAACGTGCAGTGGCAACAAAATTAATACATTTTTAAAAGCCTTTAAAAGCCTTTACAGGTTACCACTTTAGATTTACAGAGGAGGTCTACTGCTAAAATTACTGCCCTCGATCTAACCTTCGTGGTGATACCTCACATGCATGGTGCAATTGCTGTTTACATTTGACGCCAGACTTACGCTTGCGTTCGCCTTAGCGCGAGAGCAGGGGGGACAGGGGTGCTTTGTTTTTTTTGTTTTTTTGTTTTTTCTTTATTATTTTTTTGCTTTTTTATCTTATTTTTAAACTGTTCCTTTCATTTTTTTTTTCAAATCATTTTTTATTGTTATCTCAGGGAATGTAAATATCCCCTATGATAGCAATAGGTAGTGACAGGTACTCTTTTTTGAAAAAATTGGGGTCTATTAGACCCTAGATTTCTCCTCTGCCCTCAAAGCATCTGACCACACCAAGATCAGTGTGATAAAATGCTTCCCCAATTTCCCAATGGCGCTGTTTACATCCGGCGAAATCTAAGTCATAAAATGCTCGTAGCTTTCGGTTTCTTAGGCCATAGAGATGTTTGGAGCCACTCTGGTCTCTGATCAGCTCTATGGTCAGCTGGCTGAATCACCGGCTGCATTCTCAGGTTCCTGTTGAGACAGGAGAGCCAGAGAAAAACATGGAAGACGGTGGGGGGGGGGCATTCCCTCCCACTGCTTGTAAAAGCAATCTAGACTCTAATTAGCCGCTAGGATTGCTTTTACATGAAAGCCGACCGCTGGCTGAAAAGAATGATACCTAAACCTGCAGGCATCATTCTGGTATAACCACTCAAAGTGGTGAATGGCGTACCTGAAGACAAAAAAATGGTTAACAATAAAGCACAGTAAACGGTAAAGTATAAAAAATTGCATACCTGAAAAGCAAATATGATAAAACATAATAACAATAAAACATGGCAGAATAGAATACAGTAAATAAGAGCAGAACAATAGAGAGAGAATAGAGAGAGAGAGAACAATAAAACGAGAACTATTTTTTTTTTATTTTATATTTTTTTGTGGTTTTTTTTTTACACTTTTTTTTGTAACTGTAACTTTTATAACTGTAACCGGTTCCAGGTTCGGGTCTCTCAAAATGCGATGGCATCTTGGGAGACCCTGTGAAAGTGTGCCTAGTCTGTGCAATGCTGTACCCTACGCTAATACGCAACTAGTGAATGGTAGCGTTCAAAACATTCACCAATGCAAAGACCAGGATTGTCAGGACAGGAGGGACAATAATAGCGGGTGTCACGTCTATATACGCGCTTGCTGCAGACACAACATCTTTTTTGGGGGGGTTCGTTGGGTAGGGGTACTCGGGAGGACAAAGAAAATGCCTCTCATGCAGCCGACTGCATTTGGTTGGGGATGTGAATGGGGGAAGTACGGGCGCTGCAGAAGCGGTGGGTTCCCAATTAGGATTGGTGAATGCAGCAGGAAGGGCATTATGGGCACAACGGGCCTGTGTTTGTCTTTTTGGTGGCAGCGGGACACTACTTGTGCTTGCCACCTCACCAGCTTGAACTGCACTAATGGGACTCGCCACGTCACCAAGTGTTACTGCAGTGCTGGTTAGCTACGATCGGGGTGTACTAGGCCGCTGGTGCTTGCCAGTTCACCAAAACGCTACCAAAAAAACTGTTAGCGATTGCAGGGATCAGGCCTGACTCTGCGAACGCTGCAGTTATGCATTTAGTGTTTTGTAAGTGACAGTGATCGATCGATACTGCACTTTGGTGGGCTGGGCTGGGCCGGGCGGAGGGGCAAAACGCAGGTGCTAGCAGGTATCTGGGCTGATCCCGCTAACACTGCGTTTTTGGGAACCCTAAACTGCTGGGGACACCAGTATAGATCTGATCGGATCAGATATTGATCCGTTCAGATACTATACCACTAAGGGAGGCGTATGCTGCGTGCGTGGGTGTTAGCGCTACTGGCACTAACCTGACGCTGCCTGGGGCTGGTGCTTGCCAGTTCACCAAAACGCTACCAAAAAAACTGTTAGCAATCGCAGGGATCAGGCCTGACTCTGCGAACGCTGCAGTTATGCGTTTAGTGTTTTGTAAGTGACAGTGATCGATCGATACTGCACTTGGGTGGGCTGGGCTGGGCCGGGCAGAGGGGCAAAATGCAGGTGCTAGCAGGTATCTGGGCTGATCCCACTAACACTGCGTTTTTGGGAACCCTAAACTGCTGGGGACGCTAGTATGGATCTGATCGGATCAGATATTGATCCGTTCAGATACTATACCACTAAGAGAGGCGTATGCTGCGTGCGTGGGTGTTAGCGGTACTGGCGCTAATCTGACGCTGCCTGGGGCGACGCATATCACCGGCGGGTGATCAGGGGGCTAAACCTTTATTCGGTAATAAACAGCGGGTGCCCTGACACTATAAAAAATAAACAAACTAACCAGCGTCACCCGTAGCGGTTATACGGTGATCAGTGGTGAAAGGGTTAACTAGGGGGCAATCAAGGGGTTAAAACCTTTATTCGGTAGTATATGGGGGTCCCTGTCGCTATAAAACGCTGACGGCGAACCTAAATATTTACCTCCCTAACTAGCGTCACCAGTGACACTAATACAGCGATCAGAAAAATGATCGCTTAGCGACACTGGTGACGGGGGGTGATCAAGGGGTTAAAACTTTATTAGGGGGGTTAGGGGGGTATCCTAGACCTAAAGGGGGCTAACCCTAACTGCCCTAACATAGTAACTGTCACAAACTGACACCATGCAGTAATCAGAAAAAAAAAAAAAAAAACTGCTTGGTGCCAGTGTGACAGGAGGGGGGAGGGGTGATTGGGGGGTGATCGGGGGGGCGATCGGGGGGGATCGGGGGTGTAAAGTGTGCCTGGCATGTTCTACTGTGTGTGTTGTGTTGTGCAACTCACTCAGATTCTCTCCTTGGCGCCGGAACGGAAACTGCCGAGCCGAGGAGAGATGACATCACATCCCCTGCCTCTGTGTACTACACAGAGGCAGGGGACAATTCTCATTGGCTGGGAGCGATCGCGAGGGGGGGGCCACGAATGGATGGCCTCCCCCTCATCTCTGAACGCTCCCAGACCAAAGCCGACCACCTCGGGCACCAGGGGGGTCCGATCGGACCCCCCGCCCGCGGGAAGGCAATCACGTACCAGGTACGTGATTTTTGCCTGCCCGTGCCATTGTGCAGACGTATATCTGCGTTAGGCGGTCGGCAAGTGGTTAAGGGCACTTTTGGATGTGGCAAGAATAGTTGCACATATTGTCCTTTTGTCAAGAAAGGTGACACTGTTCTTTCTGTCACTACCGGCAAATCCCATAAAATCAAATCATTCATCAACTGCAATACACGGTTTGTGGTTTACGTGATTACATGTACATCATGTCCCATCCAATATGTAGGTAGGACGACACGCAGGTTAAAAGATCAGCTTTACGATCATCTCTGACGATATAGACAGAAACCACCCTACCAACATAGCACGACATTGGAACGATTACCACAACAAGGACGTATCAAGTCTAGTGATTCAGGGGATGGAAAAGGTAGTAAGACCACTCAGAGGGGGCAACAAATTTAAAATATTCTGTAGACAAGAAGTCCACTGGATATTTAATGTAAACACCAGGAAACCTGCCGGCCTCAACTTTGAGTGGGACGTGTCCCACTTTTACCAATAAAGGACAGTGTAGATAATGCATATTCACTTGATTCTAATTTTGCATTTTTACACTAATAACTGTGCTTGATATTTCTCATTCGGAGATGGCCCTCGTCCTTTTTCTATCAGCGACCCCTTCTCTATCTTGTCCCATTCCGCACTTTGTCAGCTGTTGCTGTGCCTCCGTCTTTTTCGCCCTTTGTCTCTCGTCTTTCTCACCTGCCTCCTTTGCCGTTTATTGTTTTCTGTCCTTTCACTGTTGGCTCTCTGCCCTCTGACTTTTTTGTTCTCGCTTTTTTGGTCTACTCGATATGTACACATTTTTAGTATAGATACATACTATACAGATATTGCATCAATCGTTTTACTTTTATCGGCAAACCCATAGCCGATCATTGGTGACCACAATCTTTGACGATATTTGACATTCTGTAGATTTGTAGACAGGATTATATACATCCTTTGTCCACTCATGTGTACTATGCATATTGATTTATTGTTTTCCACCTAAAAATTATAGGTTTCCTTTCACATATACGTATATGAAACAAAAATCTATACGTTGATAGTAATAATGAGAATCACAACAGTAATAAATCATGTGGAGGAATAATATTAATAAGCTATAAACTATTGACAATAAAGAATGAGGGTTCTAATATGTGATAGGTGAAGAGTGATCTAGGTAGAGTATGAGAGTTCTTCAGTGGGGGGGCGGGAGATGATAGGAGACTAGCGATGTGAGGTGAGCCACAAGGATTAACATCATATATATGATGCATATCATTATGAGGTTTTGATGTTCCCATGGCTCTTTTTTGTGCCTTTCTTCTTTTATTCATTATTATTTTTTCTATTTCTTTGCCATAATTTTGCTGTTGCTGTCGTTTTGATGTTTTGTTTCGGGTTTTTTTTTCTCGTTTTGGTGAACTATGATAGGGGTCCCTTTATCCACATATGGACCGATTAGGAAAGATACTAAGAAATTTTTCTTACAGCCCTCTTGACATATACGTGAATAGAGGAAACTTTTCTGTTTTTGTTAATGATTTGGAATGACTGTTGTATCGCTCCTTTAATCTATATATTTGTATGTACAGGCTTGTTTAAAGTGGATGTAAACCCAATGTCATCCTTTATAAACTAATGCCATAGGGGTTATCTATAAGGATATACATTCCTCCTGCATGTATCTTTACCTGTCAAATGTCTCCCCTCTGTCTGTTATGAGACCCGAAAAACTGCAGATTCTGTTGGTGGGTCTGTTGTCTGGAGCTCGGTGGGTGGAGTCGTGATGTCAGTAGACTCCCCGCCCACCTCTACACTCCCCTTGTCAATATGCATTTTCTCCTGTGTATTTCTTACACTGAACTTCTGCTATGATCTCTAACATCCAGTGAAAAGACAGGAAAGTAACCACATGACTTCAGCATGCCAAATCATGCTGAGGTGTGGAACAGCCAATCCTTGCAGAGCTGCTGAAGAAAGGAGTGGTGGAGGGAATTAAAAAATAATGCATGTCTTAGGCCTCTTTCACACGGACTGTCCGTTCAGGTCCGCCTGTCAGTTTTTTTAGGCAGACCTGAACGGACACTCCATGGAGGTCTATGGAGCGTCGGATGTCAGCGGTGACATGTCCGCTGACATCCGACCCGCTCCGATCCAAAAAAGTGTAACGGAGGAAAAACCTACTTTTCCATCCGTTTTCGGATCGGATCGGGTGACGACGGACTCTATGGTCCGTCATCACCCGATCCCCCATGGGGGAGAGCCGCGCTCTGACAGGTCCGTCGCTGCACAGTGTGTAGCGACGGACCTGTCATCTTCCTGCTGAGCAAGCGTATATTCACGGGGCGGATGATCACTGATCTGCCCCATGTGAAAGAGCCCTTAGGCTAGTGCATGAGATATGTAAATCACCTGTCACTCACAGCGAGGGGGAGGATTTGACAAAGTTTTTCTCTGTTTGTCAAGATTGCACAATAAAAGAGGATTGCTCAGAGATGGATTAACTCTGTGTGGCAAGACTGGGCTCAAATGATAGGAAATCTTATACTCTACATTATGACATTAAAAAAAAAAAATGTCGGGTTTACATCCACTTTAAGATGTTTTTTGTTTTTTGATCTGATACATGTATATTTTTTTTTCCCTGCGTTTACATCCGATACATGGAAGGTCCTCGGTTGGTATTTGATAACTGAACACACACACACGTGCAAATTTTTCACACATGTGGTGTGGATAATAATACCAATTTTTAAACTAACATTATAATTTTATATCTTATAGGTTACACCCAATGTTACATCTTAATTTGGTGATTCAAATTTAATTTTAATATGTTATTCATAATTGGTTTGTGTTTGTGTTGATTGTGAGTATTTGTCCTGGTTCTTTCACCTATTTATGTGAGAGCTGCGGACTGCAGGGCTCTCCAGTCACAGCTGTTCCATATTCTTTGATTGATTAACTATGCACGTGGGAGTGGCCTTTGGGACACTTTGTTTCCCATTGGCTACCACCATACATATATTCACATCCGTTTTGTCACTACACTAGCTATGATTAAGCATCAGATTTAGGTGTGAAACATGTAAGCTGCTTGTATCCCCTTCTTCTGTACTGTATGGATTAGCTGCTGTACATTGCATTTTAACCTAATAAAGGTGTTGCATCGGCGTGCTGCCGCCCAGGCTTATTCGTTTGTTAACTGTCATTCACTACTTTAACCACCTAAGTTCTAGAAGGTTTTACCCCCTACATGACCAGGCCATTTTTTGCGATATGGTACTGCGTTACTTTAACTGACAACTGCGCGGTCATGGGACGCTGTACCCAAATAAAGTATATGTCCTTTTTCCCCACAAGAGCTTTCTTTTGGTGGTTTTTGATCATCTCTGCGGTTTTTATTTTTTGCGCTATCAACAAAAAAAGACTGACGATTTTGAAAAAAAAAAAAAAAAAAAAAACAATATTTTTTACTTTCTGCTATAAAACATATCAAATAAAAAATGTAAAAATCTAATTTATTCATAAATTTAGGCCAATAGCTATTCCGCTACATATTTTTGTTAAAAAAAATAAAAAAAAAATCAAGCTAACACAAAAACTAACACCAGCAAGACAAAGGCATAATGAGCTAGTATGCATAGCATACTAGCTCATTATGTAATACTCACCTGAGATCGAAGCCCTCGCTGCCGTGCCCGTACACCGCCTCAGCGGCCGACATCACTCCTGGGGGTTACTTCCAGGTATTGCGGCTCCGGCGCTGTGATTGGCCAGAGCCGCGAAGACGTCGCCCCCGCGCATTTGCGCGGGAGTTGCCGGTAACGGCACACTCATTGAAGCAAATGGCACGTACATGCCATTGCTTCAATGCACATGTGCCGATGATGTCGGCATATGCAAATACAGGGGAAATCTCCTAAACCGTGCAGGTTTAGAAGATATCCAGGGTAGCTACAGGTAAGCCCTATTATAAGCTTACCTGTAGCAAAAAGTGGTCTGTAAGTGTTTATAACCACTTTAAGGTGTTGTAGAATAGCTGGGGGAATAGATTAGGCTATACCAGGGCCAAGTTCTTACTTTTGGCTTGGCTTTATCTGGTGTGTAAGTCATAATTTCCAGCCATTCAAAACATCTTCTGTTTCAGTTAGTAAATCAGGTAAATAAAAAGGAATGAACCAAGTGGGGGGGATAGGGCACGGGAAGGAGAAGGACTGAAATGCCAAGGGGGACCAATGGTTTAGAGAAGCAGGTGAAGGTAACACTGTTCCATATCACAGTGTGAAAAAAGGGATAAAATACCACCTGGTTCTGTTGGTGATGTACCTTTGCTAATGACGTTTTGGGTTCATTTCCCCCCTCGCCTCCCCCTCGATTGATATCCTGAGCATTGGGAAGCCTCTTAGCGGGGTGGACCGCCATGAGGGGAATAGCTATGGAGTTCCCTTCTTATTGATAGAAGTAGACCTGTTATAGTCAACTTTTGTCAGTTGTATACAGTACTTTATGTATAGCTTATACAGTCATCTGTATGTCATTACCGCTCGATAAACATTCCTCTGTTTAAAAAAAAAAAATCTTTATACACTGTCACTGTACTAATGACACAGGCAGGGAAGGGGTTAACATCAGGGGGCGATCAAAAGGTTAAATGTGTCCCTAGGGGGTGCTTGCGAACTGTGGGGGGGGGATCTTCAGCTGTGTGAAGACAGAGATCCGTGTTCCTGCTTAGCAGAAACACAAGATCTCTGTCTTCCCTACTGACAGAATGGCGATATGCCTTGTTTACATAGGCAGACTGCCGTTCTGCCTCTCTCACGAACGAAGCCGATTGGCTCCTGCGGTGTCCAATTACTGCAGGAGTGGGTTGCCGGCGGGACGCCCCAGACCCACTGTGCAGGATGAGGTACCTGTATGCGATTCTGCACACAGGAGCCCGCCGCCCCGCAGTACATGTACATGTAAGTGGAGCTCCAGCCCCCCACCAAAAATTTAAAAGTCAGCAGATACAAATACTGTAGGTGCTGATTTTAATATTAGGACACTTACCTGTTCAGGGATCCCGCAATGTAAAGATCGATTTTTCGATCAGCTCTCAGGTGCTGCTGCTGCCATTCCTGTTAAGGGAAACCGGAAGTGAAGCCTTGCGGCTTCACAGCCGGTTCCCTACTGCACACGCCCAAATTGCACTGCGCTTTGTGAATGGCCCGGCAGTGGGGGAAGGAGGAGGGCCAAAGCAGGGACAGGTACCTGGAGCTCTGCATTAATATTGGCAAATACAGTTATTTACAATGGACATTTATTAACATGGAAGAACCCTTAGAAATAAATTTACGGTCTCAGGTAAGCCCTTTACACATTAGTGTGATGGTCACTGGGAAATATACTCCCTACATTTGTGGTCATTGGGAAGGCTACAGATAGCTATAAAAGATTATTGATGACAGTGGTTACCTATCTGAGAGGCAGAAATTGCTCTTTGCTCAAGGCACCACTAGCAACTTCTGGAGAAACCTTAGCGTTTCATGGAACCCTGGTTGAGAGGGGAAGACCTAGATAATAAGCTCTACCTCCCATTGGCTGCATGTTCACTACTCCCTCCTTTCATCTTCTATTGCTCCAGCATTCACTAAAGTTCTGCATATCAGAAATGGGGTAATCAAATGATAGTGTACGTAGTTACTATTACTCTAGCACACCTTTGTTTCTTTACAACCACAACTGACATTTAAAAAAAAAATTTTGCCTCACCTGGTTGTTTAAGCAAGCCTCGGCCTGTTTAACATCTCTTAAAAAGAGATGGAAGATGTGGGACTGCACAAGGACCTCCCTTCTGTTCTCCCACATCTGGAGAAGCTTGTTCCATCCAACTTCCAGCTTCTGCAACCACTGCTGGAGAGAAAGATATGGAAGGTCAGCCTCTTCTAGGCTCAGAAGGTCACTGACAGCCTGGATCTTGTTGTAGTCTTCCTCATATCTATTGATCTCTTCTTTAAGGGAAGCATGGAGTCCTAACAATCTCTCAGCCTCAGACAGGTTGGAAGGCAACTCCTCTGTAGCCACTGCAGTTTGTGTCTTAACCAACCAGGTCAGGAAGTTGTCCAGGTCTTGTATAAACTGCTGCAACTTGCTGGCGACTGTTAGAGAGTCCTCACATCCTTGGATAGTCCTCTTCAGAGCTTCCCACTCTCCACTAATTTCTTCAAAGTGTACCAACACCTCCATGGCCTGAGATGGGTGGCATGTGGCGAGAACTTCAGCATCTTGCTGCAGCTGGACCAGCTTGGGTTCCAAAGCCACCAATGCTGCCTCCATGTTTGAAAGTTTCCTTTGCAAGGCCAGCACCCCACCCAACTCTCCACTGCCACACTGGCTGTTCTCCATAGCTTTCCTCTTTTCACGAATCTGAGACTTCACTTCATTGCACTCTAGAAAATAATTCTGCAGGCGAAGCACAGAAGTGAGCTGTTCTTTCCTCTGCTCCACTAATTCCACAATCCGGTTCCACCTGATAAGAGACAACAGTTATTTTAAATGCATAAACAAGCAGATCTGAAAAAAAAAAAAAATTTACAGTGGCTGCAACTTCATTGCTTAACCAGTTGACCTCCGGAAGATTTACCCCTGCTTCATAACCAGGCTAATTTTTGCTATACGGCTCTGCGTTACTTTAACTGACAATTGTGCAGTCATGCAACGCTGTACATAAGATAAATGTATGTCATTTTTTTTCCTAAAAATAGAGCTTTCTTTTGCCTTTTACATTTGATCACCACTGGGTTTTTTATTTGTTGAGCTTTAAACAAAAAAAGACCGACGATTCTGAAAAAACAAACAAAAAAAAAAACAATATTTTTTACTTTGCTAAAAAACATATCCAATAATGTCAGGAGAACCCCCAATCCCTAGGCCAGGAGTGGGCCATGCAGCAGAGCGCTGCAACTGAAGGCTGGAGAGCCAAGTGTGCGAGAGAGCTGAATGACACAGTCAAAGGACTTGTAAGAGGAGCAGCAGTGCTGCCAACACGTAAGCCAGGTGGCTTGGTATTTTCGTTAATTCATGTTTTGTGGAAGAATCCCTTGCGTGGGGCAACTGGTGTATAAGTGAACTTTTCATTTACTCAATAAAAGTGGGCTGCCACGCCCTAAAACTACAGTTTGGACTGGCGCAGCTCATTGTAAATGCACCTGCTACTTGAGTTTAATTGCCCCAATCTCACAAATTATATATGATTCTGCACAGAATGGCTGCCCTGTACCAGTAAATCTGCTATAGGGCGGTTGGGAAGTGGCTAAAACAGGGGTCTCCAAACTTTCTTAACAAAGGGCCAGTTTTCTGTCCTTCAGGCTATAGGGGAGCCAGACTGTGGCAAGTGGGAGTAGAAAATGTCTCAGGTTTGGTGGTCAGTGGAAGTATACAAAATTAAATAACGCCTGTGGTCAGCCATAGGAAGAATAGTGCCCCATCACTGGCATTAGTAGATTGAATAGTGCCCTTTCATTGGTATTAGTGGAAGGAATAATGCCACATCGGTGTTGTCAGTGGGAGGAATAGTGCCCCATCGTTGGTGTCACTGGGGGAGCAGTGCTCCATCGTTGGTGTCACTGGGGGGAGCAGTGCTCCATCGTTCGTGTCACTGGGAGGAACAGTGCCCCATCGTTCGTGTCACTGGGAGGAACAGTGCCCCATCGTTCGTGTCACTGGGAGGAACAGTGCCCCATCGTTCGTGTCACTGGGAGGAACAGTGCCCCATCGTTCGTGTCACTGGGAGGAACAGTGCCCCATCGTTCGTGTCACTGGGAGGAACAGTGCCCCATCGTTCGTGTCACTGGGAGGAACAGTGCCCCATCGTTCGTGTCACTGGGAGGAACAGTGCCCCATCGTTCGTGTCACTGGGAGGAACAGTGCCCCATCGTTCATGTCACTGGGGGGAGCAGTGCTCCATCGTTGGTGTCACTGGGGGGAGCAGTGCCCCATCGTTCGTGTCACTGGGAGGAACACTGCCCCATCGTTCGTGTCACTGGGAGGAACACTGCCCCATCGTTCGTGTCACTGGGAGGAACACTGCCCCATCGTTCGTGTCACTGGGAGGAACACTGCCCCATCGTTCGTGTCACTGGGAGGAACACTGCCCCATCGTTCGTGTCACTGGGAGGAACACTGCCCCATCGTTCGTGTCACTGGGAGGAACACTGCCCCATCGTTCGTGCCACTGGGAGGAGCAGTGCCCCATCGTTCGTGCCACTGGGAGGAGCAGTGCCCCATCGTTCGTGCCACTGGGAGGAGCAGTGCCCCATCGGTGGTGTCAGTGGGAGGAATAGTGCACTATTGTTGGTGTCAGTAGAAGGAAGAATGCCTTGTATCAGTTGGAGAAATAGTGCCTCAAAGGCCAGATAACAGCATTCGGGCCCTAGACCACAGTTTGGAGACCACTGATCTGGAAAATGTATGCTTATCTTTATGTTCAGATTTAAAGAAGAATTTAAGAATTCTAATTTCTTTTTTACATTATTCAGTTTCCATCTTCTGGCTAGCCATGTCTAGTGGCTGTGCATCCTGTCTAACATTTCAGCCAAATATACAGCTACAGTTTAAAAAAAATCGTTGTTGTATTTTTCCTTTTTTGGGCCGGTTTTCCTTTGATAATAAAAAAACAAAATCAGGAGTTATCGATTACCATTTACCACCAAATGAAAGCCCAATTTGTCCTAAAAAAAACACAAGGTATAATTCTTGGATCACAAGTAATTGTAATACTATGTACGGTTTTACTAACATGTCAAAGTTGCCAAATTGTGCTTGGGCATTTCGATTTTTTTTTTTTTACCCTTAGGTGCGAAGGGGTTAAATCTTCCATAGGTACGTGACCAAATTCTTCCATATCCTCAGCCATGGCCGATTCTTTTTATTCTCTTTCAGGTACACTCAAGTCAAGCAAATTCTGCATTTTAAATCATTTGGGTGACACATCCTAGCTGTTCTCATTCATGTTAACTTTGGCTATCCTCACTATTCTCTATGGTTGCTGTCTTTATTTTCAGAATATTTGGCAACCTTATAAGGAAAAGTTGTGAGGACCACCCTCTGTATTTCTATGGAAAAAAACAGGGAATTAGCAGACCAAAGTCAAGTGACCCCAGAAGCACTTTGAAAACTATGTTTCAGATAGATCTAAACTCTGATTGGATGGCATTTGATGAGACATTTAAAGGCACTGTGTATCATTGAAGTTGACTCCAGGTATGGATTATTTTGTATGGTTACATTGATCCAGTTTGGACCAATGTCAGTATGAATAAGCCATACCTGTGGGACCGGTCTGCTGCCACCACTACAGTGACTTTTGCTCTCTCACGGGTCCCCTCCTGAGTGGTTGCCCTGCTGCCTAGTTAAACCACAGGGGTTGCCTGCTCAGCACGGGCACCATTCAGAGAATGCCTTACATTTCTCTCAATGAATATCAGGCATTCTCTTAGTGGACAAGGTAACGATCATGACATCACCACCCTGACTCTTCACCTTGTCCAATCACTGAACATTTTGCATTCATTAAGAAAATGTAAAGCATTCTGTGAATGGTGCCCTTGTCAAGCGAGCGACCTCCTGTGGTTACTATGCAGCAGAGCAGCCACTCGGAACAAGGCACGGCAGACAGCGAGGATCTCTGTAGTAGCAGCGAATACTACAGTGATTCTCCGCTTCCACAGGGATGGAATATGCATACTTACACTGGTCCAAGCTGGACTAATCTTACCATGTAAAATATTCATACCTGGAGCTTTGACAATTGCCAGTTTATTTTTTATAAAAAAAATACTATTATCACCATTTTTGCATCTCAGTACTGGTGATCTTCTCCATCCTCTTTCAGCCACTTTCTATGTATACGCACTCACTCCAGCATCACCTGCACATCATTTGTATGGATCTGCTTCTGATGACTCTGGTGACACCAGTAGATCATGAATGCCCAATGTGTGGCAGAATAGCGGCTTGCAGCCCCTATCAGGATACATTTGACAGCATGACAACACAGGGGCACAATTGAGACAGTTTTCACCCTATAACAGGAAGGACCTGAGCAAGGATCCTCATGGCAGGATCGCCAGGTGGTATTTTAAAGGATATGGTCAACTTTTTTTGCAGGTAAAAAAATGTGCATTTTTTTTTTTTTTACTTGGCGACCTTAAGGCGTTGCACCTGCGATCAGCAGATCACGGATGCCATGCAGGACTCCTGCAAATCTGTCAGTGTATCCTCCTGCTTGTACCTCGTACAGGGAAGCAGATACAGACTGACAGGGA
The DNA here is from genome assembly GCF_042186555.1 of Aquarana catesbeiana. Classification (NCBI taxonomy): domain Eukaryota; kingdom Metazoa; phylum Chordata; class Amphibia; order Anura; family Ranidae; genus Aquarana; species Aquarana catesbeiana. The sequence continues at coordinate 54,098,647 of NC_133332.1, forward strand.
GAGAGAATAAACTACCAGAGCGCTCAACAGCGCCATGGTAGTTCATTGAAACTACAAGCCGACAGCCACAAAGGCTGTCGGTACTTGTAGTTTTGCATTCACAGAACTCTGTAAATGAATAAGGTGGCAGGGCCCCATATGGCTGCATCTTTTTTTTAATAGTGACAGCAAGCGGGGGGAGAAGATCCCATGCTTGCCGTCACTACTACACCCAAACTCGCTCATCCATGTCCTTATGGACCTTGCTTTGTGCACTGGTCTGCATCATTTGGTGGAGGGGGGGGGATTATGATGTGGGGTTGTTTTTCAGGGGTTGGGCTTGGCCCCTTAGTTCCAGTGAAGGGAACTCTTAAGGCGTCAGCATACCAAGACATTTTGGACAATTTCATTCTCCCAACTTTGTGGGAACAGTTTGGGGATGGCCCCTTCCTGTTCCAACATGACTGACCACCAGTGCATAAAGCAAGGCCAATAAAGACATGGATGAGCAAGTTTGGGGTGGAGGAACCTGACTGGCCTGCACAGAGTCCTGACCTCAACCTGATAGAACACCTTTGGGATGAATTTGAGCGGAGACTGCGAGCCAGGCCTTCTCATCCAACATCAGTGCCTGATCTCACAAATGCGCTTCGTGAAGAATGGTCAAACACTCCCATAGACACACTCCTAAACCTTATGGACAGCCTTCCCAGAAGAGTTGAAGCTGTTATAGCTGCAAAGGGCCAACTCAGTATTGAACCCTACGGACTAAGACTGGGATGCCATTAAAGTTCATGTGTGTGTAAAGGCAGGTGTCCCAATACTTTTAATAATATAGTGTATGTACTTTTGCACATCATTACCTAAGATAGGTGGTACAACACCTGCACTTGGACCCTATTACTAGGCAGCATTGGCGGGTTGGTTTGAGCCTACGGAATCCAGTGGTGCGATTTAGATATGTCAGCATGTGTGGAATGTGTGCGCAGCTGCAGTATTTTTTAAACATTGTCTTTTTTAATTCAACTATGGTGGAGGTTTATTTGTGAGGTTTTTTATGCTCATTTTTTGTATGAAATTATTATATATTCTATACACAATTTTTCAATAAAGATCCTGTTAGCATAAGCTGCTCAGTCCTTTAAGTATGATGCATTTTCAGTTATTAGGATCACACCATTGATTTGGTGAGTCAGCGGCTAACTAAGTTTCTGGTAAGTTACACAATTAATACCACTTACCAGACTACTATTCACTAAGTGAGCTTCTAGCAATCCCCTTTTGAAGTGCTGCATCAATTGCCCCAATCAGAGTGTATCCTTATATAAATCTGTCATATCAGTGTTTTCCTTTGCATCAAATGTCCCCATCAGAGTCCCCCCTTACATCAGGTTTCCTCATAAGAGTCTCCCTCATATCAGTTGCCCGCATCAGGGTGCCCCCTTGCATCAATTGCCACCATTAGATTGTATCCTCTGTCCACATCAGAGCGCCCCCTTACATCAAATTTCTACCCTTACATCAACTGTCTACATAAGAGTGCCCCTTACATCAATTTTCCCCCTTAGAGTACGCCATTACGTCAACTACCCCCATCATAGTTTCCCTTTTCATCAAATGTCCCTATCAGAGTTACTTCTTCCATCAAATGTCCCCATCAGAGTCCCCCCCTTACATCAATTGCCCCCCATCAGACTGGATCATGGATCAGTGGATGCACTCAGTTTTTTAATAATTTTAAATATTTTCTTTTAAATTATATTTTAAATTAATATTTTTTTTGTTTATTGTTATTTTCACATTCTCACTTGTAGTTTAGCACTAACAAAAAACTGCGCAGAGGATTTGACTATCTTTTACTAGAGACCTGATGGGGGCGCAACTAAAATCTGTGGGGACGCAGCCCACCCCATCAACCCCCCTAGATCCGACTGTGATATCAATTGAGGTGTATGAATAGCCAAAACATTCTTTTCTTTTGGATAGAACAGAAAAGGGTTTCAATTACTGCTCGGCTCAAGCGTATCGCTTCCAATGACACAATCCAGTCACCAAACTTGCGGTTAAAGGCTTTTTTATTTAAAGTGGTTGTAAACCCTTCCATATACCCAGTGAAGTGACTGGCCTCAGGTGATACAGAGAGATGAAACAAATCTTCCTCCATAAGTTGTACCAGTTTATCTGCAGCCTTCTCTACATACTGTACGTTTAAAGTGCTGAATTATATCGCTTGTCTGAGGGTTCAGAAAAAAGGGGGTGGAGACCTGAAATCACACTCTGCAGAGCTCAGTAAGGAGAGTTCTGACAACTGATTGGAGGGAAGGGAAACAACCCCCTTCACACAGGAACAGAGCTCAGGCTGTCAATCAGATGGAGGTCCCTCCCCTGTCACCATTTTTCTCTTGGTGTCAGGAAAACTTGTCAGAAGTGATTCATGCTGATAGCAGAGGAACAAAGCAACAGACAAAAGTGACACTTAGTGCTCTTTATTATGACAAGTAAAGGGATTTGCTTTGTTCATATTTCATGTCTGAGGTTTACAACCACTTTAAAGAAAGTTCAGTTCCAACAGAAAAAGGTTCCCCAGCAGGGATGTTCAGCTTTCCTCTTCCAATGCTACACAACACTAATGATTCATTCATCATATGAGTCCGTGTCCTGCGTGACTGCCGGGTTTACCGGAATGAGGACACACAGGTGTTCCGTTCATCCCCATGCAGACGGTCCCAATGATGTCAATTGTAATGCAGCGGCTGCTTGAAAATGACATTTATACGTGTGAGTGCATGGCCGTCGCACGGGGCACAAATTCATACTCCCTGTGTGAATGAGGCCTAATGCTGTGTACACACGGGCGGACTTTTCGACCGAACTCATCCGCTGGAACGAATCCGTCGGACAATCCGACCGTGTGTGGGCTTCATCGGACTTCCGACTGACCTTTTCGGACGAAAATCAGACGGACTTTAGATTTGAAACATGTTTCAAATCTTTCCGACGGATTTGAGTCCGGCTGAAAAATCCGCTTGTCTGTATGCTAGTCCGACGGACGAAAACCAACGCTTGGGCAGCTATTGGCTACTGGCTATCAACTTCATTTATTTTAGTCCAGTTGTACGTCATCACTTACGAATCCGGCGGACTTTGGTATGATTGTGTGTAGGCAAGTCCGGTCGTTCGAAAGTCTGTCGGAAGTCCATCGGACCTTTGATGCCGAAAAGTCCGCCCGTGTGTACACGGCATTACACTTGCAGTGCTGCTGCTCTGGCTTCACATGATAGGCCCTGTCTGGTTCTCCACATGCCATCTCATAAACTCATAGGGCTCATTCACACAGCTGTCTAAACCGCCACGTTTAGACGTGTACAGTGTATAGCAGGGGTGCCCAACCAGTGGCTCGAGGGACACGTGTGGCCTGTGGAGCCCTCTGATGTGGCCCGCGACCTCCTGCTCTGGGATGGCTGGTTGGCAAGCCCAGATCACGGGTTCCCGATCCGCCATCCCAGAGCCGGCGGTAAAGAAAGCAAGTGGCTGCGGAGCAGAGCTACATAAGCCAATGCTTCCTGTATAGCGCCGCCTCCTGTCACAGGCGAAGTGATACCAAATGCACTCTGCCTGGGATACCTGAATAGAATATTAGACTGTTAATAGACTGTTATTAAAGGTAAGTTTATTACTAAAACCACAGTGTATATATGGGCATATCTGTTCTGCAGTGGTTACTGGGCTGCTTCCAAACTGATTCGCAGGTGCAGCGCAGTGCATCTGTGGGTTACCTGCACTGAGCCATAGACTTCTGTTATTACCTGCAGGTTAGATGCACTTTCAGAAAGTGGACCAACCCACAGGATATAATAGAAGTCTATGGCACACGTGTGAACCAACCCCATGAGTTTCCTGGATTGTGTGAAATCTTCCCCCAAAGCGCCATCTTGAACCTGTAAGGGGTTTACTGTTAAGCTATGAGTGTTTTTGCATTTGGGGGTGGTAAAAGCATGCGGTTGTGCCTTGTTTTTACCATCCCCTACTTGCTCCCCCTTAAGCTGCAAATGCAACAAACATGGGGGTAAAACAGGCAAAAATTATTCCCTCGCAAAGTTTGAAAGGCAGTGCCATTCACCAAATGTGCCCTTTTCAACTGAATGGTGACAGTGGAAGAAGAACTGCCCTATCAGTGGAATCAGTAGAAAGAGCAGTGCCCCAATGTCTGTGTCAGTGGGAGGAGCAGTGCCCCATTGGTGGAAACAGTGGAAAGAACAGTGCCCCATCGTCGGTGTCAGTGGGAGGAGCAGTGCCCCATCGTCGGTGTCAGTGGGAGGAGCAGTGCCCCATCGTCGGTGTCAGTGGGAGGAGCAGTGCCCCATCGTCGGTGTCAGTGGGAGGAGCAGTGCCCCATCGTCGGTGTCAGTGGGAGGAGCAGTGCCCCATCGTCGGTGTCAGTGGGAGGAGCAGTGCCCCATCATCGGTGTCAGTGGGAGGAGCAGTGCCCCATCATCGGTGTCAGTGGGAGGAGCAGTGCCCCATCATCGGTGTCAGTGGGAGGAGCAGTGCCCCATCATCGGTGTCAGTGGGAGGAGCAGTGCCCCATCATCGGTGTCAGTGGGAGGAGCAGTGCCCCATCATCGGTGTCAGTGAGAGGAGCAGTGCCCCATCATCGGTGTCAGTGGGAGGAGCAGTGCCCCATCATCGGTGTCAGTGAGAGGAGCAGTGCCCCATCATCGGTGTCAGTGGGAGGAGCAGTGCCCCATCGTCGGTGTCAGTGGGAGGAGCAGTGCCCCATTGTCGGTGTCAGTGGGAGGAGCAGTGCCCCATTGTCGGTGTCAGTGGAAGGAGAAGTGCCCCATCGTCGGTGTCAGTGGGAGGAGCAGTGCCCCATCTTCGGTGTCAGTGGGAGGAGCAGTGCCCCATTGTCTGTGTCAGTGGGAGGAGCAGTGCCCCATCTTTGGTGTCAGTGGAAGGAGAAGTGCCCCATCGTCGGTGTCAGTGGAAGGAGAAGTGCCCCATCGGTGGTGTCAGTGGAAAGAGCAGTGCTCCATCATTGGTGTTAGTGGAAGGAAGAATACCTGGTATCAGTTGGAGGAACAGTGCCTCATATCAGTGGGTGGAACAGTGCCCTAAGGGCCAGATAAGCGCAATCAATGGCCGCATTCGGCCCATGGACCACAGTTTGGAGACCACTAGTTTAAATGATAAGTTCTCCTTTTCTGGCACAATTTCACTTTTCATAATAAATAGAACCCTCTTCTAATATCCTTTTTGGCCCAGCCATATCAATTTTATCTCTTACTTACCTCATTCATGGAAGCTTTCAATTTTCAGGTTTGTTTTAGTTTGAAAAAAATGCTTTTTGTTTCCATCACTTCCTGTTGATCATATCCCATCATGCACTGCTTTAGTGCCTCACAGACTAGGTATGTATTAACAGTCTGGACCACACCTCCCTCATTATTAACCACTTGCCGACCACATCACGAGGATGCATGATGGCAAAGCAGCCTCCCTGCGCTGGATCACATACCTAATACGTGATCGGGTAGGGGGCTGCGCACACCCGCCGGTCGAGGTGGTCTGTGATTTGTCAAAGCACAATGCTGATCCCCGGGTCCCAGCCAATGATTGACCGCCGGCACCTGTTGATCGGCTCTCAGTTTCCCCGAACACAGCTCTGTGAATGTAAACAACACAGAGCTGTGTTCAGTGACAGGAGATCTCGTTATTTGTTCATTCCCTACTACACAAGAAATAGAAACAACTAGATCCCCAGTAAAAGAAGCACACAGGGAACACATAAACACTTGTTAGGCACACATTTAAAGAGGAGGTCCAGCCCCCCCACGAAAAATTAAAAGTCAGCAGCTACCACTGCTGCAGCTTCTGACTTTTAATATTAGGACACTTACCTGTCCAGATAGCCCACGATGTCAGCACCGTTGCAGATGTTGATTGTTGGGTGCAGCAGCCGCCATTCCTGGTAAGGGAACCCGGCAGTGTAGCCTTTTGGCTTCACAGCCGGTTCCCTACTGCACATGCGCAAAGTGCACTGCGCTTTCTAAATTGTCCGATAGGAAGAGGAAGGAGGAGGGGGCCGAACTTCCAGGAGACGGGGCGGCGGCCCCGTCTCCCAGAAGTGGGGGACAGTACCTGTCAAAAACAGGTACCCGTTCCCCCCTCCCCCCTGAAAGGTGCCAAATGTGGCATCGGAGGAGGGGAGGAGACAGATTTTTGAGTGGAACTCTGCTTTATAGTGTTACTAAACCCAGGAGCCTGCATTCACTATATCTGGTCCCCCACAGTACACAGGACATAGAAATTCAACTATTTTAGTAAATATAAACTGCTTAATACCTTTTCTCATCAGCAGTATATAGCAGTCTTGTGACTTCTAGCAGTGTTTGGTAAAAGCTTGTAGGAAGAGTTTTCATTCTAGTCTGACTGTCCTATGAGGCTGCAGGACCCTTGACCTTCTGTCTGGATAGTGCTGATTGGCCCTGTGCTAATCATATGTACCCTCCCAAGAGAAAAAAAAAAACTCTCTAGCAATACACACCATACTGAGCATGTGCAGTGTGCCCCCAAGGCTCTGTACTATCAGAAGATGGATTGGGGACAGTGGAAGAAGGGGAGGATCAGCGAAGACAGGATCAAACATGTTTTTTACACAATACAGTGGATTAACCACTTAGGTTCCACAGTGACTATAACAAGCATGCTTTACTGATTTTACTTTTGTGGGTTTAGTAACACTTTAACCCCTTGATCACCCTAGATCAGGCATGTCCAAAGTCTGGCCCGCGGGCCATTTGCGGCCCATGTTCCAGTTTGATGTGGCCCCCACTATCATCCCGAGCGCTGCGCTCATTCTTAGTATGAGCCGGGGCGTGTGGTTGGGCATGTTCAGAAGTCTATGTGCCAGAGCCGCTATGAAGCTGACAGCGTGAAGAGCCAATCACAGGCACTGTGACTATTCCCGATCTCTGCATCTGCGGACTGCAGATGCAGAGATCGGGGAAATGTCACAGTGCCTGTGATTGGCCGTGGCGCTGCGCGCTGTCAGCTTCCTTGCGGGCTCGAGCACATAGACTTGTGAACACGCCCAGCCACACGCCCCGGCTCATACTAAGAATGAGCACGGCCACATCAAACCGGAACGCGGTTTCTTTCCTTCTGAGAGAGAGAGAGATCGGGAGAGAGAGATAGAGAGATAGATAGAGAAATAGAGAGAGAGAAAGAGAGAAATAGAGAGAGAAAGAGAGAAATAGAGAGAGAGAAAGAGAGATATAGATAGATAGATAGATAGATAGATAGATAGATAGATAGATAGATAGATAGATAGATAGATAGATAGATAGATAGATAGATAGAGCACAAAATATTTAATTTGCATTTAATTTTAATGGTTCAAAAACTGTCAGGCAAAATGGTCAGCCCTCATGCATGTTCACTTCATGAAATCTGGCCCTCTTTGAAAAAAGTTTGGACACCCCTGCCCTAGATGTTAACCACTTCCTGCCCAGTAATTAGTTCAGTGATAGTGCACATTATTAGCACTGTTCACTCTATTAGTGTCACTGGAGATGTCAGTGGCAGTTAGTTCCCCCCCAGCTTCAGTTAGTATCAGATTGGCCACCGCACTATCCCCGTCCTGTTATAGGTCACTGATCACCGCTATTACTAGTATAAAAAATTTACTAGTATAAAAAGTATAAAAAAAAAAATCAGTATATTTTCCAAAGTTTGTAGACATTATAACTTTCACACAAACCAACCAATCAATATACACTTATTGGGATTTTTTTTTTTTTTTTTTACCAAAGACATGTAGTAGAATACATTTCTGGCCAAAATTTATTAAGAGATTTGATTTATTTTCCTTTTTTTTTATGGGATATGTTTTAGAGCAGAAAGTAAAAAAATATTGTTTTTGTCAGTCTTTTTTCGTTTATATATTAAAAAATAAAAAACCCAGTGGGGATAAAATATCACCAAAAGATATTTGTTTGAAAAAAATATATAAATTTCATATGGTACAGCATTCCATGACCACTTAATTGTCAGTTAAAGTAGCGCAGTGCCGAACAATAAGAAAAAGGCCTGGTCATGAAGGGGGTAAACCTGCCAGTGGTCCACTGGTTAAAGTACCGGTAAATTTGTCATTGTCCTAAAAAATCTTACAATGCTACTCTGTAGTACCTGCAAGTATCTACTGTACTTCACTTGTCAAACGCTGGGCTCAGCCTTCATAGTGGATTTCATCTTCTGGTTACTTTATTCAAAATCCAATCAAGCTTTTATTATTTCACAGGATTAGAAAAGCACTGAAGGTCCTCTACAGATAAAGTTTGTGTTAGTGATACAACATATAGTTTGGCTTGAGCCCAGTGGGCAAAGCAGACAAATATTCCTCTGCTTAAAATAAATACCTCTTGTCTCAGAGGTACATTGTGCAAAAAATAAGGAGAAGGATGGTCGGCACTCAGGATGACATTCAAAAAAATTGTATTTCTTTATTCATTAGGCATGTACAATGCTGTAAAACAGTCTATGCATTTCGGAAGTTAGTCCTTAGACCAGGGTTTCTCAACCTGCATGGAACCCTGGGGTTCCTCAAGAGGTTGCTAGGGGTTCCTTGAGCAAGGAGCAATTTCTGCCTCTCAGATATGTCCCCACTTATACCATTGATCTTTTTAGCTATCTATAAGGAGGTAATTCTTCCCAATGACCTCAAGTGTGAGAAACATTCTTCCCACTGACCATCACACTAATATATCATGAGTTGTAGATATAGTCATTTTTAGCAGAAGTTCCCTCAGACCAGAAAGTTATTTTAAGGGTTCCTCTGTGTTGAAAAGGTTGAGAAAGGCTGCCTTAGACTAAGGACTAACGTCTGAAACGCGTAGGTGGTTTTATAGCATTGTACATGTTTACTGTATGTCACCCTGAGTGCCGGCCATCCCTTTCCTTAATCTGGTACGTTGGAGGGGTTAGCAGTCTCAAGGTCTGAGCACCAGGTGGAGCTTTTATGTGGGAAGGTTGTAACACCTATACACTTGTTTTCCCTACATTGAGAGAAAGCCCAGGAGATGAAAGTCTGGACTTCAGTCACTTACCATCCATGCAACATTGCTCACCTGCTGTTTAGGTGATCCTGACAGGCTCGGACCTCGGAGGAACTGGGATGTCCCCCCTCCAGCATCTGCTGCACTATCTGATTAACATCCAACACCCGACCCATTAGACTGTTCATTTCCTGGTCCAGGCTCTCAAACCTAAAATCCACAAGACAGAATGTTGGTTACAAAAGGACCATGTCAGCTTGCTTGTATTCCCCTACACTTCCTAATTCAATGGAAGAGAAAAACTAACTAGCCAATTATGAAATATCAAAGAATGCATTTTGAAAGGTCAGCGGTTTTAACAAAATAGACAAGTATTTAAATAAGTCTACTGAGCAATTCTGATGTCTTGCATTATTTTAATAAAATGCTTTTGTAGTAAAAATCTATCTAAAAGATAGTTTTCTACACTGAGCAAAATTATAAACGTAACACACTTGTGTTTGCCCCTATTTATCATGAGCTGAACTCAAAGATCTACGACTTTTTTCACAAATGCAACGTTGCACCGATTAGGACGGTGCCATTGCCGGCAACTGCCGCCAATATGACATACAATTTGACATGTCAAATTGCATGCCAAATCGCACCAATGTGAACCAGGCCTAAGTGAGCACTTCTCCTTTGCCGAGATAATCCATCAACCTCACAGGTGTGGCATATCAAGGTGCTGATTAGACAGCGTGATTATTGCACAGGTGTGTCTTAGGCTGGCCACAATAAAATGTGCAGTTTTACTGTATTGGAGGGGGGGGTCCGAAAACCAGTCAGTATCTGGTGTGACCACCATTTGCCTCACGCAGTGCAGCACATCTCCTTCGCATAGAGTTGATCAAGTTGTTGATTGTGGCTTGTGGAATGTTGGTCCATTCCTCTTCAATGGCTGTGCGAAGTTGCTGAATATTGGCGGGAACTGGAGCACGCTGTCGTATACGCCCATCCAGAGCATCCCAAACATGCTCAATGGGTGACATGTCCGGTGAGTATGATGGCCATGCAAGAACTGGGATGTTTTCAGCTTCTAGGAATAGATGTACAGATCCTTGCAACATGGGGCCGTGCATTATCATGCTGCAACATGAGATAATGGTCGTGGATGAATGGCACAACAATGGGTCTCAGGATCTCGTCACAGTATCTCTTTGCATTCAAAATGCCATCAATAAAATGCACCTGTGTTCATTGTCCATAGCATACGCCTGCCCATACCATAACCCCACTGCCACCATGGGCCACTCGATCCACAATGTTGACATCAGCAAACCGCTCACCCACACAACACCATACACACTGTCTGCCATCTGCCCTGTACAGTGAAAACCGGGATTCCTCCATGAAGAGAACATCTCTCCAAAGTGCCAGACACCATCAAATGTGAGCATTTGCCCACTCAAGTCAGTTACGATGACGAACTACAGTCAGGTTGAGACCCCGATGAGGACGACGAGCAGATGAGCTTCCCTGAGACGATTTCTGACAGTTTGTGCAGAAATTCTTGGGTTGTGCAAACCGATTGTTGCAGCAGCTGTCCGGGTGGCTGGTCTCAGACGATCTTGAAGATGCTGGATGTAGAGGTCCTGGGCTGGTGTGGTTACACGTGGTCCGCGGTTGTGAGGCCGTTTGGATGTACTGCCAAATTCTCTGAAACGCCTTTGGAGACGGCTTATGGTAGAGAAATGAACATTCAATTGAAGGGCAACAGCTCTGGTGGACATTCCTGCAGTCAGCATGCCAATTGCACGCTCCCTCAAAACTTGTGATATCTGTGGCATTGTGCTGTGTGATAAAACTGCACATTTTAGAGTTGCCTTTTATTGTGGCCAGCCTAAGGCACACCTGTGCAATAATCATGCTGTCTAATCAGAATCTTGATATGCCACACCTGTGAGGTGGATGGATTATCTCGGCAAAGGAGAAGTGCTCACCAACACAGATTTAGGCTGGCCATACATTTTCAATACTCTTGTACAAATTTCCTTTAGATTTACCGAAAACCATATAATATGAGGTCAAAACTAAACAACACTTTCAATTGTATCCAATTAGGCCCTTGCACTACATAGTTGAAGGTAAATCTAACGAAAATTGTACAGAAAATTGTACAATGTATGGCCAGCCTTAGACAGATTTGCGAACAACATTAGAGAGAAATAGGTCTTTTGTGTACATAGAAAAAGTCGTAGATCTTTGAGTTCAGCTCATGATAAATAGGGGCAAACACAAAAGTGTTGCGTTTATAATTTTGCTCAGTGTATTTAAGATACATTAATAATTTAGTTTATTCAGCATGAAATGGAGCTCAGTTATGTAGCATGAGGCTGTACAGTATATTCTGCAATATTTAACATTTTTGGTAAACTCATTCAATGAATCCAAGCTCTGCAAGCTGAGATAACATGCACTGCATTGATGCATTCACACAATTGCACAGTAACCATGAGATAAAACAAAGTTCAGGAATATTCATATCTCCAATTTTTTTGCAAAACTATGTACACTACAAACAGTATGATTGAATTGGTTCTGATATCGCTGTTTTACTAACCTGACACTTTATTATTCTAAATAGGAAACCTTCATTTTGTTTACAAATATTAAATATTCTACCTACCAGCAAGAATAAGTCCTTACATTTAAAGAGCACCTGTCATTTCAGATCTATCATGGCAACGCCCGTTAGCGGGCATCCACTCACCTGCTGCCGTCACATCCCTCACCTTGTTGTGTCACTGCCGCATTACCAGCTATCCCATTAAAGTGAATGGGACTGTTGGTGAGTCAACAGCGGGTCAGAAATGATAGTTGCTCTCTAAAGTGTAACTCCACTCTTAAAAAGAAAAACATTCCCCTCTGGGTGATCTGTGTACATTGCAAGGATTATAACAAACTTTATTGCAGATTCCAACCTTTTGAAGAAATCCCTTTGTGTTTGTCTGTGTCTCTGCTCTGAGTGGGTCTAATGGGAGTGATTTCATAATTAACTGTCAGGTGTGCAGCTGCAGGGCTCTAATGAGGAAATCTGCTGGGCCTACATCCCTTTAGACGTGCTCCTATTGAAAGTCTCTCACTAAAAATGACATTTTTGTTGCAGGGGATGCCTGAAATCTGACTTGTATCTTAGGCAGACTTCTGGGAAAATTAGTGAACCAATCACACAAGCAGGTAATGATGTTTCTGGGGAGTGGTCAGCACACACTCTGTGTACAGAAACTCCAGGTAGCCATATTGCATTGCATTTTCAGAGAATTACAGTGGCTGCAGATTGAAAAGGAAAGGTAATTTTTAATAACATTCATTTACATTAGTGTCGCAATTATATGCGCTATATTATTTTTTCTTTATTTGCTATTTTTTTCCCCACGAAAGTGGAGTTATCCTTTGAAAAAACTTTGATTGAAATCGAGTTGATTTAAATCAAGCCTTTTTACTAGTGATTTAAATCAAATCCACCTTGGCAAGGAACATATATTCCACATTAATAATCTTGCTACCAAAATTAGCGTGTGCTGTAAATTGCCTCCAGCACTGCTTCTGTGTCTTCTTGCTGGAGGCCGCCATTTTGCTGAAGCCCAGAGCACCTGAACAGCGGTAAATCATAAAGCAGAACTAAACCCATCGATTTAACAGTTTCAAAAAACAGTTACTTTCCTAGAATGCTGGGATTGCCAACTGTCACATTTGCTTGTGTCCTTAACCAAACTGTCAAACCATCAAATGGCTGGGGTCATAACTGATCACATGTGCAGCACAATGGCAGTTGCAGATCACAAAGAAGCAGCTTCCTTGGCTGTAACACCCCTTGCACACTGAGGCGCTTTTCAAGCATTTTAGCGTTAAAAATAGCGCCTGAAAAGCACCTCCCAAGCCTTCCCAGTGTGAAAGCCTGAGTGCTTTCACACTGGGGCGGTGCGCTTGCAGGACAGGAAAAAAAGTCCTGCAAGCAGTATCTTTTGGGCGGTGCAGGAACGCTGTTTACACTGCTCCTGCACCACCCATGCCCATTGGAATGAATGGGCACCACCTGAAAAGCGCTTCGGAAGTGCCACATCACAGGCTCTCTTAAGCCCTTTTTAACCCCTTCCTGGGGGTTAAAAGTGCCCCCCTACCGGCAGAAAAGTGGCGCCAAAGCGCCGCATTAATACAGCGGTAAAGCGCCGCTAAAACGAGTGGCGCTTTACAGCTAATGCCGGCACCGCCCCAGTGTGAAAGTAGCCTTGAGGATAGGAGGGTTTAATTCCTCTTTAAGGCTGTCAGCAGATCGGCCTCAACAAACTCAGCAGTGCCTAAAAATGGATACATATAGAGAGCAACTGAGCATGTGCAGAGAAGGGTGAGAGAGTGCATTACTGGATTTTATACAGTACAGGCTCTTATTTTTTATGTTTTACATAGCTTTACCTGCAAAAGGGGCCAGCCTTTAGCTATCTAGCAAAACTTAATTTTCCGACTAAAGTTCCACTTTAAGGCCTCATGTACACTCGACATTATAGAAATGTCGGAAGCGTTGCCACGTTAAAAACACACGTTTTTCTGCTTTTTCGCATTAGCGTTTTACAGCATTTTTCCAGTTTTTTTAGTGTTTTTAGCAAGAAAACACCTCTTAAAAAAAGCTATGGAATCAAAAAACGATCAAAAACGCAGGTTAGACGCGGTTTACTGCGTTTTTCTGCATTTACCGCGTTAATGCATTTTTACAGCTCATAAACTCCTCTCAAAACCAACTAGTTTGGGGTTTTTTTTTCCAGCCAGAAAATGTCCCAGCCAAAAAACGCTGATAACAGCCTACGTGTGCATGGACACATAATATAACATGCTGGGAAGTTTACTGGCTGCAGGAAAAAAATGCCTGAAGCCAAAAACAGCAGCTGTAAAAACGTCCACTGTGCATGAGGCCTAAGTAGAAGTGCCTTGCACATACCTGCAAGTCTTCTCTGCTACACCCAATTCCTGGGCTGTTCTAACATTTGCACTTTCCTATTGGTCAATTACCATGATGAGCAGCCTCACTGGCCACCAGGAATGTACAGGAAGCAGGGTGGGCTTTGCAAGCGTTGACACAATCAGGAAGTATCCTAGAGTTTGCAGATCAGAACAGGCGGAGATTTATGTGTAAACTCAGAGCACCATATACTTAAGGAGTAGAACTGTGGGCAAAACTTTTTTTTTTCATTTTGGATAGAGTAAGGTAGGGTTATAACCCCTGTAAGCTTTATTTTTACCGCCTGTGTCCTATTGGGGAGATTTCCCTTCACTTCCTGCCTCATAGTCAAACAGGAAGTGAGAGGAAATCCAAGCAAATTAGGTTAATCTCTTGGGGCCCCCCAGGTCACCAGAAATAGTGTCCCCATTGGAAGATCCCCCCCCCCCCACATTACTTTTCTAGGGACAACCCAAAATTTGAGATTTTCTTTTACTTTCACTTTCAATGATAATGGTGAACTGGACAAATAGAAAGGGTAAATCTCCCTAACGGGGACACAGAACGCAAAAAAAAAAACAGACAGGGGCTCTATTCCATCTCAGTTCTATCAAAACTACAAAAAGGTGTTCACTTTTATCAAATCCAATGTGTTAATATTTGCTTAACACTCACATTTATTTTATTGTACACAAAAAAAAAATATTCGTCAAATTTAGGATTATAAAGAATAACTCCACTTTTTTGAGAAAACATTCCCCTCTGGGTGATCTATATACATTGCAGGGATTTGAACAAACTTTGTTTCAGATTCCTATCTTTTTTTATTCTGAAGAAATAGTGGTTTGTTTATCTGTGTACATGAGTCAATCTGTATGAGAGTGATTTTATAATTATCAATCAGCTGCTGCACTTGCAGGGCTCTAATGAAGAAAGTGTCAGGGTCTGCATCCCTTTTAGATGATTTCCCTTTGGGAGTATCTCACTAAAAATTACATCTTTGCTGCAGGGGATCCCCAAAATCTGACTTGTATCTTAGTGCAGACTTCTGGGAAAATCAGTAAGCCAATCACACAAGTAGGAATTACATTTCTGGGGGGTATTCTGTACTCTGTGTACAGAACGCTCCCAGGTAGCCATATTTCATTTTACAGAAAAAATAGGATTTTTAAAACAGCTTACCTGTAAAATCCTTTTCTTTCGAAGGACATCACGGGACACAGAGCCACAGTAATTACTGATGGGTTATATAGGTATCACTGGTGATTGGACACTGGCACACCCTATCAGGAAGTTCAACCCCCTATATAATCCCTCCCCCTTGCAGGGATACCTCAGTTTTGTAGCCAAGCAATATAGTGTATTAGAAGAGGGGTGGGACCTCTGTGTCCCGTGATGTCCTTCGAAAGAAAAGGATTTTACAGGTAAGCTGTTTTAAAAATCCTATTTTCTTTCTCGAACATCACGGGACACAGAGCCACAGTAATTACTGATGGGATGTCCCAGAGCAATGCTACCTGAGGGGGGGGAACCATGACCAAGTAGGGTGCAATCAGACCTGAGGACCCTGTACCGCTGCCTGCAGCACACTACGCCCAAAGGCGATATCCTCATGCCTTCTCACATCCACCTGATAGAATCTGGTGAATGTATGAACTGAAGACCAGGTTGCGGCCTTGCAGATTTGAGCCATAGAGGCCCGGTGATGCACTGCCCAAGAAGCACTAATAGCCCTTGTGGAATGTGCCCTGATCTGAAACGGAGGAATCTTCTGTTTCAAACCGTAAGCTTGAATGATCAACTGTCGAATCCATTTAGAAATGGTAGCTTTTGACGCTGCCTGTCCTCTATTGGGACCCTCTGGCAGCACAAACAAAACATCCGTCTTGCGGATCTGAGTAGTTGCCCCTAGATAGGCCTTAACTGCTCTTACTACATCCAACGAATGTAGAGATCTCTCTTCCGGAGAACAGGGATCTGGAAAAAAGGAAGGTAGAACAATGTCTTGGTTTAAATGAAAATCAGAAACCACCTTCGGTAAAAAACTAGGATGAGGGTGTAGTACCACTCTATCCTTGTGTACAATCAAATAAGGCTCCTTACAGGAAAGAGCTGCTAATTCTGATACTCTTCTAGCAGAAGAGATGGCCACCATAAAAATTAATTTCCTTGTGAACAAGACCAAAGGAATCTGACTTATTGGTTCAAAAGGCTGTTTCTGTAACACAGCCAGGACCAAATTCAAGTCCCAGGGGTTTAGGGGCGCTTTAACCGGAGGATTAAGACGCATCACCCCCTGCATAAAGTTTCGGACCAAAGAATGCGAAGCAAGTGGCCGCTGAAATAATACTGATAAAGCAGAAACCTGGCCCTTGATGGTACTCAAGGCCAGCTTCATCTCTAATCCCATCTGTAGAAAATCAAGGATTCTACCTATGACATATTTCCTGGGATGCCAACCTCTGGATTCACACCAGGTTATATAAGCCTTCCAGACTCTATGATAAATCATCCTGGAAGCTGGCTTCCTTGCATTAATCAAGGTAGATATGACAGGACCTGAGAGCCCACGACTCTTCAGAACGTGGGTCTCAATAGCCAAACCGTCAAATTTAGCGTTTGTAAGGCAGGATGGAACACTGGACCCTGAGATAACAGGTCTGGGCGTACCGGTAGGGTCCACGGGGAACCCACCGTCATCCTTACTATTTCTGCATACCAAGTCCTTCTGGGCCAAGCAGGGGCCACCAGAAGTACCGACTTCCTTTCCTGCCTGATCCTGCGAAGGAGTCGTGGTAGTAGCAGAATAGGCGGGAATGCGTAAATCAGTGAGAACCGATGCCACGGAACCACCAACGCATCCGTCCCGCATGCAAGAGGATCTTTTGTCCTTGCCACAAATCTGTCTATCTTTTTGTTGAATCGGGATGCAAAGAGATCTACATCTGGAACCCCCCATCTTTGGCATATGGCCCAAAAGACGTCGGGATGCAGAGACCATTCCCCTGGAAGTAACTGCTGGCGACTTAGATAGTCCGCCTGCCAATTCTCTATTCCCGGGATGAAAACTGCCGATATGCATGGCACATGCATCTCTGCCCAGACTAAGATCTGGTTCACCTCTTTTTGAGCAGCTCGGCTCCGGGTGCCTCCCTGATGATTGACATAAGCCACTGCTGTGGCATTGTCGGACTGGATCCTGACCGGATAACCCTGTAGCCTGATAGTCCAGGCTTTTAGAGCTAGATGTATCGCCCGGATCTCCAGAATGTTGATGGGTAAGGTCCTCTCTGTCTTGGACCATACCCCTTGGACCGCAGCCTGTTCCAGAACTGCTCCCCAACCTGACAGACTGGCATCTGTTGTTACCACCGTCCAGGTAACCGGTAGAAAGGATTTCCCCTTCTGCAGGTTTTCGGGTATGAGCCACCAATTGAGGCTCTGACGCACCGCATGCGACAGGTGCATCGGAAAGTCTAATGCCTGAACCTTCTTGTTCCAGGTCGACAGAATACTGTGTTGCAGCATTCTTGAGTGAAACTGAGCATAGGGAACTGCTTCGAATGAAGACACCATCTTCCCTAGTAGCCTCATACAAAGGCGGACTGAGGGACCCTTCTTGGTCCTTACTGTCAGAATCAGCTCTCTCAAAGCAGTGATCTTTGCCTGGGGTAGAAATATTTTCTCCTGGCTTGTATCTATAATCAGACCTAAATACTCCAGTCTTCTTACTGGTTTTAGGAAAGACTTTTCTAAGTTGAGGATCCAACCCAGGTGTTCTAGATACCTGACCGTGGTCCTCAAGTTTCCATTCAAAGAGGCTACCGACTGGTCTATCAAGAGCAGGTCGTCTAGGTATGCTATGACAGCTATACCCTGAGCCCTTAATCTGGCCAGAGGAGGAGCCAAGATCTTTGTGAACACTCGAGGTGCAGTGGCTATCCCAAAAGGCAGAGCCACAAACTGGAAATGGCGCCCTCCTACCTCGAAGCGCAGAAACTTCTGATGAGCAGGAAAAATGGGCACATGCAGATATGCATCTCTGATGTCTATTGATGCCAGAAATTCTCCTCCCTGCAGGGTGGGAACTACTGTTCGAATTGATTCCATGCGGAAGGATTGAATCCTTAGGAATCGGTTCAGATCCCTTAAGTCCAAAATGGGCCTGACATCCCCATTTGGCTTTTGGACCGTAAAAAGGTTGGAATAGAAGCCCAATCCCTGGTCCTTTGCGGGAACTATCATAATGACCTCCTGCGACAAAAGTCGCTCTAACGCTAGAAGGAGCGACTGCTTCTTCTCTGGGTCTCTGGGAACATTTGATCTGAGGAACCGAGGAGAAGGGAATTCCTGAAACTCCAGCTTGTACCCTAAGGTTACCGTGGAGACTACCCATCTGTCCTGGAAGTCCTCGTGCCAGAGCTCTGAGAACTGTCGCAGTCTTCCCCCCACTCGAGTGAGCGGGGGCGCCCCCTCATGCAGAGGTCTTAGTGTTTTGCCTAGTAGGCTTCTTTCCCCAGGACTTCTTTTGTCCCTGGGGTTGACTCTTGTCTCTGGACCCCGATGGAGGCGGCCGTCGAGACTGCCTGGAGGCTGAAGCCCCCGGCGCTGGGGAAAGAGTCCGTTTGAAAGAGGGACGCTTACTCTTCTTCTTGACAGGTAAGAGAGTGCTTTTCCCACAAGAGATTCTCTTGATATAGTTATCCAAGTCCTCTCCAAACAACCTTGCAGCACGAAATGGAAACCCAGCCAGTAGCTTCTTACATGGTGCTTCGGCTGACCAATTTTTCAACCATAGGATTCTACGTATATGCACCAACCCCAGTGAAAGACGGGAGGTTTGCACGATAGAATCTCTAATGGCGTCAACCACAAAGCATAAGGCCGCTGGAAGGTTAGCAAACCCCTGGGCCTGCTGTTCAGGTAATACTTTGATGACCTGCTTAACATGGTCTCTTAAGTATTGACAGACTCCAAATCGCTGCTACTGCAGGTTGGGCCACTGATCCTGCTAAGGAGAAAACATCCTTCAATAGGGATTCCATCCTTTTATCTACAGGATCCCTGAGCATCTGAGCATTGTCTACAGGACAAGTCAGGCTATTATTTACGGAGGAAATGGCGGCATCAATAGCCGGTATTCCCCACATTTTAATAAACTTTTCTTCCATCGGATAAAGTGTTGAAAACTTTCTCGGCGGAAAAAAACGTTTGTCTGGGTGATCCCACTCAGAATAAATAAGCTTTTCAAGTAAAGTATGAACAGGAAAAGCATGTGCTGCTTGGAAAGGTTTCAGTGACCCCAAAGCAGAAGAGGATTCTTTAGCAGTTTCAGGTATGGGCAACTTAAATGTGGAGCGGACCAATCCAGTGAGGATCTGCACTAAGACTTTCTCCTCTTGGGAAGTCGCAGAGGGTCCCTCTCCACCTGAATCCTCCGAAGAGGAATCATCCATCCCATCCCGATCCTCTGAAAGGGATTTATCTCCTTTATCCCAGAGCTCCTCTGTCTGAGGGTCTTGGGGAACAGAGGAAAGCCTAGTGCGTTCTCTTCCACTGAGTGAAGACGTAATCACGGCCATTAATCTTTCCTCTAGACCATTAATGGTTGAGGAAAAAACCTCTTGTGTAATATATACAGGGGCTGAAGTGCCAGAAGCAGGTGTAGCCCCTGACCCCGATGGCTCTCCCTGGCTAGCCGTCCCTGGCCCATCTTTAGGGGGGGAGGATGCTGCCGACAGGGGGCCCTCAGAACCTGAACGAGATCCCCTAGTGTCTCTGGTTCCTGGGGGGCTTGAACCTCTTCTACCCATAGTGCAAAGCAACAAGGTGTGAGGTATACAAATGAACACTGCCCGCTGAGCGATGTAGTCTGGCTAAAAGCCTTGCTACCCAATGCTCAGTCTGGTGTTACTTCAGTAAATGCTGCCTAGGAGAATGCCTGTGTCCCACCTTACATGCGACCGTCAGCTCTGTGTCTCTCAGAAGGCTGAGTGCACCTGTACAGAGTGCCTTTAATAGCCTGCAGCTGGCCTGAGTGGGAGTCTAAGCACCTGTGCTGACGTCCCGCCCCCTCCTCTACCGCCCCCCCCCCCTCGAGTTTTGAAAAAAAACGAGCGCTTCCCGCACTGCCGACTCTCCTGTCATGCTTCTGGAGAAAAGGCTGGGGATGGGGGGGGGGGGGGAAGGAGGGAGACTGGTAACAAGATCTGCCTGAACGGCTATCTTCAGAGATGGTGGCCATTAGGCCGCAGAGCCCGGGTGGTATAACCACTTTCTAGACCCCTGTGGCCCCTCTCTAGCCTGGGGGGAACATTCAAACATGAGAAATCCCCCTTTCCACCTTACCTGCTTGCAGCCTGCTTTGAGATGCTGGGACATAATCAGCACTGAACACCTGAGACAGTCAGTCAGCATGTGTAGGTTTGTGCTCTTGGCAGCCCCCGGTGGTCACAATAGGCATAGCATGCATTTACCTTAAAGGAGAAAAGCCACTAGAACTCAAAAATTCCGTGGAATCTCCTCTCACCTTATCCAGCCGCAGGGTGCTGTTTACACAGACCCAATCTTCACCTCTCACGGTGGGCTCCGTTTGAAAAAATGTCAGAGACTGGGGCCCCCATCAGTAGGGGGATCCAACAGTTCTGGGACCGTAAAGCACCTCGCCAGAAATTAGGAAGTTTAAAGCCATTTTCTGATCTGCGGGGTCCAGCATTACGGGTAAAACCTCATTTCTTCGGACACGAGGCCCGGGTACCATTCAATTCGGCCATGAAAAGACACTTTGAATGGATCCGGTTCGCCTGGCTTGCCCCAGTATAGGATATCAGGATATTCCCTTTGGAGCTCAGCACAGGACATCTTTACACGTCCATCACCTAAGACACTGGCGTAAAAAAATGAGGTATCCCTGCAAGGGGGAGGGATTATATAGGGGGTTGAACTTCCTGATAGGGTGTGCCAGTGTCCAATCACCAGTGATACCTATATAACCCATCAGTAATTACTGTGGCTCTGTGTCCCGTGATGTTCGAGAAAGAAATACAGAGCTGCAGACTGAAAAAGAAAGGAAATGTTTATTACCATTCAATTACAATGTGACTTGTGTAGCAATTGTATGCTATATATTTTTATATTTGTTATTTTTTTTCTCACGAAAGCTCAGGATTCCTAATCTGTATACTTACAGCCTTTCCGGTCTCCTGATGACGTCATTTCTGACGAACCGTACGTAGGGTGGAACCAGAGGTCGATATGTTACCACGTTTGTTTCCTGTTGCCTTGTGGGATTTGTGGTCCCTGTTGATGCCGAGCTCTTAACCAAAATAAATCATCCTTAAGGATTTTACACTATGTGAGCCTTGCGCTCTGTTTTTATTTTTTTCTTCAAGCCCGGGGTCCCTAAATGGTGGAGAACCTGTGTGAGGAGACCCAGGGGAAAACCCTGTACCACAGTGGAGGAATTTTTACACAAGCGTTTCCTGACTTCTCTTAATAGAGCGTCACTCAACTTATGGTAAGGTGACATCTTCACTGGGTGTATGCACACATGGTGTGTTTCTCTAATAAACGGAGCTGGGACACACAAAGTTTTTGTTTGACAGAATTTGGACTTTTACACTATTTGAATGAACTTTTATTTTTACTTTATTTATCACTAATTTGCATTCATGTATTTGCATTCATTAATTTCTGATAGCGGCGCATGCTGCTGAATGAATACCTATAGACATATAGAGTACTGAAGCCACCTGATCAGCATGCCTTTAAGGCAATTTAAATTTTCCCTTGACTAGTTAACTTACCTGTGCTGGACAACCTCAACCTCCTCCAGTCTCTGTGGGATGTCCATCTTCACCAGCCACTGTTCCTTCTCATCGATCCACACTTCACAGGAGTTTACTTCACCAAACATTTTATAAACATCTAAAGCATCCTGAAGCCACTGACTTCTCAATGTGGCAACTTCCACCACCTCTCCAAAGAGCTGTTCCACCTCCACAATGCTAATCTGTACATCCACCTGGTTCCGGTACTCAGTACCCAGTTCAGACAACAGTTTCCTCAAGCCGAGCACAGTAGCTTTGTGTTTCTCTATTTCCTCTGTGGCTGCGCGATGCTTTTTGACCAAAGACTGGGTGGAATATTCATCATGTCCAAAGTCATCGCTGGACACCAGGCGATAGCTATCCTGCAGCCAACCAGCAAGCTCCATAGTGTCCGCATTGAACTGGTGGAAGTTGGAAGCCTCCTGGAGCTTTAAGTGGTGGGCATTTGCTGCTTTCTCAAGGTTCTCCCATTTTTGTCTTACTTCTTGCATTCGCTGGCGAAGTCCAGCCATTCCTCTTCTCCTCTTACTGAGCACCTTGAAGAAAGAAGAGATTGAGCTTTTTCAAAATATCAGAAACAAGAATTGCATGTTTTGCCCCTAGCAGCCAGCAAAATACAACGTTTCCATATTTGAAGAAGAACAAAACTGCCTGAAAAACTAAGGGCCCCAAGAGGTCTTGCTGTAATGTATGCTCAAGTATTTTCACATCATAACACACTTATCATGCAAAGTGCCCTTCTAGCAATGTGATATCTGTTCTCATCTCACTGTCATCTCACATCATAGCTTCCATCTTCTCCCAGTCTTCTTCCAGGTTCAAAGTTCTCAGTCATGTAAGGATACCATAACTCTCACACATGCAAATGGAGTTTCTTGGTCCCAGCACCCAAGGCATGCCGAGACTGTATACTTTGCTATGCATGTACAAGTGTTCTAGTGACTGTCAAAAACACCATTGAGCAATCTTCTCTTACTTTCTGCTGTATCTCAAGAGTGAAGCAAAATCTCCCTGATTAGACACAGATAAAAAAAAAAAAACTAAGAGTGGTCTTCCATTCCCTTAAGTTTCCGTTTTCCATATACTTTAACAACTTCCTGCCCTCTGTATAGTAAAATCACAGACAGGCGAGAGCACTCTTATTCTGGGAGGTCGTCTTATGATGTCCTCCCATTTTTGCCACAATCACGATAAAGAGCCTATGATGTAGCCTCTTTACCATGTGATCAGCTGTGTCCAATCACAGCTGATCACAGTGTAAACAGGAAATGCCCGTTACTAGCATTCCTCTCCTCACACTGACAGCGCCTGAGGAGAGCCGGTAAGCTGTATTACTCAGTGGGGACATCTGCACTAACATTTAGGGCACCAATCATCAGTGTCCTGATCATCAGTGCAGCCCCAACAGTGCCCACCAGTGCTGCCAATCAATACCCATCACTGATGCCTTTCAGTGCCCATCAGTGATGCCTGTCAGTGCCCATTAGGGATGCCTGTCAGTGCCCATCAGTGCCTTCTCATTTAATGCCAGCTATCAGTGCCTATTAGTGCCACCTATCAGTGCCTATCAATGCTGCCTTTCCATGCTGCCTATCAGTGCCCATCAGTACTGCATATCAGTGCCGCCTATCAGTACTGCATATTAGTGCCTCCTCATGAGTTCCCGTCAGTGCAGCCTCATCAGCGCACATCAGTATAGGAGAAAATTAAGTTATTAACAAAATTTTATAACAGACAAAATGTTTTTCTTTCAAAATTTTTGGTCTTTTTTTAATTTGTTTAGCAAAAAAAAAAAAATCCAGTGGTGATTAAATACCACCAAAAGAAAGCTCTATCTGTCTCAAAAAAAGGATAACAATTTTGATTGGGTGCAGTGTTGTATGACCGCACAATTGTCATTCAAAATACGACAGCGCTGAAAGCTGAAAATTGGCCTGGGCAGGAAGGGGGTAAAAGTGCCCAGTAGGCAAGTGGTTAAATATAGTTATGCTTGCATTAGACACATTTACAAATGCTGATTAAGAACCATTCTATTATCACTTATAGTTATGTAGGGGTGATCAATAAATTTGCTAGATCTCAGCATTAAAATATATGACTTACCTGCTCCCCCTTTTGAAGGGTCTGCTGTAGTATAGCGTGCCTCCCTCCGAGCTCCCCCACAAAAATCTTATGTTTGCTTAAGAGACGTAGGACGCTGCTCAGATCCTTCCCATAGCTTTGTGGAACTGACAGAATCTGTTCTTTCTCTCGAATCCAACCCTCAGTCTCCTCTACCTCCTGTAAGAAACACCAGAGACGCTTGGATTCTTCCAGCTCTCCCCGACGTTTCTCTGCCTGTTGGCGAAGACCTTCCAAACAGCTCTTGACGTGCTCCACTCGGTTGCAGATGATCTGAGGGTCACATGGCTGGTAATCTGTGCAGCATTAAATCATAATAATTCTGATATCAGTTTACACAGTAGATTTTTCCACTTCAAATTATCTGCCTAAAAAGGTTTTGCTAGTAAAGTCATGAATTAATCAATCTAGTGAAGTACCAGACACACATTATGTTGGCCAAAGACTGACAGATCATCAACTAGAAAATATGGAGATCTACCTGACCCAGAATTACTCCTTGCGTATTCTGGCAGCCATGAAATGTGGTCAGTTTAGAAATAGCATAATAGTGAAAGTTGTTTAGATAATTTCTCCACATTTCTATATAAAGTAAGTCCACCAAACTGACTTATGATGATGTTTTGCCGTATTTACCTGAATATTCAGTGAATTTTAGAGCTGCCTGGTTTAGGGAGTGGACTCTTTCAGTTTGGGCAGCGATGTCAGCCTCTAGCAAGCTGTGTTTTTGCAGCAAATCTTCTACTTCTAACAGATGCTTTCCAAAGTCTTTAGATGACAACGGAACCTGTGAAATACAAACACACTTAGTTCTGAAGCAACAATGACGCACAAAGTGGTAAAAGTCCAAAGCAAAAAAGGTGGAGTCCCCTCAATGGCAAAGTGGGGAACGTCGTTTTGACGTCGCTTCCGCCCTGCAATGTCATGGGGACGGGTGGGGGCCATCTTCCTCTTACTCGTCTCCATGCCCAGCCACAGAGAGGACCGGATCGCCTCCGCCGCTGCCGACGGCTTCCGGTAAGCGGCGGAGGGCACCGGAGCATGGCGGGAGGAGGGGCCCCCTATCCCGCCGCCGATTAAAAGTGATCTTGCGGTGAATCCGCTGCAGAGACCACTTTTATCTTGTAGCGGACCGCCGGCCAAACACGAGGATACCGGGGTTATGGCAGCTAGCTGCTGCCATAACAACGATATTCCTCCTCAAAGTAAGGACGAATATCGGCATTCGGCGGTCCGGAAGTGGTTCAACTCTTCATACATCAAATCCACATAAAACATAAGCATTAACCAGGAATACACCTGAGACATAGATAACAGTAAGGCCCCTTTCACACAGACGGACCGCATGTCTGTTTTTCATCCATCCATTGTCGGATGAAAAACGGACATTCATGTATCCCTATGGGATAGCGGATGTCAGCGGATGAACATCCGCTGACATCAGTCTCCGCTATGCTCCGTTTCTGATGATGAAGGACAACCCTACTTTTCCATCCACCTGCGGATCGGATGAAAACGGACTCTACGGTCCGTCTTCATCCGATCCCCCATAGAGGAAAGCGGCGCTCTGACAGGTCGGTCCCTGTACAGTGTGCAGAGACAGACCTGTCATCTGCCTGCTCAGTGGGGATCGACGGATCGATCCCCCGCTGAGCAAAGCGGTGCCCGTACACGGACACGTCCGTGTGAAAGGGCCCTTACATATATGCAGCATACAATATCAACGTCTTTTGCAATGATGGCTTCTTCTAGATCAACACTGCTCATTGTAGATACAAGTGTCATCCAAAATTACTATAAAGAATAACTTTGGATGACACTTGATGATAGCTCTCAATTTAAAGTTCACAGCAATACTTCACATGTGTGCAATCGCTTTTTAACATACATGTGAGGGACCTACGCATTTACATTTGTGTGTATGCTTGGAGGGACAAGAGTGCTTTTAATTTTTTTTGTATTTTTATTTATTGTAAAAAAATGTTCGTTTTTTTTTAACTTTTTATATTTTTTTTATTCAAAGTAGAATTCCAGGCTTTTACTAACTTTGCTTAGAAAAATGCTCCCTCCCACTTCCTAACAACTATATGAACTACCCTGTGAAAGAAAGATGTGTATACTTACCTATCTTCAAGTCACTCCGGTCCAGTCACAAGACTCCCCTATGTCAGGCAGCAACCGCTTCAGGAGAGAGGAGGGAGTGCCAACAACAGATGGACCATAGTAAGCTTATGGGTGTCACCGCTCAGGCATTACCAGCCATTGTCGAGTGCTCTCTCCTCTCCCCTGTAGCCAGTGCTTGCTAAGACAGGGGAGACTACGTGAACGGATCGGCATTAGAATAGGTAAATATGTTAAAAAAATTTTTTTTTTGACATAGGTTAGTTAGTATAGGGGTTATGAGGGGGGAGGGAGCATTTTCAAGCGTAGTTAGTAAACGCCCAAAATTCTACTTTAACTTTATTGTTATTACAAGAGAGGCTAACAAGCCCTTATGTTATAGTTTTGGGCAGGTGACAGGTACACTTTATGGAGACATCAGGTGTCTATTAGACTCCCAATGTCTCCCCTGCTCACTAAAGAAGCTAATGGAGCACAGATCGTGCTTAATTAGTTGTCCCTGGCTGCAGCAGCCAGGAAAAAACAGCTCTGAAACTGGAAGCAACAATTATTCTGTTTCATTAGTCACAGAGTAGATCAGGGAATTGATGTTCCTCCATCTCCTCTGTGTTTAGAAATCCTGGCCATTTACCACAGTGTAAAACTATAAGGTGCAGCGCTAAAATATATGTGAAATGTTTAGGACCTGGAGAAAATTGAGACAGGGTCCTATGAAGTGGACTGACACAAATATAAAGTGAACAATAAATCAAGCAATAAAATCAGCATGAGTGGCAAAATACATGTGAAAAAAAGAGGAATCAGAAAAAAAAAAAAAAAAGTCCATGCAGGAATGTTCAATCCATAAGCAGACATATACAAAAGACACCCATCCGTGAAACCAGCTGCTTTTAGACTCAGAAGGAAATAGAATTGAACTCATATGACGGCACTGGATACTGCAAAATAAAGCTCCACCTCCATACAGACCTTCAAGCGGGGTTCCACCCAAATTTTGAACAATATCTGTATGTATTCTCTTCCTTGCCTAGATGCTGACATGCCGTTTAAAAAAATTTAAATCGCCGTAATTACCTTTTATTTTTCTATTCTTCTTTGCACTTCCTGGTTCTCCTCCCATGGGAGTAGGCGTGTTTCTAGCCTCTCCCAGACTCCTGGGAGCTAGTCTCAGGCTTCCCAGGATGCCACTGAGCATGTGCGGGAACGAGCGGTGAATGCTGGGAGCACAACATTCACCACATCCAAGAAATAAATGCTTGTGGGCTTCAAATGCCCACAATGAAGATGGAAACCGCCTGCAGTGAATAATATAAGTTATTCTTTCCGACGAAATCTGACACAGGCGGACATATTACACACAATATGTGAGTATGTAATGCTGAGAAGAAAAGTTTGTGAATGAACTCAAAAAAAAAAAAAAACGATAGATAGGTGGACCCCCGCTTTCAGTTACAGAGCTGGATTACAAGTGCGGTAACGTCACTGCACTTATGTGCCATTGAAAACCATAGTCCCTTTGCCATGGTGGAAGCATTTTGTTTTATATTTCCAGAAACGACCCACTGTTAAAGCCGTTGTTCCTGTATTGCGTCCTTTGGTTTTTGGGAGACCCTAATCCCTATGCTGGGCGAGACTGCCGTGATAGCAGTCATCGCTATCCGGTAAGCAGAATCTACAAACTCACTTCAGGGTGGACAACCTATTGGCGTTTATTTCTTACATCTTTCATGGATGGGTGTCTTTTGTATATGTCTGCTTATGGATTGAACATTCCTGCATGGACTTTTTTTTTTTTTTCCTGATTCCTCTTTTTTTCACATGTATTTTGCCACTCATGCTGATTTTATTGCTTTATTTATTGTTCACTTTATATTTGTGTCAGTCCACTTCATAGGACCCTGTCTCAATTTTCTCCAGGTCCTAAACATTTCACATATATTTTAGCGCTGCACCTTATATGTTTACATTGTGCGCTTGGAGTTAGATACTGGACTCTAGAGTGCTGGCAGCTTTTTGTTGTTGTATGGTTTTTTTTCTCATTATTAATTTTGTTTGGTTTCCGAGCGTAGCTTTTACCCTCCTTGGGTTTTTTTTCACATTTACCACAGTGCCGAGCTTCCCAGAGGAACCGGAGAGCACGGTAACCACTGAGAGCGACGTCAGCGACGTCACCCTAAAAGTGATTAAGCTGCTGTAGAGCTGCTCAGATCCCTTTTACTAAACAATCAATCACCAACTATAAAAAATGACACCTGGGTATTGATTTATTAAAACTTGAGAGAATCTGGTGTAGCTCTGCATGGTAGCCAATCAGCTTCTAACTTCAGCTTGTTCAATTAAGCTTTGACAAAAAAAAACCTGGAAGCTGATTGGTTTCTATGCAGAGCTGCACCGGATTCTGCACTCTCCAGTTTTAGTAAATCACCTCCTATGAGTTTGGTATAACTACTTGCTTACAGGATGTATATCTACATGCAAACAAGTGGTTTAAAAGCAAAAGTTTATTTGTCGCAAAAACAAAATTAGTCCACCCTCCCTGGCCTCCCAACTAATCTAGACACCCCTATTTAGCCTAGTTCACATTGATGCGATTTGGCATGTGATTTGACATGTCAAATCGCATGCCAAATCGGCGGCTATTTCCGGCAATGGCACCGTCCGAATCGGTGAGACACCGACTTTTCGGTGCCGCACCGATTCCGAAAGTAGTTTCTGTATTACTTTAGGCGACTTTAGGAGGCGATCTGTATAGATATCTGTGCCGGAACCCACACAGATGTATGTCAAATCGCCTCCCGAAATCAGACTGCATTGCCGGGTTGAAATCGTGCGAGTTCAGTGGAACTCGCACGGATTCAAACCCACTCCAATGTGAACCTAGGCTGAAAGCTAACCTCGCAGGCGCAGCCAGCACTAAAGAATCACCTGCATCTCATCCATCCAGTCAATCATGTACACCATCTCCTGAAATATCTTCTGCAG
Organism: Aquarana catesbeiana; assembly: GCF_042186555.1. Classification (NCBI taxonomy): domain Eukaryota; kingdom Metazoa; phylum Chordata; class Amphibia; order Anura; family Ranidae; genus Aquarana; species Aquarana catesbeiana. The sequence continues at coordinate 54,127,710 of NC_133332.1, forward strand.
GGCCAGGTTACGTTCCAGCCTCTTTCTTCGGGAACCCAGCAATTCTTTCAGTAGGTTCCACTGTCTCAAGATGTTGTCCTTCTGAGCCGATATTCTACAGATGTCATAATATCCCTCTGACTCCATCTCCTGGGCCAGGTCCGCCACCACCTGGATCCGCTCCTCATAAGAGGAAATATCAGCCTCAATGGCCTCATGTTTCTTCATGGCAGCCTCCACTGCAGACTGGTCATACCCGAAATTATCCTAATGAGAGACAAATGGCCAGCTATGAATATTTAAATTCAGTCACTCGATTCTAACTGTGAGGAACAGCCATGTATAAAAGAGACATACTTCTTGGGAGCAGCCATTCTGCCTGACACATTATGTAGGATACAAGAAGCCGGTTTTCACTACCTGGGACAGAAGACACTGATTCTCACTAAGCCATGCCTACCTGGGAAAGAAGACTCTGGTTCTCACTGAGCCATGCCTACCTGAGACACAGTTCTCTTTAGTATATGGGACCTTCAAAGTTCCTACATTGTATGGGTTACTGATATTCTTTGGTACGTGACCTATGCTGCCCGCTATGTGCTTTTATTTATTTCTTATGTACATAGATTGCTTGTATAATGATATATATGCTTCTTTAATACACACCTGGCTCTGTATGTTAAAAATTCCCTGAAGAAGGGCATCAAGCCGGAAACATCGGGTTCATCAGAGAGCTTACATGTGTCTGTATATGTATCATAATCTATATAATCTCATGCTATTGTTGTCCTTTATGATAAAGTGTTTTTATTGAATAAACTACTTTTGTAATAAACTTTTTTATATTATAAAATCATTGTTTCCGGTCACTTTTAAAGTCCCACCAACACCAAGGGGGTTTTGTGTGTTTTTTCTAACTGAGACACAAGACGCTGGTTCTCAATAAACCATGCCTACCTGAGACACAAGATGCTGGTTTTTACTAAGCCATGCCAACCTGGGACACAAGACGCTGACTCTCTCTAAGCCATGCTTACCTGGGACACAAGTTGCTGGTTCTCACTAAGCCATTCTTACCTGGGACACAAGATGCTGGTTCTCACTGAGCCCTGCCTACCTGGGACACAAGACGCTGGTTCTCACTTAGCCATGCTTACCTGGGACACAAGACGCTGGTTCTCACTGAGCCATGCCTACCTGGGACACAAGACGCTGGTTCTCACTAAACAATGCCTATCTGGGACAGAAGACACTGGTTCTCACCAAGCCATGCCTACCTGGGACACATGACGCAGGTTCTCACTAAGCCATACCTACCTGGGAAAGAAGACACTGGTTCTCACTAAGCCATGTCTACCTGGGAGACAAGACGCTGATTCTCATTAAGCCATGCCTACCTGGGATATAAGATGCTGATTCTCATTAAGCCATGCTTACCTGGGACACAGGACGCTGGCTCTCACTAAACCTGCCTACCTGGGACAGAAGACACTGGTTCTCAATAAACCCTGCCTACCTGAGACACAAGATGCTGGTTTTTACTAAACCATGCCTACCTGGGACACAAGACGCTGGTTCACTCTAAGCCATGTATACCTGGGACACAAGTTGCTGGTTCTCACTAAGCCATGCTTACCTGGGAAACAAGATGCTGGTTCTCACTGAGCCCTGCCTACCGGGGACACAAGACGCTGGTTCTCACTGAGCCATGCCTACCTGGGACACAAGACGCTGGTTCTCATTGAGCCATGCCTACCTGGGACATAAGACTCTGGTTCTCACTAAACCATGCCTACTTGGGACACAAGACGATGGTTCTCACTAAGCCATGCCTACCTGGGAAAGAAGACGCTGGTTCTCACTAAGCCATGCCTACCTGGGAGACAAGAAGATGATTCTCATTAAGCCATGCCTACCTGGGACACAAGACGCTGGTTCTCACTAAGCCATGCCTCCCTCATGGCAGCCTTCTGATCAAATCTCTGAGACAACAGCTCCAGCTTCTCTTGACGGATAAGCTCATTGCGCAGGGCGACCTCTCTGTCATGTTCAGCTTTCTCTAGCCGTGTCCAAGCCTAGAAAACAATGCAACTTGTATTTATTAAAAGTTTTAGAACAGACCCACCACACACTGTGCAGCTTTACAATCGAGTGGAGTAGAAGGGACTATTCTAACCAACAGTGTTAGTTACGGCCTCCAGAGTCTCTGGTATATCATTACATCTGTTTACTTAAAGTGTTTATTAGACCCTCCTTGGAAAAGTGAAAAAATGCAATGCATACCTTATGTCATCATTGTTCCCTGTCTAGAGTTTTTTGCAGTCTTTATAGCTGTTGAGTCTCCTTTGTCCCCAGTGTCTCCCTGGTACCACCAGGGCCGCTGATAGAAATCATGTGGCCCCGGACAGCCTACCTGATAGGGCCCCCCTTCAGCCCCACCCTCAACCCCACCCCTTGCCCTGTGCCTGGCCCCTCCCTCGACCCCGTCTTGATAAAATGGACGGTTATGGCTGGACGGTGTCAATAAAGCAGTGGACAGTGCCAGTAGTTTTTTATTTATACATTTTTTACAAAATGTATTTATTTATTTTTACAATTTAATTTCTTCTTATTATTTTCTAAATTTTTTTCACAATTATTTTTTGGAGGGAGGAGGTTGGCAGTGGATCGTGGATCGTATCAATAGGGCAGTGGATGGTGTCAGTAGCGCGGGGGGGCTTTGGTGAGATATCAGGGGTCTAAACAGACCCCTGACATCTCCCCTTTGAGACAGTAATGCCCCGTACACACGGTCGAACTTTGTTCGGACATTCCGACAACAAAATCCTAGGATTTTTCCCGACGGATGTTGGCTCAAACTTGTCTTGCATACACACGGTCACACAAAGTTGTCGGAAAATCCGATCGTTCTGAACGCGGTGACGTAAAACACGTACGTCGGGACTATAAACGGGGCAGTTGCCAATAGCTTTCATCTCTTTATTTATTCTGAGCATGCATGGCACTTTGTCAGTCCGATTTGTGTACACACGATCGGAATTTCCGACAACGGATTTTGTTGTCGGAAAATTTTATATCCTGCTCTCAAACTTTGTGTGTCGGAAAATCTGATGGAAAATGTGTGATGGAGCCTACACACGGTCGGAATTTCCGACAACAAGGTCCTATCACACATTTTCCGTCGGAAAATCCGACCGTGTGTACGGGGCATAAAAGGGACTGAGGACAGAGATTCCCCAGTCCCTTTCTCAGCAATCTCAGTACTGAAGATGAATGGACAGGAGACAGAGACTTCTGTTCAGTTTACGATGCTCAGTTATGAATAGACAGTCAGTGATCACTGACTCTGTTCATTCAGAAAAGAAAAGAGCCGGGCGGTAAGTGACATATTTAGCAGCTCCTTCCTCCGCTCTCCATCCTGACAGATCCAGGAGGGGGGGGGGGCCAAGGAGGACCCGGGAAGCCAGAGGAGCACGTGGAGGACACTGGAAGCCTAAAGAGGGCAAGGGGGCCCAGAGATTAATGGAAATTTGATGGGCAGTTGGGGGTGATCGGTGCGGCGGTGGGGGGAGTTACAAGCACCGGTTTCCCTGTCTGGCTTTCAATGAAGCAGCTGACAACCTCCCAGCCAGAAATGCAACCCTCCCACCTGAGGAAGGAGCGTAGCTCCGCAAACGCGTCGCCTGTACGTCCCCCATATCCGGAAGTGATCTCATCCCTGTGGTTCCTGGGTTACAGCGTGCGTTCCAGCGGCAGGAAGCGACGGCATCCACTGCCGAGCCTGTCCACCGGACACCAGCACCACAAAGACCGGATCAGGAACCGCCAAGGACACTGCAGTTACATTACCAACATGCTTTTTTAACATGTACCTTTGTGAGTACCACCTTTCTTATTTGTTTTAATAAATTTTATGGCATTCTGCACTTAGAGTGGCGCCTTGTGTTCTTATGTTACAGCACCTAGAGGACAACTTCTTTTCTCCTATCAGGGCAGCCTTCTAACGTGGTTATTGTATCATATAGTTACTATGGACATTTCTCCAGTTTACATGGACATTAAAATCTATAATTTTTGCTAATAGACCTATGTTCATCCATCCTCATCAATTATTGAAATTGCTTTTAAATGTTAATTTTAATTTTTAATTTTAACTTTATTTCAATTGTTATCCTCTTATAATTGCTTTACTGGCTGTTAATCTGTAACTGTGTCGGGCTCAGCGCTCACATTTCACCTGTTATATTGCAACCCTCCCACCACCTGGTGCCTTGCTCGTGAGAAGCATGTACGTTAAGGGCTGCAAGTGTGGTGCCCAGATGATGCATAAGCAGTAGGGGAAGCAGTAGCGCTGTACTCGTCTGGCAAATGCACAGTAGGGACAGCTAGTTCTTGACCAGTGCATGCATAGTACTGTGCTTACATTTCTAAGCCCACTACTGTGCATGTGTCAGGCGGACACAGCTCCCATGGAGCCAATTGCTCATGCACCAGGTGTGCTTCCAAGGGAAAAAAAAGCATTAGGAACGTTTGAAAGTGGGGCACAAAAAGAATTGTATTTCGCACTATTTGCGTGCAGCTTAATGTAAAGGGCAGTTTTACTATTAGGATTTAATACTACTTTAAATTGGCCATAGACAAGGGATGTTTGTTATGTAATTTGTGCTTTGTCACCCAATCCAGCCTATTTTAGAGGATCAGGCAACAATCCTATGTCTGCGGACAGCTGCAGACAAACCACAAGAAAGTTATCTCAAGGAAGTAACATCTGAAATATTCAGACCTGGTTCACACAGGGGCGACTTGTCAGGCGACTTAGCCGCCTGACAAGTCGCTTTCCGCTCTGTACTATGGAACCGTTCTAATAGAAACGACTCAAGTCGCTCCGACTTAGAAAAAGGTTCCTGTTATCCTTTTGGGGCGACTTCAGGCGACTTGCATTGACTTCTATACAGAAGTCATTTTGCAAGCCGCCGCTGAAGTCGTGTGCAGGTCGCCTCTGTGAGTTGTGCTGCAAGTCGTGCCGCCCCTGTGTGAACCGGCTCTTAGTAAACCCTTTCCTATATGTACCGTTCCCCCCAAGATGAGCTGGGGTCAGGAGATATCTGTGTGTGACCCTCCCTTTTCCACATTATGAATACTAATGCTTGGGCAATCCAGGTAATTACTTTAAAGTAGGCTTTAGATGATTTGATTTTCTTTCCTTCTACCACAGGTGGAAGGAAAGAAAATTGCTTGATTGCCCCATCAACACAGTCAGTGTTGATGGGGGAATCCCTCCTGTAGCGCTATTGTGTTCTGCCGGCAGGGGGGGCACGGGAAGCTCCCCTGGCGGGAAGAACACAATGACTACAGCAAGCAGCTATAACCACTGGCAGTAATCGCATGTAAAAAAATCTGATAAGCTGGTTGTACCCAAGTCAATCAATGGAACTGTAAATATCTCCTAAATTTGCACCGTTTAGCAGATATTGTTTACTGCGCCAATGATGTCATCGGCTCCTGCGCTCTGAAGGAACAGCCACCCATGCCGTTTCTTCAGAGCTGTGTGCTGTGACCGGCGGCTCCTGCGCGCATTCACGAAACTGGCATCACGCGGCTTCAGCCAGTCACACAGACCGAGTCCGCAGACGCAGAAGGAAGACGGGCGAAGATGGATGTGGTCTCCAGCAAGGACGACGAGGGCTTTGTCTGCAGGTAAGTTTCAAATAATGTGCTAGTATGCGATGCATACTAGCACATTATGCCTTTACTTTCCAGGTAAGAAAAGAGAAGTTTAAGAAAGAAGTTTCGGGAAAAAAATCTTCAATTTAAATAAAGAACTGTGAAGCAAATTAAGTGTCAGTGCCCATCAATGCAGCCTAATCAGTGCCCATCTGCAGCCTCACAAGTGCCATGAATGTAGCCCACCACTCCCATGGAATGCAGCACCCCCATTGCCATGAATGCAGCACCCAGGTTGCCATGAATGCAGCACCCCCGTTGCCATGAATGCAGCACCCCCGTTGGCACAAATGCAGCACCCACCGTTGGCACGAATGCAGCACCCACCGTTGCAATGAATGCAGACTCACCATTGCCATGAATTCAGCACTCACGTTGCCATGAATGCAACACCCACGTTGCCATGAATGCAGCACCCACATTGCCATGAATGCAGCACCCACGTTGCCATGAATGCAGCACCCACGTTGCCATGAATGCAGTACCCATTTGCCATAAATGCAGCAACCACATTGCCATGAATGCAGCACCCCCATTGCCATGAATGCAGTACCCACATTGCCATGAATGCAGCACCCACGTTGCCACGAATGCAGCACCCCCGTTGCCACGAATGCAGTACCCACATTGCCACTAATGCAGCACCCCCATTTCCATGAAAGCAGACTCACCACTGCCATGAATTCAGCACCCAAGTTGCCATGAATGCAGCATCCCACGTTGCCATGAATGCAGTACCCCCGTTGCCATGAATGCAGCACCCACATTGTCATGAATGCAGCACCCCCATTGCCATGAATGCAGTACCCACATTGCCATGAATGCAGCACCCACATTGCCATGAATGCAGCACCCCCATTGCCATGAATGCAGCATCCCCATTGCCATGAATGCAGTACCCCCATTGCCATGAATGCAGTACCCCCATTGCCATGAATGCAGCACCCACATTGCCATGAATGCAGCACACCCATTGCCATGAATGCAGTACCCACATTGCCATGAATGCAGCACACCCATTGCCATGAATGCAGTACCCACATTGCCATGAATGCAGCACCCACATTGCCATGAATGCAGCACCCCCATTGCCATGAATGCAGCACCCCCATTGCCATGAATGCAGTACCCACATTGCCATGAATGCAGCACCCACATTGCCATGAATGCAGCACCCCCATTGCCATGAATGCAGCATCCCCATTGCCATGAATGCAGTACCCCCATTGCCATGAATGCAGTACCCCCATTGCCATGAATGCAGCACCCACATTGCCATGAATGCAGCACACCCATTGCCATGAATGCAGCACCCACATTGCCATGAATGCAGCACACCCATTGCCATGAATGCAGTACCCACATTGCCATGAATGCAGCACCCACATTGCCATGAATGCAGTACCTCCATTAACATGAATGCAGACTCAATATTGACATGAATGCAGACTTACCATTGCCATCAGTGCAGCCTGATCGATGCCCATCTGTAGCCTTGGAGGAGACAGGGAGGGGGCGGGACGAGCGCCAACAGATTACATACAGGAGAATCTCCTGTTTTCTCGGCGGTCTCTTTAATACAAAGTCCCGCCTCCTATGATGGACAGAGCAGTCGTCCAATGGCAGCCCAGGAGACGGGAATCCTATTACAGAGGACGGCATGTAAAGAGGAAATTCTCCTGTATGTACAGCACTTGTCCCGCCCCCTTCCTCTTCCCTCCAAGGCTGCCAGCATATATATCTTTTGTGGAGCTCAGGAATTCGTTGGGGGCCACAAAAGATATACATGTCCAAATTACCAGGCGGGCCGTTCGAAACCGGAACGCGGACATGCCTGATATACAGAGAATAACAACTCACCTTGTTAATATCAGATATGGATTTCCCCTCAGGTTGAACATATACTTTGCGTTTCTCCTCCCTCAGCTTGCTCTGAATGGTGAAGAGAAGAACCTCCAAATTTCCCTTCTCTTGGAATCTAGATAAAAGTAGCAGCTATGGTATGACTATGATTAAAACAAGTAGGCAGATAAAAAATAAATGCACCTGAATGAACAATCCAGATCACATGTTTTTACTTCCTTAGCCCTGGTTCACACTGATGCGATGCCAGAAACGCAAAAGATTTGCTGCGTTTCCCCGCATCACAACACACTACTGGGCAATCACACATCGTCCATGCAATCTGCTGCAGATGTCAATGCTAGATTAACGACACCCTGAAAAAGATCGCAAAAACACAGTGCTATTGCCAGAATGTTGACAGTTGCAGGTATCACCCCGGTGTAACCTCTTTAAGCCATGAATGCAACTTTGCGTACGGTCGGTGTGAAGGGGTTAAAGAACATGTAATATCATCCCAACATTTCATATTATTGATATGTGCCTATATAATGTACTTGTATGATAAAGTCTCCTGTTCTCTATGTATTGCTTCCTTTGTTTGAAATCTCTGGTGTTCCTGCCAGTCCCTCTGCTTTCCTATTAAAAACTGACCACACTAGGCAGGAGAGCACAGCGTGGTCAGTTCTCTAGCTATGCTGGGAACTCAGTGTACTCTCCTCGAATGATCAGACTTCTGCTGACACGCCCCCGCTGCACAGCCATTCACTCATTGTACTGCTGCTTCCCCTCCCCCCCAGCTCTTATGCAGCTGAGAACAGATGGAATATCATCACTTATAAAAAAAAAAAGAAAAAATGTATTTATAATTTTTTTATATCTATATACAAATGTTTTGCCTTTCATTTCTATTTTAAACTGAATGGGTTGTTTTACAAGGTGAAAGTTTGCAATCACTTTTAAGCCCCTTTCACACGGGACAGATCCGTGAGGATCTGCCCCGTGAAGATCCGCCTGTCAGATCTCCGCTCTCTCCTATGGGGAATTTGGATGAACACGGACCGTCTGTCCGTGTTCATCCGATCCGCTCTGCAGACGGATAGAAAAATAGGATTTTCCTCCGTCTGCAGAATTAGACCATAGCGGGGACGGATGATATTGGGTGTCAGCGGATGTTTATCCGCTGACACCCGCTATCCCATAGGGATGCATGTATGACCGTATTTCATCCGAAAACAGATGGATAAAATACGGACATACGGTCAAAGGGGCTTAATGCATATATTTATACACTCATGCATTGTTTTTTAATAATCTTCATAATTTTATCCATCGACCTCTTACGTGCAGCTCCCTTCTACCCCCTCTAAATACCAACCTGAGCCTGATCTCGATCCTGTGCTGTGCCCGAGAGCAGCAACGCTGCTCTCTCTTTCCCTCCTTACTGGATCCAGATCAATCAAATCCAGTGAAGAGGGGGCGGGGGGGGGGGTGCAAGACTGAGCTGCACTGTGTGGCTTGCTATGGGGGCACTCAGAAGGCAGTAGGAGCCAGGAGCACCGGCAGGGGATCCAAAAAGAATAGGATTGGGGCTGTAATGTGCAAAACCATTAGACAGAGCAGGTAAGTACAATATATTTGTTATTTATAGAAAAAAAATAAGGTTTTACAATCACTTTACAAGACTTCACAAATTGACTAACAATAGCTTTTGCTTTGTTCACACTGTAACGATATCTGGAGGAAGTTCTGCCCATCACAGGATGTGCTGGGACTAACAGGGAGGTGAAACCTCCGTCAATCAGCATCCTGCCACCGTAATGTTTACCACTGTGTACAAACAGCTTAGAAGGGAACTGAAACCAGAGCATGCTTCGTAGATGTGGCAACAGCTGGTCTACACAATCTCAGGCTGCAGCGGGGACACAGGCGGGGGGGGGACAGTGAACAGCGGAATCAACCAGGTCTTTTGCAATCTACAGAAAATGAATACTCAAGTGGCAAATTTAGTATGTACACAATATAATATAGCACGTATTGTTAGTGTATAATGGTTTGGTTTTACGTAAACAGAGAACTGCTGGCTGTCAATCAGAGTATCAGCTCTCTGCTCTGCCACATCCTTGCTCACTGGAGCGCTGGGCTGTGGAGGGGGTGGGAGCGGGCGGTTCAGGCTCCCAGCGGCTCGCTGAGAGGCTGAGCCAGGTGCCAGTCCAGACATATGGGCGGATCCTGACTCTATAGTCGTGATGACACCCGAGCTTGGACTGACTATGTGATGTCAGCAGACACCGGACTCCAGGCCGCTCTCTGCGGCAAACAGGTCACATGAGTGCAAAACCAACTACACTCCTGTGATCCACAAGAGAAGTACAGCCAAACTAGCTTTTTTTCTTTTATTTTGTTTTTTTATAATTTTTCACCTGCTCTGTGCAGTGGTTTTACACAAGCAGCCCCGTTCCTCCTCTTCTCGGAAACCCCTGCCGGCGCTCCTATGGCTCCCCCTGTGTCTAAACCAATGAGTAGGAAGAGAGCCGAGAGAGCCTCTGCTCTCGTGCACATCGCTGGATCGAGTTCAGGCTCAGCTAAGTATAAGGAGGGACTGAGGTGGGGAGCTGCATGCAGAATGTTTTTTACCTTAATGCATAGAATGGTATAGAAGACACATGGAATAACAACAGTTTTGAGGGCTAATTGGAAATGCAGACATGTAACATCACATGCTGTTCAATGTATAGCTGCCAGTACTTAGGAATTCATGTTTAAAATGCCATTAATCCTGTAGACTTCTCTAAAAAGTAGATATGGTATGTTAACACGTCAAAAGAAGAAGAAGAAAAAAAAAAGTCAGGGCTAATAACAGGATTTTATCCTTTCTTTGACTTCTATTTTTTCTGTCTCTCCCTCATATTTTCCAAAATGTGGCAGACCTCCAGCCCCCTGGAACCTATTAAAAATGGTGGAAGAATTTAAAGTGAATCTGTGACTAGATCATGCAACCTAAAGTATTTACATAATCTGAACAAGCAGTAAAAGTACTTTAAAACCAACCCCTCACTCACCTCTGTATCTACAGTGGGGACGGAAAGTATTCAGACCCCCTTAAATTTTTCACTCTTTGTTATATTGCAGCCATTTGCTAAAATCATTTAAGTTCATTTTTTTCCTCATTAATGTACACACAGCACCCCATATTGACAGAAAAACACAGAATTGTTGACATTTTTGCAGATTTATTAAAAAAGAAAAACTGAAATATCACATGGTCCTAAGAATTCAGATCCTTTGCTGTGACAATATATTCAACTCAGGTGCTGTCCATTTCTTCTGATCATCCTTGAGATGGTTCTACACCTTCATTTGAGTCCAGCTGTGTTTGATTATACTGATAGGACTTGATTAGGAAAGCCACACACCTGTCTATATATAAGACCTTACAGCTCACAGTGCATGTCAGAGCAAATGAGAATCATGAGGTCAAAGGAACTGCCTGAAGAGCTCAGAGACAGAATTGTGGCAAGGCACAGATCTGGCCAAGGTTACAAAAAAAATTCTGCTGCACTTAAGGTTCATAAGAGCACAGTGGCCTCTATAATCCTTAAATGGAAGACGTTTGGGACGACCAGAACCCTTCCTAGAGCTGGCCGTCCAGCCAAACTGAGCTATCGGGGGAGAAGAGCCTTGGTGAGAGAGGTAAAGAAGAACCCAAAGATCACTGTGGCTGAGCTTCAGAGATGCAGTCAGGAGATGGGAGAAAGTTGTAGAAAGTCAACCATCACTGCATCCCTCCACCAGTCAGGGCTTTATGGCAGAGTGGCCCGACAAAAGCCTCTCCTCAGTGCAAGACACATGAAAGCCCGCATGGAGTTTGCTAAAAAAAACACCAGAAGGACTCCAAGATGGTGAGAAATAAGATTCTCTGGTCTGATGAGACCAATATAGAACTTTTTGGCCTTAATTCTAAGCGGTATGTGTGGAGAAAACCAGGCACTGCTCATCACCTGTCCAATACAGTCCCAACAGTGAAGCATGGTGGTGGCAGCTTCATGCTGTGGGGGTGTTTTTCAGCTGCAGGGACAGGACGACTGGTTTCAATCGAGGGAAAGATGAATGCGGCCAAGAACAGGGATATCCTGGACGAAAACCTTCTCCAGAGTGCTCAGGACCTCAGACTGGGCCAAAGGTTTACCTTCCAACAAGACAATGACCCTAAGCACACAGTTAAAATAACGAAGGAGTGGCTTCACAACAACTCTGTGACTGTTCTTGAATGGCCCAGCCAGAACCCTGACTTAAACCCAATTGAGCATCTCTAGAGAAACCTAAAAATGGCTGTCCACCAACGTTTACCATCCAACCTGACAGACCTGGAGAGGATCTGCAAGGAGGAATGGCAGAGGATCCCCAAATCCAGGTGTGAAAAACTTGTTGCATCTTTCCCAAAAAGACTCATGTCTGTATTAGATCAAAAGGGTGCTTCTACTAAATACTGAGCAAAGGGTCTGAATACTTAGGACCATGTGATATTTCAGTTTTTCTTTTTTAATAAATCTGCAAAAATTTCAACAATTCTGTGTTTTTCTGTCAATATGGGGTGCTGTGTGTACATTAATGAGGAAAAAAATGAACTTAAATGATTTTAGCAAATGGCTGCAATATAATAAAGAGTGACAAATTAACTTTCAAAATTCACAACACAGGCACAGCTTTTTTCGATCTTTGAGGAACTTTACTAATCTTTGTCTAATTAACAATTTTACAGGAAGGCAATGAGCTATATACATGAAAAGACCAATCCAAAGGTACTGTTTTGGGAACATGGTAAACTATAGTGTACCAGAAAACGTGTTCATGAAGTCCCACACTCACTTGCATGGTTTCTCGGTGGTGCAATATGTGGTGAATGCCTGAAGCTGTTGCTGGACGCCCAGCAAGGAGTTGGCGAATTTCTGGTTTGTGATGATTGATATGGTTCTCTCAATCCATTCTAAAAGTTCTGATGCCAAATCTTCATATCTGTAGATGTCCTTCTCAATGGTGATAGCCTGATCCAGCACCTGCACACAACAGATAATACAAGTCTACAGTACAAAAGCAGGCAATGTACATTTCTCCAGCTTTTAGAGAACTGGAGCTCCAAAATGGTCAATTTCCGACCTTCATTTTCAGAAAAGCCGGTAAAGCATAGTCAGCTGTAAGGAAATTTAGCAAAAGCAAGAGTGTAAGCAAAAACTGTATTTAGCTGAGGAAATTGCTCAGACTTTATGTTGAATGACACATCACCATATGCGGGTACAGAAATCCCAAGCAATTTATAACCTTTTAAATTGTTAGTTCCTTTTCAGAAAAAAAGAAAAGTTGAGTTAACACCCAATCCCACAAAGCCGGTGTAGCGGTCAGGATTTAAAATCCAAGCTTTTCTCCATCTTCATTCTTTAGGGCTTCCGGGATGGATCAGAGCACTTCTAAATTGGTTCTGGCTGGCTGCGTGCTCACTGATGGGAAGTAAGTATAGCGGGGACTGGGGGGAGGAAGGGTGTTCGCTCAACTTTTCATTTCTCCCCAAAAGGTGACCTAACACTTCAAATTACACTTGCAACAAACCTAGAAACTTTCCAACAGGGAAGCAAAGATGCTAGAATAGGCATTGACAGGCATCGATAGGCATTGACAGTGATGGGTCAGTGAACTTGTATACCAAAGCACCATTTCATTTGAGAATCCTGGGGTGCTCAACAAGTAAACTAGGGTGAACTGCTAGCAAATGAAGGTGTCTACAGCTGTATACTAGTAATAATTTACTGACTTTTAGGTGATAGGTGGCCTCACTGATCAATAAGGGAGCTCAGTATGTGGCAGGGAGAGGGGTAACCTTAATTTTTGAAGTTGAAATTTGCATATCTCTGCCTATATCTTTGGATCTACTGATTTGATGAAATGATGCAATTGATATTGAGTTTTTACTAAAAATGATCGCTGCTTAATAATTTAACTGTCTTATGCTCAGCTTGAAGGACCCAGGATTGTGACAAGTCTACTTAAAAAAGAAGTTCCAGATTGTAAAAAAACAAACAAATATAGGTGGAAGCAGCCTTGATCCGATGCTGCATCTGTCCCCCACCTGCTCTGTAGTGAGAGCTTAGCAATCAAACACAGCTGATCGCTCAGTTCTCCCCCCACTGCTCTGAGCAGAGAGCCGGGACTGTCAGGCTCTGGCTCTCTGCTCTCCCCTCCACAACTCACTGAAGTGCTGGGCTGTGAAGGGGGTGGGAGGGGCTGGCTCAGGCTCTCAGCAGATCCTGGTCCAGGCATCTGGGTGGATCCAGACCGTATGGTTGGGATCTTACCCAAGCCTAGACCGGCAAAACGAACTGCACTCCAGTGATCCATAGGAGAAGTATGGCCAAAAAAGCTTTGGCCATACTTCTCCTTTAACTGATTTCTGACCGCCGGCTGTCAATTGACGGCCAGGCGGTGCAGCTCTCGTGGCGGGAGGGCGTCATATGACACCCTCGCTTTCCCGGCCCCCCAGGGGGGCGCGCGCGTGATGCTGATGGCAATCGCGCGCACCCGCCGTGTCACTGGGGACCCAGTGCGCATGTCCGGAGGCCGCGATGTCCGCTGGGCACCCGCGATTGCCCGGTAACCGATAAGGACCGTGGATCTGTTAGTGTAAACACACAGATCCAGGTCCTGTCAGAGGAGAGGAGACCGATGGTGTGTTCTCAGTACAGAGGAACACCAATCGGTCTCCTCCCCTTGTGAATCCCCTCCCCCTAAAGTTAGAATCACTCCCTAGAAACATAATTAACCCCTCGATCACCCCCTAGTGTCAACCCGTTCCCTGCCAGTCACATTTATGCAGTAATCCATGCATTTTTATAGCACGGATCGCTGTATAAATGTGAATGGTCCCAAAAATGTGTCAAAAGCGTCCGATATGTCCGCCACAATATCGCAGTCACGATAAAAATCGCAGATCCCCGCCATTACTAGTAAAAAAAAAAATAATAATAAAAATGCTATAAATCTATCCCCTATTTTGTAGACGCTATAACTTTTGCGCAAACCAATCAATATACGCTTATTGCGATTTTTTTTTACCAAAAATATGTATAAGAATACGTATCGGCCAAAACTGAGAAAAAAATTTGTTTTAAAGAAAAAAAAATTGGATATTTATTATAGCAAAAAGTAAAAAATATTGTGTTTTTTTCAAACTTGTCACTCTTCTTTTGTTTATAGCGCAAAAAATAAAAATCACAGAGGTGATCAAATACCACTAAAAGAAAGCTCTATTTGTGGGGAAAAATTATAACAATTTAATTTGGGTACAGTGTTGCATGACCGCGCAATTGTCATTCAAAATGTGACAGCGCTGAAAGCTGAAAAATGGCCTGGGCAGGAAGGGGGTGAAAATGCCCTGTATTGAGGTGGTTAAAAGAACACGTAAACACTAACTGAATGAAATTCAGCTTATTAAAGCATTATGTACCAACAAAGCAACTGCCATTTTTCCTAATACAGAATGTGTTAGCTCTTTTTTCATCCTTTGTTGCATCACAGTGTTGCTAACCACCTTCAGCCACTTCCTGCTTACATACATGTACTCCAGTAATTGCTACACATTATTTCTCAGTTTAGCAATAGTGACAACAGTGCAGCATGTCTGTGCAACATGTGACAGTGTTGTCACACTATAACAGGAAGTGCCTAAACGGGGACCTCCAAAGCAATAACAAGTTCAATCTTATTTGAGATTTTAGTGAACAAGTTTACAGATACTTTCAGCAATGTTTTGTCTCATATTCCAACACAGCAGAATTTACAAGAGAATGGTGCTCATTCAAATGTAGGGACTCATGACAACCCAAATTCAGTTTTTCATCAATTTAGTGTGAACGATGAAAAATGTATTTTTATAGATTGCTGGGGACTCATGTCCTTGGGCAAAGGTTACCTTTCCAATACGTTTGCCCTCAACAGCTAAAGCCTTCATCTTGGAGAAGTAGTGATAAAAGGACACCACGTAAGTTATGATGGATTTCGCATCTGGATTCTCTGTGTTAACATCTAGAAAGAAAACACAAGCAAACGTTGATGGTAAAATGCAACCTTTCATATTATAGACTTAGTCCATAGGCACACTTGCAATTGTAAATGTTCCCGCACTGCATTGGGTTATGTGTGGTGCAAGCACGCTGCCTCTCACCTATCAAACTTAAAGCAGAACTTCACTCACAAAGTCCTGTTGGTTCACTGCCTCCCCCCCCAGCCTGTAACTGAGTTACAATTCTTTTGGGGGGAGCTACCCGCTCCCACTTCTGCAATCCTTGCCTAGGTGAAGATGACATCCCTTGCCCTGCCCACTCCTCTCCCGTAGCGTCTTGGGACCCGTCACATGTCCCAGGAGGCTGCAGGACCATTCACACAGCACCATGCGAGTTCAGACATGCGCAGGGTGGAGCCCGCTGTGGTTTTTCAGAAAGCCACAGCTGCCTCCCATATCCAAGATGGTGGCGCTGGGGACACGCAGCAGTAAGAAGAACCGGTTGCTGTATTTGCAGTTGCTGTAAAAGAAATAAAAAAGCCAAATTCCTCTTTAACAGTATTAACAAGAAGAAGATCACAGCTAGACAACAAAAAATTTAGTTTAGTTTAATTTCTTTACGTTTCTGTTGATTCGTAATGATTCGTAATTTTGTAAGACGCAAGTTTTCATATTCGGACTCGTTCGTATTTTCGTAACAGTTTTATTTTCATTGATACGAAATGATTTGTAATTCCATTAGTCTAGCGATTCGTAATTTCGGAAGACGCGAGGTTTCATATTCTGACTCGTTCGTATTTTCATAACAGTTATATTTTCGTTAATAGGAAATGATTCGTAATTCTGTTAGTCTAATTTTCTTTGATTTGAAATTTGGAATTTTGTTAGATAATAATTTTCGTTTATTCGGTACACTACTCGTAATTTAGTAATTGTTACTTTTGTGAGATTGCCTTTTTCGTTGATTCGTACTTTCGTAGGAAATAAAGGATAATAATCCTATGCTTGCTTTTCTAATAAATCTTGTACTTACTCCAGTCCACTCCCTCAGTCACCAGACCGGACTCTCCTCAACTGAATCTAAAAAGATTCAGGAATGCAGTGTGACTCAGACACAAAAGGGATAAGCTGATTGGCTAAAGATATTAAGTAAGATACATCACTCACTAATACACTGCCCATTCGAAAGAACGATTCGAGAACACGAAATTATGAACATACGAATGAAAATACGAACATACGAAATTACGAACATACATACTAAGATACACTTACACTGTCCATTCAAAAGAATGATTCGAGAACACGAACAAACTAAATTATGAACAGACAATGAAACGAAATTACGAACACACGGATTAAAATACGAACATACGAAATTATGAACAGACAAAGGATTGAAAATACGAAATGCAAATCTTTCGTTATAGATGTCATTTTCTTTCTTTTACGGTTTCGGAGTTTCGTATTTTCGGAAGTTTGTCTGTTCGTAATTTCGCATGTTCGTTATTTTATTTATTCGTAATTTCGTTATTTTCATATTTTGGTTCTTTCAGCTATTTGGATGTTCGCATTGATCCGAATGTACAAATACTAACAAATTCGTACGAAAATCTATTCGTTACCAACCAAATTGCACATGTCTAATCGCAGCTCCTTACATACAAGAAGTCTGCAAATACAGTTAGAAAGAACCTAACACTGCCTGCGCTGCTCCAGCTTGCAATTATGAATCCTGGTAGTGTAATGGTATGTATAGGCAGTGTTTTTCATCTTGCCAATACTACCAAGTTTAGTTATGGTATACAGGTGCGTTGAAAACTATAAGCATACTCGTGGGCTTAAAACAGCAGTCAGAGATTCAGTAATAAGTTGAAAGTCAGCTGTTTTTCCATGCTCCTGTGTGTGCAAAGACATCCACATCATTTTTTCTTATATAATAAGATAATATTTTTTTCCCTCCAGGTTCCTGTAATCCAGTATTCACATCTACTCACCTTCCGGGTCTAAAAGTTTGATCAGACCCAGTTGCCGTTCAGCTGTATTAAATGCGTACTGGAGGTTGTGGGTTGCGTTTGACTTTGTCAACTTGCTGAAATCAATTATATCCGGTCTATGGAAATAAATCAATTAACAAATCAACACCTTAATGGATTTTACACACAACACTGTTCTGTTCAGCATAAAATTGGATGTACTATCCACAGCATCAGATCCCAGTTATCATTTTTCTACGGAAGATAAAAAAATAAAGAATAAAATATTTTTGAATGCAAAGCAAAAAGAACAGAAGAAAAGTAAAGGTAATATCTGGGATGTGCACACTATTATGCCCCGTACACACGGTTGGACTTTGTTCGGACATTCCGACAACAAAATCCTAGGATTCTTTCCGACAGATGTTGGCTCAAACTTGTCTTGCATACACACGGTCACACAAAGTTGTCGGAAAATCCGATCGTTCTGAACGCGGTGACGTAAAACACGTACGTCGGGACTATAAACGGAGCAGTGGCCAATAGCTTTCATCTCTTTATTTATTCTGAGCATGCGTGGCACTTTGTCCGTCGGATTTGTGTACACACGATCGGAATTTCCGACAACGGTTTTTGTTGTCGGAAAATTTTATAGCCTGCTCTCAAACTTTGTGTGTCGGAAAATCCGATGGAAAATGTGTGATGGAGCCCACACACGGTCGGAATTTCCGACAACAAGGTCCTATCACACATTTTCCGTCGGAAAATCCGACCGTGTGTACGGGACATTAGATGAACATTGATTCATAGCTACCCTCCTCTACTGGTCATAAAGAATACTGCAATACAATTCAGGTCCCAGATTAGTCAAGGCCTTGTTCACACCGGTGCGATTTGTCATGTGCTTTAACAGTTCCAAATCGCATGACAAGTCACACCCCACTGTCAGCAATGGAACTGTTCAAATTGCTTCCACTCATGTCACGGTAAATTTGAAAAAGGTTTCTGCACTACTTTTTTCAGATTTTATTGCTATTTGCATAGACTTCTGTTAAACAAAGCTAGCAAGCTGCAATAAAATCGGAGGTGCAAATCGCACTGATCTGCAGCTTTGAAATTGCGCTGAAGTAGCGTGATTTCACAGCCGCACCAGTGTGAACCAGAGCTTATACACATATAAAGCCCTTAACCAGGTGTGTCCAACCTTTTGATTATCCTGGGCCACATTGGAAGAAGAGGAATTGTCTTGGGCCACACATAAAATAAACTATCAATAAGGAGAGCTGATGAGCAGAGAAACTCAGGCAGATCACAAGTTAACGATCACGGATATAGATAATGTACCTATCCGAGTAATAAAACATATTTTTATTGTAATATTCTTTTGTTATAAAAATAAAAGAGGGCAATATAAAAACTAGTGTGATATTTGAAACTGTTTTTAATAAACTAGCACAGCAATATCTGGTTAGATGGATGGAGTAGTGACTCTCAATGAATTCTCAAGGTGCTCATTAGATATTTTGGTTCCAATTTTGCTCTTTCGTGTGCTTCTTCCTTAAAAATAGTTGCTCACAAATATAGGTGCTGCCAAAAACTGACGACATGAATAAAGCGTGATTGTGAAGAGTGGGAGATTTTTCTTTAGGAAGATAAAACTGATAAAAGTCCAGTAAAGCGTCACTGTCAAACTCTTCAGCCGCATGTGTTCGCTAACTCTAAACTTATTTTTACAAAAACTTTCCAAAAAAATCTACATTTTTAAAGCGGAGTTCCACCCTGAAAATTTTTTTTTCAGAATCAGACTCCTCTAAACCTATAAAAAAACATTTGAGGGAATTTTTTTTTTTTATACTTACCAGAATCACCCTGTTGCTATGTAGTCCTCTTAATCTGCCACTTCCTGGTGCGCAGAGCTCTTTGTCACTTCCTCCCTCGCCTGTGACATCATTTCCCAGGAGTCTGTGGGCAGTACTGTGATGTTGCCATAACAACGAGGTGGGACCTTCCTCCGTCGCCGCCCGTTGTTATGGCAACTTTAGAAACAATCAGCGCTATGGCCAGTGAATCGCGCATGCGCGAGATCGAGAGGTGCATGCTGGTTACCCAGCATGCACTTCTCCAAAACGAATCCAAGAAGAGATCTCGATTGGGCTTCACATGCCCACAATCATGATGGCCACGGCCACAACAGGAGGCAGCAAATATTCAGTAAGAAATTAATATTTTTGCTAAATACATAATAAATATTGTATACTAGTTTTTGAATTGTATTAGTAATAATGATAGGATCAATTTAAAAAAATGATATTTTTTTCACCGGAACTCCGCTTTAAGTAAGTTTTCTATTTTGTGTTGGGCTGCATTCATAGCTGCTTTGGGCCGCAGGTTGGACAACCCTGCCCTAAACACACAGCCATTGCTCAGTCTTATGCTGGCCAGATACTCCTAGATTTGCTTCCTACATCCACGCTATACAGCGCAGACGGACAAATCTCTCGCTGAGGTTATTGTATTCTGACAGCCACTGCCGGCAATTGTCAGAATAACTGAACATGAGCTGCATCTGATGGAATGCTTGGCCAAAAAATTTCTGTCAAGCTCCTTTGATTTTTCAAACAAAGTTCTGTATACCAGCAGGAGGATGGCAAAAAGACCACTCTCAGAGCAAATCTTGGTTCATCAGGAACTGGCCAACATTTGTAAAGTGTATGGCCTGCTTTATATTGTGAACGCAACTCTGAATAACCTTGCAAAACCATTTGACATGTTGCAAACATCTTTCTTGAAACTCCTTAAAGCACCCTTTAGCTCCTCTCTGGGAGTTTAGAATACATATCCTAATGGGAGTGCTAGCTGCAGTTTTAACCACTTACGGACCGCCGCACGCCGATATACGTCCTAACTTTCAGATAAAAGTGGTCTCTGCGGCGGCGGGAGATCACTGTTATTGGCGGCGAGAGAGGGCCCCCCCCCAGCCACTTACCGGAGCCGTCTGCAGTGGCGGAGGCGATCGGATCTTCTACCTTGCTGGGTATGGAGACGAGTGAGGGGAAGGTGGCCCCCACCCGTCTCCATACCATTGCAGGGCGGAAGCGACGTCAAAACATCACTTTCGTCCATAGCTCTTAAACGGCCATTTTTTTTTTTTTTTTATTGCATTCTAGTGTAAATGTGAGATCTGAGGTCTTTTTGACCCCGGATCTCATATTTAAGAGGTCCTGTCTTGCTTTTTTTCTATTACAAGGGATGTTTACATTCCTTGTAATAGGAATAAAAGTGACACAATTTTTTTTTAAAAGAACAGTGTAAAAATTAAAAATAAAAGGTAAAATAAATAAGAATTTTTTTTTTTAAATTTTAAACGCGTCCCGTCCCGCCTAGCTCGCGTGCAGAAGTGAACGCATACGTGAGTAGCGCCCACATATGAAAACGGTGGTCAAACCACACGCGTGGGGTATCGTTGCGATCGGTAGAGCAAGAGCAATAATTGTAGCCCTAGACCTCCTCTGTAACTCAAAACATGCAACCTGTAGAATTTTTTAAACTTCGCCTATGGAGATTTTTAAGGGTAAAAGTCGCCATTCCACGAGCGAGCGCAATTTTGAAGCGTGACATGTTGGGTATCAATTTACTTGGTGTAACATTATCTTTCACAATATAAAAAAAAAATTGGGGTAACTTTACTGTTGTCTTATTTTTTAATTTAAAAAAATGTATTTTTTCCAAAAAAAGTGTGATTGTAAGACCGCTGAGCAAATACGGTGTTACAGAAAGTATTGCAACGACCACCATTTTATCCTCTAGGGTGTTAGAAAAAAAAAGTATAATATTTGGGGGTTCTAAGTAATTTTCTAGCAAAAAAAAAACTGTTTTTAACTTGTAAACAACAAATCTCAAAAAGAGGCTTGGTCCTTAAGTGGTTAAAGGAACCGGTGAGCATAAAAATATTGGAAGCAACCATTGCTGATTGTTTAGTGCAGGCAGAGCAGATGTCATCCTGATCTTGGTTTTACTACAATTTTACTAACCTGAAAAAAGTATACTGGATGAGAGGCATTACAGACAGCACTGGCTACATGTCTGAGTGAGTAACTCAATAGGCACTGAGCTGACAACCCTGGAGTTTTACCTTTATAGGGCGTACACACGGTCGGACTTTGTTCGGACATTCCGACAACAAAATCCTAGGATTTTTTCCGACGGATGTTGGCTCAAACTTGTCTTGCATACACACGGTCACACAAAGTTGTCGGAAAATCCGATCATTCTGAACGCGGTGACGTAAAACACGTACGTCGGGACTATAAACGGGGCAGTGGCCAATAGCTTTCATCTCTTTATTTATTCTGAGCATGTGTGGCACTTTGTCCGTCGGATTTGTGTACACACGATCGAAATTTCCGACAACGGATTTTGTTGTCGGAAAATTTTATCTCCTGCTCTCCAACTTTGTGTGTCGGAAAATCCGATGGAAAACGTCCGATGGAGCCCACACACGGTCGGAATTTCCGACAACACGCTCCGATCGGACATTTTCCATCGGAAAATCCGACCGCGTGTACGGGGCATTAAAATGTAATCGTAAGGCTCCACGCACACTAGCATTTTTTTAAGCTAAAAAAAAACACTGGATGAAAAAACGCTGGTAATAGCTTTTTGTAGAAGCGTTTTAGTAGCATTTAGGAGGGTTTTAGGAGCATTTAGGAGCTCCTAGATGCTGAAGCTCAAAAAACGTTACTAGCCAAAAGTACCGTGGTTTGCATGGACACATTGGATAACACTATTTAGCTTATAGGAGCAGAAAAAAATGCTAATAACAGCTTCTAGGAGCTCATAAAACCGCTAGTGTGCATGGAGCCTGAGCCCTTGTTTACACTGAACACAGGTTTGAAATCGTGTAAATTCAACTGAACTCACACGATTTCAAACCAGTATTTCAGTGCGAGTTCAGGGGCAATTTAAAAGACATATGTGCGGATTCATGCACAGATGTCTATTGAAATCGCCCCCGAAGTTGCCAAAAGTAGTGCAGGAACAGCTTTAGGAAATTGGTGCGGCGCCGCAAAGTCAGCGTCGCATCGAATGACACAGTGCCGTTGCTGGCAATAGGCTGCGATTGGACATGTCAATCGCACCGATGTGAACGGGGGCTAAAGGTAGGTATAATAATCAGGAGCACAGTGTTCTGTACCTCTTAGAGTGAGTCATGTTAAAGGGTCTGATTCTGGGTGCCAGGGAAGAGCAGACTCCGACACTCACTAGTATATGTATATTATTCCGCAAGGTTCCATTTAAAGGGGTTGTAAACCCTTGTTTTTTTTTTGTTTTGTTTTTATAAAAATAACAAACATGCCTATACTTACCTGCTCCGTTTTGCACAGAGCAGCCCCGATCCTCTTCTTCTGGGGTGTCCCCCCTGCGCTCCAGGCCCCTCCTCCTTATCTGGTGCCCCCACAGAAAGCCGCTTTCCATGGGAGCATCTGTGCAGGGTTGCTAATGAGTTCCACTGCTGCGTCCAATGACACAGACAGCAGGACCCGCCCCCCCCCCTGCGTCACTGGAGTTGATTGACAGTAGCGGGAGCCAAAGACTCCTGCTGCTCTCAATCTATCCAATGAGGAGAGAGACAGCGCTGGAGCCGCTGCGCTCGTGCACATCGCTGGATCGGGCTCAGGTCAGAAAAAAGGGGGGTCTGGGGGGAGCTGCAGCACAGGTTTTTCACCTTAATGCACAGTATGCATTAAGGTGAAAAACCTTGAGGCTTTACAAACACTTTAAAGGAGAAGTAGGACCAAAGCTCTTTTGGTCCTACTTCTCCTGGGGATCACAGGAGTGCACTAAATCCCGCTGTCAGCTGACATCACTCAGCTGGTCCAGACTCTGGAGAGACTCTGACTTTAATGGTGGGAACCACCCAGATGCCTAGACCGACAGCTGGTTCAGCCTCTCAGTGAGCCACTGAGAGCCTGAGCCAGCTGCTCCCACCTCCTCCACAGTCCAGCGCTCTAGTGAGCTCTGGAGGGGCAGAGCAGAGAGTGACTGACAGTATTTCACAGTTTTGTCTGGTAAAATCAGAACCCTGCAACAATAAGTACAAAACAGATATGCTTATTATTTTTTTATTATTTTATTTCATAAAATACAGCAAAATGCGACCGGAAAAAATGCTATAAAAGGATCTATGTCTAGAAAGTAAGCAAGTAAGATTTTCTGCTTCTCTGTGTGATAATAACCACACACCCAATACCTGTGTCTGTGGATCAGAGCACTGAAGGCCAGCCCATCTCTCCAGCTTGTGGTAAAGTTCTGTATATTGACCTCAGGATAGCTGCACAAAGATAACATTGCATTAATGTAATATTAATGGTTTTCTGGCTTCTCAGCATGAACTTATGTCCACAACTCACCCTGCAGTCTTCATCTGGCACCACAGGAGGAGGGCGTCCTTTGCTGACCTTGTCTCGCGATTGTCTTCCGTTTCTATCTTGATAACTTGGATCTGCAATTTGGTGACAGGGAGAAAAGTTAAGTGGGTCTCAGAGAAGAAGAAAATGAGAAGGGACAACTGAGGTGCCATGGGTATCTTACCACCAGAGGAGCTATTCCAGGCACATTCAAATGGAGAGAGGCTCAAGGGCAGACCAGACCATGCTGGAGTGATTACATCTCCTCGCTGCCCCGGCAATGCACTGGAATAGCCAAGGAAGTTGGATCCTTTGGTAGATTCAAGCTTCCTCTGTTTACCCGTTCACTCTGATGTTTTATTACTCTCACCAGCAAATATCAGATCAGGATGAGATGCAAGAAAATGGTATATCCCCCCCCACCCAGATTATAGAATGGCACTATGTACTAATGCAAAGAAAAGGTGGCCTATGGTATGACATTCAAATGAGGAGGCCCAGGGTTAAAACCCACAACATGCTGGATGTGATTACTATTCCCAGTTGCCCCCTGAAAGGCATTGGAATACCCGAGGAAGCTGAATCCTTTGCTAGATTCAAGCTTTCAGTGTTTACCTGCTCAGCCTGATGCCACATTACTCCCGCTAGGAAAAAGCAAATGTCAGATCAAGATGAGATGTAAAAAGGTAGTATATTCCTCCTGATTATAGGCAGACCCTGATGGCACTATGTATTAATGCAGTAAAGAGAAGGTAACCAATGGCATGGCATGTAAAAACAGATATTATGCAAATAGTTAAATACGTAGTTGAAATACATTCTGTATGTTTGCTGTTTTATTTGCCAAAGGATTTGCAATTCTGTGCAGACAGTCCTGTGATTTACACAACTTCGTCATGCTGCACAGCCAGAAATACAGTATCCTTCAGATACTTTTAGCTTCAGCTTCACACTGCTTTTTAGCAGGGCCGGATCTAGGGGGGCGCTGGGGGTTTGCCCCCAGTTTTCAGTGGTGCCATGAGGAAGAAGAGGGGTTGAGGGGCAGCATGCAGCCAAGTTGGCATAGCTTCATAGCGCCCTACCCCTATCTACCACACTGCATCCTTTGATTCTGTGGTTGGGGGATCAGGATGCATGGCATCATTTGTTGCTATTTATGAAGGGGGGACTCTGTTGTGACGGAGTAGGACTCTGTTGTGATGGGTGAACCCCAATAGGAAGGTTGGATGGTATGAGGGCATCTCTGATTTCAAAGTGAAGATGTAATGGAGAGATATTAATGTAAAGGGGGCTGAACTCCCCCATGTGGCGCCATCACTGGGTGACATCATAATCCAGTGCAGATGTCACTGTCCTTTAGCCCAATAAATATCGTTTAGGAATGGGGTATCTCAGGATTTTAAAGGGTGGCATGACTAAAAAAAAAAAAAAAAAAAAAAAAAAAAAGGTTGAGAAACCCTGACCTAATACATGTGCTTTTTATTGCAGCCACATATACATGTAGGGAAGGAGGCAAGGCGAGGAGAGGAAGACAGCATGTTAAAGCGGAGTTCCACCCAAATTTTGAACAATATCTGTATGTATTCTCTTCCTTGCCTAGATGCTGACATGCCGTTTAAAAAACTTTTATTTTTCTATTCTTCTTTGCACTTCCTGGTTCTCCTCCCGTGGGAGTAGGCGTGTTTCTAGCCTCTCCCAGACTCCTGGGAGCTAGTCTCAGGCTTCCCAGGATGCCACTGAGCATGTGCGGGAACGAGCGGTGAATGCTGGGAGCACAGCATTCACCACATCCAGGAAATAAATGCTTGTGGGCTTCAAATGCCCACAATGAAGATGGAAACCGCCTGCAGTGAATAATATAAGTTATTCTTTCCGACGAAATCTGACACAGGCGGACATATTACACACAATATGTGAGTATGTAATGCTGAGAAGAAAAGCTTGTGAATTAACTCAAAAAAAAAAAAAAACGATAGATAGGTGGACCCCTGCTTTAACATGATGCTTCCCTGACTTTTTTTACTGCACCCCCAATCTGCATTGGTGAACCTGAAAATAAGGGCTCATGTACTGTATACAGCCGCCTGGGGCTGTACAAAATAAAATGAGGGTGTATTTCCCCACCCATAGCTACAGGTGATGCCTACAGCCATCCCATAGACATGAGTGGCTGTATGCAGGAATACGCTGGTACTTGCGTAAAACTGTGTTTGAGGTTTTACATCTCTACACATGCAAGGGTTTACACAAGTACCAATGTATACCCACATACAGCAGCCTTTCATGTCTATGTGGCAGCTGTATGCAGCACCTATGGCTTCTGGCAGGGGAATACTTTCAAACCTACATTGTACAGCTCCAGGCGGGTACATGCATGAGCCCTTATGGGGCGTACACACGGTCTGACTTTTCGTCTACAAAAGTCCAACGGACGCCGACGGACTAAAGCTGGCTGGTAATCCGATCGTGTGTGGGCTTCTCCGGACTTTCAGCAGACTTTTTCAGCCTCAAATCCGACGGACTTTAGATTTGAAACATGCTTCAAATCTTTACGTCGTAACTACGACGGACCCCGAAATCCGCTCGTCTGTGTGCTAGTCCGACGGACAAAAACCCACGCTAGGGCAGCTATTGGCTACTGGCTATGAACTTCCTTATTTTAGTCCGGTGTACGTCATCACGTACGAATCCGTCGGACTTTTGTGTGGTCGTGTGTAGGCAAGTCCGTTCGTTAGAAAGTCTGCTGCAAGTCCGCCGAAAGTTCGCCGGAAGTCTGTCGGACAGGCTGTCGGACTTTTGTAGACGAAAAGTCCGACCGTGTGTACGCCCCATAAGAGTATCAGATGCCTGGCTGTTCAGTGTGGCAGAAGTGTGTAAGCCGCAAGGTTGGACAGAATTACAAATACTGTTGCAGATAAATCAATAAACAAATATGTGTTTAAATTGTGCATTAGATTGTTTGCATGGAGCTCTGCTTAACAAATCTCCTCTGATTAAAGAGAAACTAAGCCAACCAATTTTCCCCAAAAAAGCTCATATTAAGTGTATCCAAAAACTATTAATAAATCCTTAACCAAACATGCTAATGTTATGTTCTGTAGTGTTTTCATTTACATCCTGCCCACTAGCGCATGCGCAATGTATGCTGCATTCAAAGCATGTCTCCGGTGAGAACTGTTCACAGTTGCCTGTCGGTTTAGGTCAGCTCCCAAACAATCTTTAACACCTTGCCACCAGCCTTTTATTTGGTACCTAAAGCTGAGAGCTGGAACCAGACTTCCCAAAAATGTGATTTCTTTAGTAGGCTATCACATGAAACGATTGAGAGCTCGTCCTTGGCTCCCGATTGAAAAATGCTGTCAGTGACAGCTCCGTCACTATGCTGGGAGTGCCCAATTAGTGCATATAAATGGATTCTTATATGCAACACCCTGGCGTTAAAAGCCCACCTCTGTAGAGCTGCAAATATGTGTGAGGCTGGTGTCAGGAGGTTAAAGGCCGCAAATGGCTGGTGTCATATTTGGTCACGTGTGCATGCAAAGGGGGGGATAACAAAGGCTGGCTCACGCGGAAAAATGTGCCAATTTCTTTACACCTGCTTAATTAGCACTTCCTATGACAAATTGATAACAGTAGAGCACATTAATTCAGTAATTTGTTGCATGGTGGTGTGCCCGATTTAAGTGCGCTCAATCTGATGTGCATCAAGATTTTAAAGCAAATTGGAGATAATCTTCCACTGGGGTCATCCTACATTCTTATCCTTTTCCTCTCTTTCCTGCATTGCTGAACCTCGCTGGCCATCCATACATAGCCCCCACTCCTCTCATTGCTGCAGACTGATCGTCGCTATTCCTCATCACCATATTTACTGGTAATGGTGTATAATTTAGAACTGTTCTTAACTTGATGCAAGTACGGTACTTCATATTTTGGGGTATGTGATCAGACGTTTACAGAGACTCTCACATGGCACTTTTAACACGATTTGGCACAGTACAAGAAAAAAAACCTCTATGGGGGTTATTTACGAAATGCAAACCCACTTTGCACTACAAGTGCACTTGAAATTGCACTGAAAGTGCACTTGGAAGTGCAGTCGCTGTAAATCTGAGGGGTAGATCTGAAATGAGGGGAAGCTCTGCTGATTTTATCATCCAATCATGTGCAAGCTAAAATGCTGTTTCTTATTTTCCTTGCATGTCCCCCTCAGATCTACAGCGACTGCACTTCCAAGTGCACTTTCAGTGCAATTTCAAGTGCAAAATGGATTTGCCTTTAATAAATAACCCCCATAGAACTCTTATAACATTGTTAATTTGGTGGTGGCAAAATCTGTATCCTTTAACCCTTTGCTATGTTCCAGTTTATGCTGCTACCATGCCACTGCCCCAGGCTTCCAGTTTTACGGTGGCTCCTTTCCCTTGCAATATCTTATGGAGCCACCCCTGTGTGCAGGGGCTACAGTCCCTTCTCCAGGACAACAGTCTGCACTGTTCACTCTTTCTTGCAAAGGCTGGAAGTTCAAAGAAGCAGCACTGAGAGAGCAGGAGTCAGGAGTCAGCAGCATTGAATGTTGTAAATTGCAAGTGCTGGGGTAAAAATTTTAACAAACAGCTTACCGGGGAATGTTTATTTTACTGTGCTCAATGTGCTAAAGCGAAATTGAAGGCATTTTACAAAAACTTGCAAGCAGTCAGGCTATTTTCCGCAGAAGAGGCACATAATTCCCTTTGTTAATCCCCCCCTGATTTTTGTACATTTGTTTTGGCTAAGTATGAATATTTATGTACTGTACAGTGCAGACACCCCTTGGGTTGACCTTCTTCTTAAAGTGTTACTAAACCCAGCACCCTGCATTCCCTATACTTGGTCTCCCACAGTACACAGAACATGGAAATGCAATTATTTTAGTAAATATAAACAGCTGAATTCCTTTTCTCATCAGCAGTATATAGCAGTCTTGTGACTTCTAGCAGTGTCCAGCCAAGCACAAGCTAAAGCTTGTAGGAGGAGTATTCTAACTGTCCTAGGAGCGAGGCCCCTGACCTTCTGTCTGGACAGTGCTGATTGATCCTGTGCTGATCACATGCATCCTCCGAAGAAAAAAAAAAAAAAGAACCTCTAAAGCAATACACACCAAACTGAGCATGTGCAGCCTGACTCCATAGACTCTGTATTATCAGGAAATTATTAGGGGACAGTAGAATGAGGGGAGGATCAGAGAAGACAGGATCAAACAGCCCTTTTACATAATGCAGAGAATTAACCCCTTAAGTTCCACAGTGGGTATAAAAAGCTTGCTTTACTGCATATACAGACTGATTTTACTGTTGTGGGTTTAGTAACACTTAGGCCCCTTTCACATTTGGGCGGTTTGCAGGCGTTATTGCGCTCAAAATACCGCCTGCAAACCGCCCCAAAACAGCCTGTTTTACCGCTGACGCCCCCTACCGCCCCAGTGTGAAAGCAGCCTTAAGGGAACAATTGCCAGGAGGACCCAACCAGCCCCTGGTCAGCCAGGGAATGTCTGCTGCAATCACACATGGATATGAAATTGATGATGGAACAAAAAATAAATAAAAAATTGATGTTGCTTTTGGTCAAATAATGAAATGACAAGCTACAAATTAGATTTACAAGTATCGCCATTGCTGATACCTTGCCACTATTAATCTAACAGAAGACAGACAGGACACCATGGATGAGGTTCATGCTTCCTCAGCTTTACCCAGCCGGTGACAGAATAAGAAGCAGCTGAGAGGATAGCATCAGGCCTAATGCCAGCCGATGTCAGAGGTGAATAAGAAGCACTCATTAATCCCACACATCCATCCAACATTGCACGACCGTGGAATTATACTTTACATGCACTTCAGTCTTTTTAGATACAGTAGTGGAAGAAAACTAATACTGATGTCTAAAGCAATGTCTTAAAGCTGTCATGTGACTGGTGATGGCATATAATACCTGGAAACGGAGGATAATAGTCCAGATAAGGCCCAGGGTAAGCCGGTGATTGCCGTCTACGATATCATGTGAGCCCACGTTCTCTAGATGGACCCGCTGCTCCTTGAGAAACTGGAGAGCTTTGTCCACATTCTCCAGAGAGTGAATTCTCATCCGGCCCCGGGTAGGTTTAGGCTGGAGATAGATACTAGATGTCACTGCATAAAGAGGACTACTTCCCCAAGTCTTTGAACCCAATACTTCTCCCTATTAAGAGGATTAGGCTGCAGGCACATCACGGAGAATACTAAGCCCCTGATATAAGAATACTTTAAGCCGGCCATAGATGGAGCAATTTTCTTTCCTGCAACCACGCAGGAAAGAAAAGCCACACAATTCCCCCATCAACACAGTCAGTGTTGATGGGGGAATCTCTCCTGCGGAGCCATTGTGTTCTTCCGGCGTGGGAAGCCGCCCCGGCCGGGAGAACACATCGATTATTGCTAGCAGCTATAACAGCTGCTAGCAATAATCTCATATAAAATCCGACAGGCTGGTTGTACTCAAGTTGCTTGATCAATCAACTTGGGTACATTCAGCCTGCCCATATATGCTTTGAATCTCGGCCAAGATTTGAACAGTCTATGGCCGGCTTTACTAAACAAAGCGTAGATTTTTTTTTTTTACTGATCTGGCTTCAATACAATTATATCTGGTTAATGAATAGACTATAGAAGGGTGTTGGACATGCGGGTACATTGCAAAAACTAAACAATTCGTTTACCTTTTTTTTTTTTAAAAGACATATACAGACATACGTATACAGCCCAAACATGTTACTCTATGCAAAGAGGAGACAAAGTGAAAGCCCAACGTGGCCGGTTGCCTATACCACCACCCAACAATGATCAGCTAAAGATGTCTACACTAATATAATAGTAGCCATAGCTATAACAATCATCACCTGATCCAACTAAATCACCTTGGTTGGGCAGGAGTCCTCTAAAGTAAATTCTAGGGCTACCTCTAGGTTCTCCCACCATGCTGGCTGTATAGAAGTAATTGTATTTGAATATAATTACCCTACTCCACACATGACATGCAATGTCACATTAACATAGGTGTACATCCAGTGTACACAGTGCTGTGCCCTTACCAGCTGCTCTCCAGACAGCACCTCCAGAAGTTTGGTGATGATGTAACCATCCCGCAGATCGCTGTACAGGTCATTAACACGACATGGTACTTTTGAGAGATGAGAATTCATCCACTTGGTGAAGGTCTTCTTCTGAACAGCATCACGTTCATCTATGGAGGAAATATTCAGTGAAATTTACCATTTCTAATAATAAATAAAATTTACGGTAAGGGCTTTTAAAGGGTCAGTGTTCCTTAAAGTGGCACTTTCACTATAGAGGCAGTCTAGTGTGCTGAGCCACCCTCTGACTTCGTATACCTCCCTGAGGACTCCAACGACAAGCTCTTCTTACCATACTTTCTGGCTCTGTTCCCAAATTACCTCGAGGTGCTTTCTCTATAATAACAAATGGAAATTGGAAAGTAGAGCGGAATTACAGTGTAATGGTTGCAACCAGTGCAGACCCGGACATGCAAACCCAGAGATTATTTTAACTACAAACCTAGATAGGGTACGGTATTGCACACTTGGACTGTGAATGGAGTTGGAAAGTGGGGAGGAGGTAGGTGTGGCAAAAGTGAGAATAGGAGACTTTTGGGTGGATTTACTAAAGCAAAATAGAATGTGCACTTTGCAAAGTGTGCTTGCACTCTGTAAGGCCTCATGTACACTGCTGCTGGTAAACGGACATTTAGGAGCAGTTGGGCATTTTTGTCAACTGCCCCTGAACTCTCCTCTATGTTATCTTATCAGTACATGTACACAGGGTTGTTTATAGTTGTTTTCTAGACAGTTGAGTTTGTAGGCTTTTTTTGGAACCCAAAAAAATGCGTTCAGAAGCTGTGTTTAGAGGCATTTTCGTCAAGAAGCGTTTTTAAAGGGAAACATTTTATTTATTACTTTTGCTAAAAACATACCAAAAACTCAATTATCACTGCCTGCAAGCTTGATATACCATGTAATATCCCCCTCATCGGCCAGTTATGCTTTACAATACACGACTTGCATTACTTGACGCTGAAGTTGAGTCACCAACAGACGTTCCTCTGGTGGCACGCTTTTCCTCATGTTGGTGTCCATGCGAACTAGACGAGGTCTAACCTTTCCCAAGAGAACCTCAAAGGTGGCAATTAACATACGTGTAAAATTTTAAGAAATTCTCTGGGTAATTACGCAGCTGAACATACATATTAGAGACGTATCCTGTGGACATGCGTTGAGCCATCAATGGATGTGTCCAGTAGCGATGAACTCTGGTCCTCTCACAATTTTCTATGTCTTTGGAGCCTCAGCAAAAGCAACATCAGGAGCATTTCCTCACACATGGCTCATCATGGGATCCATATTAACAAACCAACCAAAAAATAACAGCTAGCTACAAGCACACTGCTTTCTCAGCTGCTACTCACACTGTTCTCGCACAGAATGGCTGAAATAGTTAAAAAATACTTGTTTTTGTGCTTTTTAATCATATGGGAGTGTCTCCTGAGGTTATCTTTAGTAACCGCTTCTGAGCGCAAACGCCGCTAAACGCAGCCTTGAAACGCTTCTGAACACACGTTTTTAAACGTTGATTACTAGCTGTGATATTCCAGTGTTCAGGAGAGGTTGAGAAATGTCCCGTGTACATGAAGCCTAAGGGCAGTTGCACCAGAGCTTAGTAAGTGAGCAGAAGCTCTGCTGACATCTATCATCCAATCATGTACAAGCAAAAATGCTGTGTTTTTTTATTTTCCTTTGCACGTGATTAGATATTCTTTGTAAAGTGAAACTTTACCTAATTTACTGCTGTGTTGTGGAGCAACTGCACTGTGCAAAGTGCACAGTCTATTTGCCTTTACAAAATCAACCCCTTTGTAACTGCATTTTCAGCGCAATCGACAGTGCATCAAAATACCCGAAGCGGATTGGTGTCAGAACCTAGAAGGAGCAATGACATCACTTCCTCTTGAGCACTGCATCATGGAAAGAGGACACGTGCCCCTCAATACCCGCAAGCACCAAGTATTTTGGCACAAGATAAAGAGTGCTGGAGAAGTGCTGAAGAGGTATCAGTGGGTTGATGGGGGGAGGGTTGGGGGTTCAGGTTTTACATAGACACCATAACTGTGCAATGAATAAACAAAGTAACATAGTCTCTTTAACCACTTGACCTCAGGAAGGTTTTACCCCTTCATGACCAGAGCATTTTTTGCTTTTCAGCACTGTGCTACTTTAAAGCGGGGGTTCACCCACACCGCCAAAAAAAAAAAAATATTAAAAGCCAGCAGCTACAAATACTGCAGCTGCTGACTTTTAATACATGGCCACTTACCTGTTCCAGGGTCCAGCGATGTCGGCAGGGGACGCCGAGAACCCGCTCGGTTCTCGGCAGCTGCCGCCGCCATCCTAGGTGAGGGAATCAGGAAGTGAAGTGTTGCAGCTTCACTTCCCGGTTCCCTACTGCGCATGCGCGAGTCGCGCTGCGCGTCCCAAGTGGTCCCCGCTCTCTCCTGGGAGCTGTGTGTTTCCCAGGAGACAGCGCGGTGGGGACAGGAAGAGGCGTAGACTCCCATGGGAGTCTATGCCGGAAGTAGGTGCAAATACCTGTCTTAGACAGGTATCTGCACCCCCCTCCCCCCTGAAAGGTGCCAAATGTGATAACGGAGGGGGGAGGGTTCCGAAAAGCGGAAGTTCCATTTTTGTGTGGAACTCCGCTTTAACTGGCAATTGCGTGGTGATGCAACACTGTACACAAATGAAAGTTATATCATTGTTTTTCTGGGCACCTCTGGGTTTTCTTATTTATTATTATTTAAATTAAAAAAGACAGCATTTAAAAAAAAAAAAAAAAAAAAAAAGAGCTATATATTATACTTTCTGTTATAAAATCAAATTTCTTCATAAGTATTCTGCTACATGTCTTTGGTAAAAAAAAAATCTCAATCAGTGTATATTTATTGGTTTGCATGAAAGTTATAGGGGTTGATTTACTAAAACTGGAGGGTGAAAAATCTGGTGCAGCTGCATCAGATTTTGCACCCCACAATTTTAGTAAATCAACCCCACAGTGTCTTCAAACTGTGGTGTATATATATATACTGGAACTTACGCAGCAATGCCACTATACTTGTAACGGCAGTGATCAGCGACTTATAGTGAGGAGGGCAATCTGGAGCTAACAGACACTATCTGAGAGGGACACTAATGCAGCGATCAGTTAGGCCCCTTTCACACTGGGGCGATGGGGGCGTCGGCGGTACAACAGCGCTATTTTCAGCGCTGCTGTACCGTCGTTCTTGCAGCGGTATTCGGCCGCTAGTGGTGCGGTTTTAACCCCACGCTGGCGGCCGAAAAAGGGTTAAAACCACTTGTATAGCGTGGCTATAGCCGCGGTATTGCCATGGTATAGCCGCGCTGTCCCATTGATTTCAATGGGCAGGAGCGGTGAAGGAGCGGTGAATACACTGCTCCTTCACCGCTCCAAAAAAGCGGTTTGCAGGACTTTTTTCACCGTCCTGCCTGCGCACCGCTTCAGTGTGAAAGCCCTCGGGCTTTCACACTGAACAAACAGCGGAGGCTGTTTAGGGGCGGTTTGTAGGCGGTATTTTTAGCGCAATACCGCCTGCAAATCGCCCCAGTGTGAAAGGGGTCTTATAATACTGTACACTCTACTAAAGACACTGGCTGGGAAGGGGTTAACATCAAGAAGAAATCAAGGAGTTAACAAAGCAAGAAATATCAATGTATTTGTGCACAGCCAGGTAAAAACGATACGGACTTTTGCCTGGCTATGGCCCACACTTCACCAGAGAAAGGCTTATCTCATCCAGCAAAGTCAATATTAATAATTGATGCAATAACAACGAGTAAAGGATGAGATTAGAGTGGTAAATACAACCCTATCACTTTCTACTCTTCTCGCTCGATTTCACGTTGCCTTTTCTGCTTCACTTCCAGAAACATGTAGAGATATCAAATTGTGTAATACATAAATTCCTACCAGCCAAAGCTTTGATCCGGGAGCACTCAAACAGTTTTCCAGAGGCCGCAGGCTCGTCCCACACGTGTTCTGCCTGATCCCAGCGATTGTTGTTGTTCGGGGGCGTTTGTACCTCCATGTTGTCCAGCTCTGGGCTCACATTCGCCATCACGACTGCAAGAGAACACAATGAGAAACTCACGTTTAGACAGTAACCCCTTTATATGACAAAAAAGCTTTAACCTCTTGGGGTGAAAAAGCAATTTCCAAAGTTGGAGTTGGATGATTACACTCACCATCAATGTACCTGATCCTGAAATTCCTAGGGGGAGCCTTCACAAGGACCTCTGTCCCCTTCCTCTACCAGCCACCCCCCCCCCCCCCCAACTCAATGTCTGAGATTTCCCTGGAGATTAGTACGGCACCCCAAAAAAGTGGTGACAGTAGCGTACACAGAAAGATATAGAAGTTATTCCAAATACGAAGAATAAATGAATAAAAAAAAAAAATTAAAAACTGATTATGACTATACTGACATATAGGCCCGGTTCACACTGATGCGAATTCATAACGAATGCGATGCGTCAAAAGCACTTTAAATTCGTCATCCCTAAAGTCAATGTTTTCAATGACGGTCGTTCACATACATGCGTTGCGATTCCTCTACGAATGCGATGCGATAAAAAAAAAGGGTCTTGTGCGAGTTTACTGTGTTGCGTTGCGAATTTAGTCTCCATAGACATCGATGTAAATTGTTCTTGAATCGCATTGATGGTTCACATATGTGCAAATTCGTCACCTGCAGCTCCTCCTCCACACTCTCCACACACTCCATAAAAACCAGGAAGAGAACAGGAGGTTTGGGTTCCATTGGCCAGACAGAAATCGCAGTCACCTCCCAAAATGACAACTCATTCCAGTAGAATTGCAGTAAATTCAAACAAACAAACACGTAATAAACTTGCAAAGAAGATTTGAAATGCATTGTAGAAAAATGTAAAATAATGCATTTGGGTGGCAAAAATATGAATGCAATCTATAGACTGGGGGGAGAACCTCTGGGGGAATCTAGGATGGAAAAGGACCTGGGGGTCCTAGTAGATGATAGGCTCAGCAATGGCATGCAATGCCAAGCTGCTGCTAACAAAGCAAACAGAATATTGGCATTAAAAAGGGGATCAACTCCAGAGATAAAATGATAATTCTCCCGCTCTACAAGACTCTGGTCCAGCCGCACCTGGAGTATGCTGTCCAGTTCTGGGCACCAGTCCTCAGGAAGGATGTACTGGGCATCATGGCACCTACATTGTATGAGGTTTTTATACACAATTGTTTGTTTTTGTCTTATTTTCCATGTGATACTCATTGTGCATTCTTGTAGATTTCACATGTATTTTATTCTACATTATTAAAGAATATTTTTTTATATATATATCATTGAGTGGATGGTTTGTCAAAGTCCCATTTGAGGGGGTTACCTTTTTTGTTCCTACTGGAAATGGAGTGACTACAAAGAAGGGCAACAAAGCTAATAAAGGGTCCGGAGGATCTTAGTTATGAAGAAAGGTTGCGAGCACTGAACTTATTCTCCCTGGAGAAGAGACGCTTGAGAGGGGATATGATTTCAATATACAAATACTGGTGACCCCACAATGGGGATAAAACTTTTTTGCAGAAGAGAGTTTAACAAGACTCGTGGCCACTCATTAAATTCAGAAGAAAAGAGGTTTAACCTTAAACTACATAGAGGGTTCTTTACTGTAAGAGCGGCAAGGATGTGGAATTCCCTTCCACAGGCGGTGGTCTCGGCGGGGAGCATTGATAGCTTCAAGAAACTATTAGATAAGCGCCTGAATGACCGCAACATACAGGGATATATAATGTAATACTGACATATAATCACAGATAGGTTGGACTTGATGGACTTGTGTCTTTTTTCAACCTCACCTACTATGTAACTATGCAATCGGGTCAAAATCGCGCTAAATTTGCAACGCATCAGTGTGAACTAGGCCATAGAGGGAGATTTACTAAAACTGGTGCACTCCGAATCGAGTGCAGCTCTGCACGGTAGCCAATCAGCTTGTAAGTTCAGCTTGTTCAATTAAGCTTTGACAATAAAACCTGGAAGCTGATTGGTTTCTGTGCAGAGCTGCACCAGAATTTGCATGCTCTGCTGTTAGTAAATAACCCCCATAGTGTTGGAGCATCTGCTTAAGAAAAACAGTATTTAGAGAGGGACTAGAAATTGCATCCTCAGCAATTGTTATAAGAAATGGTGAATCTCCCTCTATAAAAAATAATAATGCAGGAGAGAAGCTCCTGATTGATTAGGTAAGTTGTAAAGCCGTAGTCAGGGAATGGATCTTATTACAGCCGATGCCTCTAAGGAGCTCTTCTGCAGCCGCTGTGAGTAAACAACATAAGCAGCTGCAGTGAGAAAAAATTCCAGGGTGGGTCCAGGGTGAAAGTCTGGAGAAAAGAAGGATTATTTTAATCAGGATAGAGATGCTTTCCTGCATTTCCCTACATTCTCCTAAGGCAAAATGAACCTCCGAGTTACAATCCATTGATTTAAATACCAATAAGCTGCCCTGCCTGACTTTTGAGACATTAATCTGCAGCCTTCCCACTGCATGGGCTTCTTTTTAGGACACACATTGCAATAAAGGTGCCTTTGCTGACCTATAAATACCAGTTGCCTGGCTGTCTCTGGCTTCAATACTTTCTGAGTCAATGGACCAGAGCAAGCATGTTATATTCAAAGCCAGACTCCTGTCCTAAACCCTCAGTTCTTAGCCCTCCTTCACACTGAACGCAGCTTTGAAATCCTGCGACTTCATCTGAAGTTGCACGATTTCAAAGCCGCACTTCGGGTGCGACTTGAAAGACATCTGTGTGGCTTCGTGCACAGATGTCTATTGAAGTCGCACCCGACATCACCAAAAGTAGTGCAGGAACAACTTTTGCAAATCGGTGCGGCGCCGCAAAGTCTGTGTCGCACCAACAGGAACGGTGCCATTGCCGGCAATAGGCTGCAACTTGTCACGCGATTTGACCTGTCAAATCGCATGACAAATCGCTCCAATGGGAACAAGGGCTTAAAGTCATTGAAAACCTTCATTTTTTTTTTAATAACAAACATGTTATACTTACCTGCTCTGTGCACTGGTTTTGCACAGAGCAGCTCAGATTATCCTGTTTTGGCTCCACCACTTCTGTGAGTGCCCCCATAGGAAGCTGGCCATACACATATAGACTGGATTAAGCTCAAGCTGTGTCTCTTGTATTTTGACAGCCAGCCCCACTGGCTTTTAAAGAGGAAGTAAATCCATCGAGGTTTTTGTTTGCTTGCAAATGTAAAGCATAATGGGCTACTATGCATCACATAGTAGCCCATTATGTGTCACTTAACTTACACAGGAGCCTGCGATGTCACCGCTGTCCCCTCTGGTACGGAGCATCCATCTTCTTCCGGGTATCGTGGCTCCGTTGCTGTGACTGGCTGGAGCCACGATGACGTCACTCCTGCGCACGCGCACGGGAGCCGCCACTAATGGCATATCGCTGTTCGCAGTGGCACGCTCCGTGCGCCTGCGCGCCACTGTTTACGGCTCATGCGCCTTTGCAAATATCTCCTTAACCGTGTAGGTTTAGGAGATATTTCTTGGACCTACAGGTAAGCCTTTATCTAGGCTTACCTGTAGGTCAAAGTGGTCTGTAAGGGTTTACAACCAATTTAAGATACTCGAACATCGGCTGCATCTAATTGGATGCAGCCACTGTTCAGTTAAAGGAGAAGTACAGCCAAACCTTGTTTGGCTGTACTTGTGTGGATCACTGTAGTGCAGTTCGTTCTGCACTCCTGTGACCCATTTTCAGCAGACAGCGGGCTATCGGCTGATGTTGGAGAGTGGGTCCAGGCTGGGGAAAGATTTACCCATGAGCCTGGACTGGCACCTGGCTCAATCTCTCAGAGAGCCACTGAGACCCTGAGCCAGCCACTCCCGCCCCCTCCCGAGCCCAGCACTCCAGTGAGCACTGGAGGGGCAGAGCAGAGAGCAGTAACTGACAGTCACCATCTCTCTGCTCATGGAGCTCTGAGAACTGAGCGATCAGTGGTCTTTCTTCGCTCACTTCTCTGTCTTAGAGGCGGGGGGGGAACAGATGCAGCATCAGACCATATTTTTAAATGGGGCAAGTCAGATGGCATGGGGGCCATGAGTAGATTTTGGCCATTTCATCAGGAGCCAGGTGAAATTTCAACAGTGTATGCATAGCCAGCTTTACTCACTGTAACCTATTGATTAAGAGAAGGATTGGTCATGACAAGTATTTCAACCTCCATACATGATACTGTAATTGCCTAATGTTCGGGCACATACACCTGCACACACATGGGTGTCAAATGGGACCGGCGGCTATGTCCATGCAGCTGCTGCGACCCAATAGACATTAACAAAACTGCAAAAAAATTGCAAGAACCTTGTGTGTAACAAATGAGACACAGCCCCCGACAATCATCAGTAACCTGCTTATTATACAGGATTTATATAGCGCCAACAGTTTACGCAGTGGTTTACAATATAAAAGGAGATAATACAGTTACAATACAATAAAATACAAGAGGATTAAGAGGGCCCTGCTCGAAATAGGGTGGGATTATCTATATTTATTTATTTATTTATTTATTTATTTAGAGAGAGAGAGAGAGAGAGAGAGAGAGAACATTTTTTTAATGTAATCTTCACATGTCTATATATGTTTTTTTATATTGCTTTAATGGTTTTATATGATAAAATATTTTTATTGGTTCTACGGATCGTGAGACACAGCAGGTTACTGATAATTGTCGGGGTCTGTGTCTCAATTGTTAGGCCCCTTTCACACTGGAGGGGATCTGCTCAGCGGAGCCCACCAGCTCAGCGGGAGATCGATCCTTTGATCTCCGCTGAGCCGGCGGATGACAGGTCCATCTCTGCTCACCGAGCAGGGATGGACCTGTCAGAAATCAGCAGGGCTCTATGGGGAGATCGGACGAAAATGTATAGCATGCCCGTTTTCACCAGATCCCATCTGATCCACCACATGGATGGCGAAGGTATCGCCATACATTTGTCTTGAGCGGATCTCTGCTGACATCCGCCTGCCCATAGGAGTCAATGGGTGGCCCGCTGGGATCCGCCTGAAAAACAGACAGGTGGATCTGAGTGGGCTTATCGTGTTAAAGGGGCCTTACACACAAGGTTCTTGCAATTAAAAAGTTATTACGGTAAGTACAACTGAGCATATACAGTATATATATATATATATATATATATATATATATATATATATACATACCTGTGTGAACATTATGGCTTTAGCTATGACCAAGCGCTGATGGGGTGAAACGCGTTAGCTGATGTGCTATTTTCCCTCAATTGTACATTGTGCAGTGTCTATTTGGAACATGTCAAAATAAAGGTGATTTTATTGGATGTGCGGCCAACCAGATTCGTTTCCTTACATCATTCCACAAGTTGATGGTATGTGCTCATAAAGTATGCTTAGCTGTATGTTCCTTCTGCTTATTTAGCATTTCCCCAGATTTTTGCTAAGAACCAACATTTCATTACCCTAAAAGATCCCTTCTGACGCAAACAAAAATCTGTCGGCACAGACTCAAAAGGTTATAAGGCATTGGTTGCAGGACCTTGTGATACCTCATTGTCACACCCTGACATAGGGATGTCACGAGGTTCCAGAACAATGGCTCTTAACTTGAAGCAGGTAAAACGCAGGTCAGAAGGAGGTCAATTGCCCCTGTCAAACAATTCTGACTGATCCTACATCAACTAGAGGTAAAAATGATGTCTCTGTCACAACCCAAAAAACAGTCAGCGCAGGCCCTATGACACAACTGATGGTTTGTTGTTGACTGAACCCCTGAAATACTGTCAGTCATTGCAGCTCATTGTTGTCGGTGGTCAATTTTATGGACTTCTGCTGCACCTACCATTTACGTAGATGTGTGACCTATGGAATGGTTGCTTGGATATGGCATTTTCTATCTGTCTAAAACCGAAGGATTAGAAGTAGAGAATATCATTTCATCAAAAAAAAAAAAAAAAGCAGTTGTCATTTGGAAGCAGTTACCAGGGAGAGTGATCGGTGAAGTCAGCACAGCAGACACCTTACATCTAACATAAAGGTTGTATCTTGTTATCCTTTACACAAGACTGGCTCTCCACCAGCTGACCCAACGTAAACCAGGGGTAGGCAAAATTAAAGAGGTGGAGATCTACCTGAACAACATGGGAGAAGTCAAAGATCACCAGGCATGGTGATCTTTGACTTCTCGCCTCCTCACACCCGATTTAAACCTATAATTGCTATACTACCATGTCGCAATCGTATGCATTGCAAGGCAATCACTGGTTTTAATCAGGTGGTGAGAAGGCAACATATCACCACCTGTCAAACACACTCGGATCGCTTTTCAGGGGAGCAGCAGTGCCTGTTGCACTTGTGAATGAGCCCTTAGGTGCATTCAGCAGCATTACCCTTAGTGCTCGTTCACATGTAAGGTTAGGGAGAGGGGGTTGGTAAAACCCTGTGCTTGAGTTGCGATTTTACCACCCCCAATCCCTACCCCCTTTAGCTGCTGAGGCAGCAGCCAAAAGGTGTACACATGCCACAGCAGGATTTAAGCCCCCTGTTGCTTTTGGTGGGTGCTACCGCCTGCCAATCACAACCCATTCAAGTATATGGGGCCACTCTGCAAGTGCCCCACAACTGCATGCTTATGCGTGGTCCAAGGGGTTAAAGCAGATGGTGAGAAAGCAACACAACTCTGTCGGCATTAACCCCTTGTTTGCTGTACTGCACAAGGTTGCAGGACACTTGCAGACCGCCCTCATTCACCTCAATGGGTCATGCTTGGCAGGTGCTACACCCACCAACCATGACAGGGCGCATAACTCCTGCTGCGGCTGCGACGTGTGTACACCCCTGGCCACTGCAGCTAGGGGGACTTTTTCCAAAGACCACAAATGTAAGGAACCTTCTTCCCACTGACCACCAATGTAAGGAACCTTCTTCCCACTGACCACCAATGTAAGGAGCATTCTTCCCACTGATCACCCATGTAAGGAGCACCCATCACACTACAACTCTCAGTAATCATTGCGTCTGTCTTAGCATTATGGTGACTCAATTCCTGGTCTGTGCATCCTCAGCAATGTCACATTGGGAGCAGCGGCTGTGTCCATGCAGCGTCTACATCCCCACTGATATCAATGGGACTGCCTGCACAGGGATGCATGAAAAACACCTGTGCATTCCCGTGCAGGTAAACGCGGTCCTCACACAGAGCACAAATTCATACGCCCCATGTGAACGCGACTTAGGCCTCTTTCAGAAGAACGATCCATTCAGGTCTGCCTGTCAGTTTTTTAGGCGGACCTGAGCGGACCCTCCATAGACATCTATGGAGCGTCGGATGTCAGCAGTGACATGTCCGCTGACATCCGACCCGCTCCGATCCGAAAAAGTGTAACGGAGGAAAAACCTACTTTTCCATCCGTTTTCGGATCGGATGACGACGGACTCTGTGGTCCGTTGTCATCCGATCCCCCATAGAGGAGAGCGGCACTGTGACAGGTCTGTCGCTGCACACTGTGCAGCGACGGACCTGTCATCTGCCTGCTCAGCGGGGATCCACGGAGCGATCCCCGCTGAGCAAGCGGATGTTCACGGGGCAGATCATCTCGGATCCGTCCCGTGTGAAGGAGCCCTTAAAGTCGTTGTAAAGTCAAAGAGTAGGATTACTGCCAGCAGCTCTGTTCTAATAGGTTACTGTTACTATTTTTTTAAATGCTGCTGCTAAATACCTTCTTTCAGATCGCCTCTGTGCGGTCACGTGACCTCCTGCTGCTCTCCTCCCCTGATATAAGGGCTACAGCCGGAGGGGCTGAGATTCCCCTCTGACATCAGCCGGGAGGTCACATGACTGCTGTGCTGTCTGCTCAGCCCCTCCCGCTTTAGCCCTTAGATTAGGGGAGGAGAGTTGGGGAAGTCACGTGACCGCACAGAGGCGATCTCAAATAAGGTATTTAGCAGCATAATTAAAAAAAAATTACATTGTGTAGTAAACCTTATTAGAATAGAGGGGCTAACAATAATCCTACTCTCTGACTGTACTGCCAGTTACTAGGAGGGGAGGGGTGGGGAGGAGATCGCTCACACACTAGGAGCTGACAGGGAGGGAGGGAGACTTTAACACAGCGGAATGACAGAGGCACATAAACTGACCATGATATCATGGATCAGCAGCCATGATTACCGTGGTCAGTTTTTTGTTTTTTTGTTTTTTTCAATCAAGTACTTTATAAAATTTTTCATAACACAACAATAATACACACAAAAATTTTCCCAAAAATAACACCCCCCCCCCAATACACCTCCCAAAAAAAAAAAAATGGGGACACAGGAAAAGGCAGGATCAACCAGGTTTTTTACAGCATAAAAAGGGACAGATTCGACAGTGCAAGAACTATTCTGTTTAACCACTTGCCGACCAGCCGCCGTCATTATACGGCGGCAGGTCGGCTCTACTCCACGAAACGCCATAAACCATACGGCGGCTCATGCAGGCACATTTGCAGGCGGGCACGTGCCTCCGCCGGCGCGTTCTCGCTCCCACTGCACGCCTAGTACAGAGGATCCCCGTTCTGACAGGAGACATGACAGATCTACTGTTCCCGGTGATTGGGAACAGCGATATCTGTCATGTCCCTGGTAGCCTAAAGTTAGAACATACTGAGGGAACACACTTAACCCCTTGATCGCCCCCTAGTGTTAAGCCATTCCCTGCCAGTGTCATTTTTACATTGATCAGTGCATTTTTATAGCACTGATCAATGTAATAATGTCACTGGTTCCCAAAAAGTGCCATTTGGGGTTAGATTTGTCCGCCGCAATGTCGCAGTCCCTCTAAAAATTGCAGATCGCCACCATTACTAGTAAAAACAATAATAAAAAAATAGTTTGTAAACGCGATAACTTTTAGGCAAACCAATCATTATTCGCCTATTGCGATTTTTTTTTTTGCCAAAAATATGTAGAAGAATATATATTGGCCTAAACTGATGTATAAATGTGTTTTTTTATTTTTAATTTGTTGGGATATGTATTATAGCAGAAAGTAAAAAAAATAATTTTTTTTGTTTTTTCTTCTAAATTGTCGCTCTTTGTTTGTTTATAGCGCAAAAAATAAAAACCACAGAGGTGATCAAATACCACCAAAAGAAAGCTCTATTTGTGGGGAAAAAAAGGATGTCAATTGTTTGAGTACAGCGCCGCATGACCGCGCAATTGTCAGTTAAAGCGATGCAGTGACATATCGCAAAAAATGGCCTGGTCATTAAGGGGGAAAATCCTTCCAGTCCTTAAGTAGTTAACCTGCTTTAAAGGAACAGGATCTTTTTTTTTTTTTTTTTTTTTTTTTAGGGTTACAACCTCTTTAAGAAGCCCAGGGGAGCTGCTGATATGAGTGGAATTTT
Organism: Aquarana catesbeiana; assembly: GCF_042186555.1. Taxonomy (NCBI): domain Eukaryota; kingdom Metazoa; phylum Chordata; class Amphibia; order Anura; family Ranidae; genus Aquarana; species Aquarana catesbeiana. The sequence continues at coordinate 54,172,281 of NC_133332.1, forward strand.
TTCATTGATTCTACATGCTGGATGCATCCAGCAGTGCCACATAGGAATGTTGTCTATTGCAAAAGCATGCCAAGGAGGGTGGCTGCATTCCTCAGTACAGCGTGACCATGTAGGGCAAGGGTAGCCACCCTCATAATTAAAGTGTGATTGGAGCAGTTTATTCATTTAGAAATCTGCATGTACTATCCATCGCTGCTGAAAGAAGGTACACAGGTGACAGGAGATGGAGATATGGAATATATTTGATTTTTAGTATACTGCGGTGGTCCTCAACTTTTGGTACCAGGGACTGGTTTCGTGGGAAAACTATTATTCCACGAATGATGGTGGTGTTGAGTTTGGTGTTGCTGGGGCTAATTCACACAGTGTACATCTGTCAGGGCAAGGACACCCAGGAAACAACCATTTCCTATGTGACCCTTTCACACTGCAATGCAGCCTATGGATGTACTGCAGCGTGCTGCGATAAAATACCGACATGCTGCACTTTATTTCAACGCACCGCGCCAAAAAGCACATCATGCTGCTGTACATTTCCATGAATGAAGTGTATGTTTTGTACTTTTCAAATAAAGTTTGTAAGAAAAAAAACAAAAAAAATTTGATGCGCTGAATCACGCACCACGCTGCCGCATCCCTCAACAGACTCTGGAAGCTCTCCGTTCCCATGTTGTTAAAGCGGAGTTCCACCCAAAAGTGGAAGCTCTGCTCATCTGCTTTTCCTCCCCCTCCTCCAGTGCCACATTTGTCACCTTTCGGGGGGGGGGAGGGCGCATACCTGTCAAAAACATGTACTCGCTCCCACTTCCGTGTAAGGGCGCCACGACAACCTACGTCATTTACAGCCCCTCTTCCTTCCCCCGCTGCCTTCTGGAAGACACACACAGGTCTCAGAAGACAGCGAGACCATTCAGAAAGTGACACGCGACTCGTGCATGCGCAGTAGGAAACAGGCTGTGAAGCCTTAGTAAGGATGCCGAGGTAGGCTTCGGGTGCCGACATTGCGGGCTCCCAGGACAGGTAAGTGCTCTTATGTTAACTGCTTCAGATCCGCGCTATACCTGAATGACGGCTACAGCGCGGACCTACTTTGCCAGGAGTACGTCTCATGACGTCCTCCCGTGCCTGAGCGGCCGGCGCCCCCTGTGATCAGCGAGTCTATGAGACTTGGCTGATCACAGATCGGAGGAAGGGGTCGATCCTGACCCCTTACCACGTGATCAGCTGTCAGCCAATGACAGCTGATCACGTGATGTAAACAGAGCCGGTAATCGGCAATTTTTTCTGCTCGCGCTGTCAGCATGAGGAGAAAAAAAAAAGCCGATCACCGGCGGCTCTCAGAGGGACATCGGTCCCGATCAAGGAGAGCTCCCGCCAGCTCATCTGTGCCCAGCGGTGCCACCTACCAGTGCCACCTACCAGTGCACAACAGTGCCGCCCACCAGTGCCCACCAGCGCCACCTACCAGTGCCCACAGTGCCACCCATCAGTGCCCACAGTGCCACCTATCACTGCCCACAGTGCCACCTATCAGTGTCACCAATCAGTGCCTCATTAACAGTGCTGCCTATCAGTGTCACCTACCAGTGCCCATCAGTGCCATCTTATCAGTGGCCATCAGTGACTCCTTATCTGTGCCCATCAGTGCCATCTATCAGTGGCACCTATTAGTAACACCTATCAGTGCCCATCAGTGCCACCCATCAGGGCCCATCAGTGCCATCTTATCAGTGGCCATCAGTGCCTCCTTATCTGTGCCCATCAGTACTGCCTTATCTGTCCCCATCAGTACTGCCTTATCTGTCCCCATCAGTACTGCCTTATCTGTCCCCATCAGTGCTACCTCATCCTTGCCTATCGGTGCCCATCAGTGAAGCCTATCAGTGCCCACCAGTGCAAAAAAATAAAAACCCCAGCTGTGATTACATACCACCAAAAGAAAGCTCTATTTGTGTGAAAAAAATGATAAAAACTTAATTTGGGTACAGTGTTGTGTATTTGGGGACAGCGCTGAAAGCTGAAAATTGGTCTGGGCAGGAGGGGGGTTTAAGTTCTCGATAAGCAAGTGGTTAAAAGTCAGCAGCTGCAGTAATTTTTTTTTAATACAAGCTGGAACTCCTCTTTAATTCCTGCAAGGTCCCGTTCCTAACAGGCTACGGACCAGGACCGGTCTGCGCCCCGGGGGGGGGTTGGAGTCCCCTGGTATGCTGGGCTTAGTAACACTTTAGCTGCAACAAAGAAAAATCAGGTCTTCAGGCCAGCTGTGCTGTATGACAGAGCTGAATAAATCTCAGCACTGGATGGACAGAAGTACAAATGCTTTTGGCACGTAAAACAGCTCTGCTATATGTAGTTCAAGTGTATTTAAAGGCAAAACTTTTCTTGTTCTAGTTTTGGATAGAGTGGAAAGGGATTAGAACACCTGTCAATTTTTATTGCTGTCTGTGTGCCCATTAGAGAGATTCCCCCTCTCTATTTGTCCTGGTTACCATTATCATTGAAACTGAAAGTAAAAGAATATCCCACATTTTGGGTTGACATCAGAACAGTAATAGGGGGGACACTAGTTCTGGTGACACCCCAGGATTCCCTCACGCTGAAGGGATTTCCTCTCACTTCCTGTTTTGGCTATGAGACAGGAAATGAAGGGAAATCTCCCCAATGAGACACAGAGGTTATAATAACCCTAAAATGATATAAAAAAGTTTTGCCTATATTACACTTTAATCTGTGGATTTAGCCCTTTGCCTGGAGTTCAGCTAGATCCCTATATAAGCCCCCCTTCACACCGGTGCGACTTGTCATGCGATTTGATCGTTCCAAATCCAATGAGAAGTCGCACCCTATTGTCGGCAATGGAACTGTTCAAATAGGTGCGACTCCAACTTTGTGGTGCCACACTGATTTGAAAAAAAAAAGGTTCATGCACTATTTTTTCAAATTTCAGCTGCGGCTTGCATAGACATCTGTTCATGAAGTTGCACAGATGTCAGGCGAGTGGCAAATGAAGTCGCACTGACCTGCAGCTTTGAAATCGCGCGACTTCATTCTGACACACCGCATCTCCAATCTCGGTAAAGAGCCTCTGACGTGGGCTCTTTACCATGTGATCAGCTGTGTCCAATCACAGCTGATCACATGGTAACCAGGAAGTGCTGGTTATCGGCTTTTCCTCTATTTGCGGTGACAGGGCGCGAGTATAGGAGAGCCAATCGGCGGCTCTCCTGACAGGGGGAGTCTGCGCTGATAATCAGCACATTGATTATCAGTGCAGACCCATCAGCAGTGCCCACAAGGATGCCCGCAAGTGCCCACCAGGGATGTCAATTCATGCCCACCAGTGATTTCAATCCGTGCCCATCAGGGATGCCAACCAGTGCCCATCAGTAATGCCTGTCAATGCCTCCTGATCAGTGTTGCCTATCAGTGCCACCTAGCAGTGCCCATCAGTGCCACTTATCAGTGCCCATCAGTGCCGCCTATCAGTACCCATCAGTGCCCATCAGTGCCACCTATCAGTGCCCATCAGTGTTGCATATCAGTGCACATGGTAACCAGGAAGTGCTGCATATTAGTGCCTCAGCATCAGTGCCCATCAGTGCCACATCATCAGTGCCCGTCAGTGAACGAGAAAACTTATTTACAATTTTTTTTTTTAACAGAAACAAAGCAAAAATAAAGCAAAAAAAAATTAGTGATCAAATACCACCAAAAGAAAGTTCTATTTGTGGGGAAAAAAATGATAAAAATGTAATATGGGTACAGTGTAGCATGACCGCGCAATTGTCAAAGTGCAACAACACTGAAAGCTGAAAATTGGCCTGGGCAGGAAGGGGGTGAAAGTACCCAGTATTGAGGTGGTTAAGCGATCCATGGTGAGTAGCTTTTCAGAGGCATTTGACTGTCTGCAAGGAGGATCTATTGCCTTCTCATCGCCTATTTTAACCCATGTAATCCTCACCATCATACCGCAACTGCGTGCATTACACATGGTTGTGGTGCCGCCTCACTGACTTGAATTGGTGGTGGTATTGCCTTCTGACAGCAATGTGGGTAGAATTCATGCTGCGGCCGTGGCAAGTGTACAGCCCCATCCAGCTGTCTTTGCAACTTGAAAGGTTGGTTCCCCCTTACCAGAAATATGCCTATGCAAGTAAGAGGTGGGGGGGGGGGGGGTCTGTAGATAAAAACAAACTGTGCAGCTTTGACCAAAGTTTAATAATGCCCTTGTTATAGGTGTAGGTCATTTATGTACCTCCCAAAGCCTGGCTGAATAACTCTCAGAGATGGCATCATCCTACGCTGCCTTGTTGCTAGGCCGTTGCTAGGACACCAACAGAGGATTCAAACTGTGCAGCTTTGATAAAAGTTAAATAATTCCCTTGCTATAGGTGTAGGCCATGTATGTACCTCCCAAAGCCTGGCTGAATAATTCGCAGAAATGGCATCATCCTATCTTGCCTTGTTGCTAGGACGTTGCTAAGACACTCCCAGAGGATTCAAACTGTGCAGCTTTGGCTAAAGGTAAATAATGCCCTTGCTATAAGTGTAGGCCATTTCTATACCTCCCGAAGCCTGACTGGAATACTCCCAGAGAGGACATCATCCTGTCCTGCCTAGTTGCTAGGATGTTGCTAAGACACTCCCAGAGGATTCAAACTGTGCAGCTTTGATCAAAGTTAAATACTGCCCTTGCTATAGGTGTAGGCCATTTATGTACCTCCGAAGCCTGACAGAATAACTCCCAAAGATGGCATCATCCTATCCTGCCTTGTTGCTAGGATGCTGCTAGGACACTCCCTGAGGATTCAAACCCCTTCGCATGCACTCTCTCTTCCCCCCCATGATGCAGTAGCTCAGAGCTTTGCGATGGTGCAATGGAGGAGATAGCTGACTACACATGTGCGGGGATTTGAGAGCTCGTTCCTGTGATGCTGGGGGTGAGTAGTAACAGCTCGGAGTGTCACAGCAACGCCCTAGCAACGGTTTTAATTTTTGGAAATTGGTATGTTTAGTTGCGCTTTAACCACTTGACCTCCGGGAGATTTACCCCCCTTTTTGACCAGGCCATTTTTTTCTATATGGCACTATGTTACTTTAACAGACAATTGTGCGGTTGTACGACCTTGTACCCAAATACAATTGTTGTCCTTTTTTACCCACAAATAGAGCTTTCTTTTGGTGGTATTTGATCACCACTGTGGTTTTTATTTTTTGCTCTATAAACAAAAAACAGAAGACAATTGTGAAAAAAAGAAAACAATATTTTTGACTTTTACTTTACGTCAATATGTATTCTGCTACATGTTTTTGGTAAAAGAAAAAAAATCCCAATAAGTGTATATTGATTGGTTTGCGCAAAAATGATCACGTCAAACTATGGGATATTTTTTAACACACACATACATATATATATATATATATATATATATATATATATATATATATATATATATTTTTTTTTTTTTTTTTTTTTCCAAAGCTTCACTGAACAAACCAAAGCTAGAAGCTGATTGGTTGCCATACATAGCAGCTCCAGATTTACTAAGACTGGAGCAGCCAGTAGCTGGAGCCTGCTGTCCTTGGCAACCAATCAGTTTCTAGCTTTCATTTTCAAAGCTTCACTGAACAAGCCGAAGCTAGAAGCTGATTGGTTGCCAAGGACAGCATGCTCCAGATTATTATTATTATATAGGATTTATATAGCGCCAACAGTTTACGCAGCGCTTTATAATATAAAAAGGAGACATTACAGTTATAATACAATAAAATACAAGAGGATTAAGAGGGCTCTGCTCAGAAGAGCTTACAATCTAATAGGGTGGGGCAGGTGGTACAAAAGGTTGTAACTGTGGGGAATAAGCTGATGGAAGTTTTACTGGGATTTACTAAGACTGGAGTAGCCAGAACCTGGAGCATGCTGTCCTTGGCAACCAATCAGCTTCTAGCTTTCATTTTCAAAGCTTCACTGAACAAGCCAAAGCTAGAAGCTGATTGGTTGCCATACATAGCCACTCCAGACTTACTAAGACTGGAGCAGCCAGTATCTGGAACATGCTGTCCATGACAACCAATCAACTTCTAGATTTCATGTTCAAAGCTTCACTGAACAAATCGAAGCTAGAAGCTGATTGGTTGCCATACATAGCCGCTCCAGATTTAGTAAGACTGGAGCAGCTGTCCATGGCAACCAATCAGCTTCTAGCTTTCATTTTCAAAGCTTCACTGAACCGAAGCTAGAAGCTGATTGGTTGCCATGCACAGCCGCTCCAGATTTACTAAGATTGGAGTAGCCAGAATCTGGAGCATGCTGTCCTTGGCAACCAATCAGCTTCTAGCTTTCATTTTCAAAGCTTCACTGAACACACCAAAGCTAGAAGCTGATTGGTTGCCATGCACAGCCGCTCTGGTTTTGATGAATAGCCCTCGTAGAATTCTATTTCTTTGTATATGTCCACATAGATGGCGGTGAAGGCGCAGCATGCGCCCATTGAAAAGCATTGCATGCACTGGAGAGTGTCCTAGGAGTACAGGTAGGTGACTCTGTCAGGGGGGATGAGGCCTGCTGTCAGGGGGGATGAGGCCTGCTGTCAGGGGGGATGAGGCCTGCTGTCAGGGGGGATGAGGCCTGCTGTCAGGAGGACTCTGCTGGCTCTCTGCCCCTTGGCTGTCTGTCATGCTGATCCCCTCATAGGACACACAGAGCACACAGGACATCATCTACTTACCTTCACCAATGTCACCCTCCCTCCTCTGCTCTCCAGACGCTCTGATACATTGGGCCTCAAGGGGCCGTGTTGTCAGGCTGCACACCCCGCCGCAGGAGGAGCACACCGCGGGCACAAATAGGGAGGATGGTGCAGAAGCCCTCTATGAGCATCTCATGGACCAGCCAGCAGCGAGCATGCGCAAAGCCATCCCTTGGTTTCCTCCTGCAGAGGGCGCGTGCAGAAAGCTAAAGGGGCGGCGCGTGCGCAGTGGCGACCCACACTCAACAGCAGCTGGCGGTGGGGAGCCGGCGCGTGCGCAATGCACGCCTCAAGGGGACCTTTAACTGACCGGGAAGGAGAGCAGTGCGCATGCGTCTGGAGCAGACGTTCCCTGCTGATGGTGTGACACTAGAATGGAATAAAAGGAGGTCACGTGACTGAGAGGCATGGGAATGAAGGAATGCTTTAATCTTTAGATTAATTTGGAAGAGAATAATACATGGGTAGGGAATTATACTAAAATAAATGCACATGAGAGCTGATTTTGTTATGTGTGAGGTTAGTGGTGGCAACTGTTTGTAACTGATTTATGGTGGGTTATGGACTATATTCAGTGTCCTGTCAATATTACACATCACTGATCAGAAAATACAACACAGAAAAAAAAAAAAAGGATTATTAAAGCAAAAATATAAAATAAAATGTAATATAAATAAATGTAATATCTCTGAACAGTACATACAGTACAGCACAAAAATATAAAATACAGCAATAAACAAAACATTAAACTCCACTGGCCAGTAATTACAGCACAAAAAAACAAAATCAATCTTAGGCTCCAATGGCCGTGCTGTACAGCACAAAAAATAAATAAAGCAAAAACAATATAGTGTACAGTATATCAGTCACTATTAAACTTACTAGTACATGGAGCACAAAAAATAAATATAAAAAAAAAAATCAAACAAACACTAGTTGGTGCATACGGCACATAAAAAAAAAACATACAGCAAAAACTCTATTGGCCAGAACATACAGCACAAAAACATAACAAACACAAGCATACAGCAAAAAAAAAAAAAAAAAACAACAAAAAAAACAAACAAACAACAAAAAAAAAAAAAAATCAAATGCAATCAATATTAAATTTCACTGGCTAGTACATACAGCACAAAAAAAACCCCAATCAATAATACACTCTATTGGCCAGTACATACAGCACAAAAAAAAAAAACAGAGCAGGAAAAAAATGCACAAATTAATATTAAACTTCACTGGCCAGTACATACAGCAAAAAAAACAAAAAAAAAACAGAAATGAATATTAAACTCCACTGGCCAGTACATAAAGTACTGTATTGCAGTACATACAGCAAAAAAAAAAAACAAAGCAAAAAAAACACAAATTAAGAATAGACTCCGCTGGCCAGTACATACAGCAAAAAAAACAAAACACACAAATTAATATTAAACTCCACTGGCCAATACATACAGCACAAAAACAAAACAAACACAAATATTCAGCACAAAAAAGAAAAAAAAAATAGAGAAAACAACAAAATCATATCACTAGTAAACTCCACTGCCAAGTACATTCAGCACAAAAACAAAATAAAATATCCCCAAAAAACAACCCTTTCATTGCCAGAGCCGTTTTTTTAGGTCTGAAGATTAGTTAAAATCCCCAAACATTATACATTTTCCAAAAGCAGACTCCCTGGAGAATAAATGAATGGTCGTTCTAATTATTTATGCCACACAATATTTGCGCAAGTGTTTATCAGGTGCAAGATATCAGTAAAAAATACACTAAAGTTAATTTTAGTGCAAACAAATGCAATACATTACCCAGTTTTTGGGTAAAATATAAATGATGAGGTTGCTCCGAGTAAATATATATCTGACACGTCAAGCTGTAGACCCCTTTCACACTGGAGGGGTTTTTCAGGCACTTTAGTGCTAAAAATAGTGTCTGTAAAAAGCCTCATCTGCAATCCCAGTGTGGAAGCCTGAGTGCTTTCATACTGGGGTGCTGCGCTGGCAGGTCATCAAAAAAAGTCCTGCAAGCAGCTTCTTTGCAGTGCTGTAGGAGCGGTGTATACACCGCTCCGAAAGCACCCCTGCCCATTGAAATCATTGGGCAGCGCCGCCAAAGCGCCTCGGTAGTGGCATTTTGTGGGTGCTTTTTAACCCTTTATTCGGCTGATAGAGGGGGGTTAAAAGCGACCCGCTAGTGCCCGAAAAGCGAAAGTCGGGAAAGCACCGCTAAAACTCACCTCCATTTTCCCACCAACGCCCCCACGCTGGCAATTTGAAAGGGCTCTTAAATTTCCATCCACCCCAAAATAACGCCAAACTTTGGTACCCTATATTTTCTATAGACAAAGCTTTAAAAGCCCCTAAAGATCATCAGTGAACTGTGAAAATTGGTCCTAGAATTATTGTTTTCACTGCGGCATGCATGGCAATATAGAATATGTATATCGCAAGCAACGTTTTCATACGGAAATGCCCCCAACAGGTGCGTTTACATTTGTGTGCTTTTACATTTGTGTGTGTTTACATTTGTGTGTGTTTACATTTACTTTCACTAAAACTTTATTTCGATAACATAAGGGACAAAAAGTCCCCTGTGTCATATATGTAAACATTTTAAGACAGGTGCTCTTTAATGAGAAATTAGGGGTCTTTTAGACCCCTCCTGTCTCACCTGCTTTCCATTGAAGCTAATAGAGCACAGGTCTCAGGCCGCAGAGCCAGGGAACGTGACAATAGAAACCGGAAGCGACAATTTATACATTGCTTCTAGCTAGGGGAGATCAATGTACGTACAATGTGCGACACCTGCGCCGATGATGAGCGCACTCTAGGGGTCAAAGGGCTATACAGTCACCTAATCACTTTCTTTAGAATGCCAACAGTGGGCTTGTGGGGTCATGTACACACACTCTCCCGGCAGCCACCGCTGTGAGACATGGTGGTGGCAGTAAAAGGGTTAAACTAAAGCAAAAGGACATTGTCAGCAGAGCTGTGAATCATGGTGTGTCCTGCAGGTGGCACTGTTGCTTGCTGAGCTATATCAGTTGTGCAGAAATTTTCTAATTCTTAAGCTTGTTGTCTAAACCGCAGCTCCTCTGAAAAGTGATCCGCATTCCTAGTAAAAACGATTTTAGAAAAGGGGATTTTTATGGTGCCACAAACACAAAAAATGTTTACAAAGCGAGGCAAGGTGGTTTTACAAATTGTCAGCCACTATGTGAATGAGGCCATGAGCTTTAAACCATATATATAAAATATGAAATACAGTAAAACCTTGGATTGTGAGCATAATTCATTCCGGAAACATGCTTGTAATCCAAAACACTTGTATATCAAAGCGATTCCCCCATAAGAAATAATGGAAACTCAAATGATTCATCCCACGACCATTTATTCATAAGTCCTTTAGTTTATAGTCCATATAAAAAGATTATAGCAATGTGATCGGTTGTGTAACCATAAAATGTCCATCCACAAATGGAAGCCTCTACAAGGGGATTAGAAGCAAAATCCAGCAGGAGCTACATATTAGCAATGCTCTTGAGTACTGTTGAATAATTGTTTTTCTATTACACTGATTGTATTTGTTTTCTATGCTTTATAGCTCCTGAAGTAGCAGAAAAACGAAACATGTCGAGCAATTTGTGTGTATTTTGCATATGTATGAAACATTTTTATGAAATGTGGGCAGAATTTGTTGGCCTCCTGTTTTTTTTCCAAACTTTCTTTATACTATAGGGCTGTTCAGTTGGCACAATTATCTAAATATCACTCTACTATAGAGATTCCTTTATGGGTAGCAATTGAAGCAATGGATTGTGACCCTCTTTCCATAAATAATATATAAATAATATCCTATGGTTACGACCAATAGACTGTAAAACTTTAAAAAATCCGATGACTAAACATTCCCTGTCTATTTGGGATAGTCATAAATTTGCACATGGTCTACAATCTACTTATAACCCACTCCTTTCTTTTCACAAAAATCCAGCCTTTTATCCAGCATGGGTATCTCCCAGAACTTTATGAGCCTGGTATAAAGCCGGTATTTCATGTCTTCATGATATGACCTCAGCGTTATCGATCCGTCCCTTCCCAGAATTGTGTGAAACCAATGGACTTCCCCAATCCGAATTGTTTCGCTATCTTCAAATAAAACATTTTTTATTCCCACCATTTAAGTCCTAATCGTACTAATAACACTCTCCCTAAATTTGAACAAATTTGTATGAAAAACCCAAATGCATGAGGTCTCATTTCCACCATTTACTCTCAATTACTCGCTCATTCTGATACAAATTTGCCATTCTATGTTGCTAAATGGGAAAAAGATCTCAATCGTTCTATTGATAATACAGAATGGTCTACAATATGGTCTTATATTAAATCTACTTCACCAAACATAGTAGCACTTGAAACATCTCACAATGTAATGGCATGATGGTACTTGGTCCCTGCTAGACTCACTAAATTTGCACCTGACTACTCAGGCCTCTGTTTTCGCGGCTGTCCTGAATGGGGCACATACATACATATTTGGTGTCATTGCCCAATTATACATACATTTTGGAAACAATTATTGTCCTTAGCCTCGTTGTTGTATGTTCTATCACCATAGATGCGACAATGGCTTTTTTAAATTTAAAGCCAGACTCACTAACACATAAAAATTCGAACTATTCCTTCAACTCTCGACGGCAGTGAAACAGACAATTGCTAAGGCATGGAAAATGCAGATATTGAACATCGCAGAGACCAAGAACAGAATGAATCAATCATTAATACCGGACCAGACCGAGAGAGAAGTACAGTAAAATCACACTTGTTTATTAATAAAAATAAAAAGGTAAATAGAGTAAGCGTAGTCAAAGCATAGCCAGAGTTTAGTAACCAGATCGGATAATCAGCCAAGCCAGAGTTCAATAACCAGATCGGGTAATCAGCCAAGCCAGAGTTCAGTAACCAGATCGGGTAATCAGCCAGGCCAGAAGTCAGGGATCCAAGTAGAGGAACAGCAAGCGGGATAAGGAGCCAGAAGGGATCTCAGCAAAGCCAGTCTTTAAACAGGAATGCAGGAGATGGTTTCTTGTGATGTGACCAAGGCGAAGGCAGGAATGAAGTGAGCTGGAGATCTTTAAGTAGGCGGGACTGATGAGCAGATCCACAACAGCTTGTTAACTGTGGAGAGAGATGAGAGCTGGCAATTAGATGACAGCTGAGCAGCCAGCTCAGAGAAGGAAGGGCTGAGCCCAGCCCTGACAAATACATGCTAAGATGGATGCTTTGGATAAAAACAAATTGAAAGAGTTTTATACTTTATGGAGAACAAGGTTCGCACATTGTCTCCCTAGTATCTTTGACAATAGAGTATTCTTGTCCTGGTAATAGACTTTTTCGCATATGTTTATACTGTTGTCTACTATAAGCAATTTTGCCTCCGGATATATACTTCCTCCCTTACCCCTTTACTCTCATTCCTTCTTCCTCTTTTCCTTTTAAGTATTTCTCCTTAACCTCATTACACATAATTTTACATATAACAAAGTGTTACTGAATAAACTTGGACTTTTTTTTATTACTTTACTATTACAGATAGATACATTTAATTCTATTGTTTGTCACTATGGCCATTAAAACATAAAGGATTACTAATTTTTTACTATTGATTCTACAATGAGATTATACTCAGTAGTTTTATTTATTTATTGTTAATTTAACAAAGGATTGTTCTGATATGTTGAATCAAACAGGTTCGACACAATAGATCCTCTTTTTCCTTTTTTTCTCTCCTATGATATATATTCATAGTAATGTAATAACTTGTACCTTCTATGATATAAGTATTTATTTTGAAAATCTTGTCTAATATACTATAACTGTTATTTTATGATGATCTTTCAAATAAAAATTTTGAACGAGAAAAAAAGAACAGAGAGAGCAGTACACACATACCCTGTGTACCCGGCTTTATGGTCACCATACACGTTACAACCTAACCGTACAATCTCTATCCAATCAATTTTGGATTTAATAATTGATGTAATAGGAGGACCTACCTAACCTATCCAATCAATTTGTATCCAGTCAGATAGACCCTTGCACGACATCAGGGGTAGGCAACCTGGGGCCCTCCAGCTGTTGTGGAACTACATTTCCCATGAGGCATTGCAAAGCTGGCAGTTACAATTACTCCCAGAGGCATGATGGACTTGTAGTTCTGCAACAGCTGGAGGGCCCCAGGTTGCCTACCCCTGCACTGCATAGATGGTAGATCCAAAGGAGATTGTACAATCAGATTGTAACGTGTGTGATATGCTTTGGGTTGTCAACCCTAGTAAGTGCAATCTTCAGAAACCAAATCACAGGAATCCATGACTACTTACAGCAAATTTTAGTCTGAACCTAAAATATATTTAAAATTTATTATTATTGTATATATATTTTTTAAATGATCAATTTAGATTTCACATAATATATATATATATATATATATATATATATATATATATATATATATATATATATATATATATATTTATATTTAGTACCGTATATATTTTTATTTCAGGGACTTGTATAGCGCCGCCAATTTATGCAGCACTTTACACATATATATTGTACATTCACATTAGTCCCTGCCCTCAAGGAGTATATACAGTATCTCACAAAAGTGAGTACACCCCTCACATTTTTGTAAATATTTTATTCTATCTTTTCATGTGACAACACTGAAGAAATGACACTTTGCTACAATGTAAAGTAGTGAGTGTACAGCTTGTATAACAGTGTAAATTTGCTGTCCCCTCAAAATAACTCAACACACAGCCATTAATGTCTAAACCGCTGGCAACAAAAGTGAGTACACCCCTAAGTGAAAATGTCCAAATTGGGTCCAAAGTGTCAATATTTTGTGTGGCCACCATTATTTTCCAGCACTGCCTTAACCCTCTTGGGCATGGAGTTCACCAGAGCTTCACAGATTACCACTGGAGTCCTCTTCCACTCCTCCATGAGGACATCATGGAGCTGGTGGATGTTAGAGACCTTCCACTCCTCCACCTTCTGTTTGAGGATGCCCCACAGATGCTCAATAGGGTTTAGGTCTGGAGACATGCTTGGCCAGTCCATCACCTTTACCCTCAGCTTCTTTAGCAAGGCAGTGGTCGTCTTGGAGGTGTGTTTGGGGTCGTTATATTGAAATACTGCCCTGTGACCCAGTCTCCGAAGGGAGGGGATCATGCTCTGCTTCAGTATTTCACAGTACATGTTGGCATTCATGGTTCCCTCAATGAACTGTAGCTCCCCAGAGCCGGTGTCTTGCCGAGAAAGTTCCCCCGGCTGATAAGGACCCCCCTGTACTGCGCAGGCGCAGCGCTTGCGCAGTACGAACGACTAGGAGCCGCCGAAAATAGCCGAAGCTGAAAAACTTCAATCAGCTGTACACGGCGCCTGTGCCCTGGGTCCAGGTTCAAGCCTCACCATCCAAGTGGACCTAGAGGGAGAATAAAAAAGTGCCGAGCGAAGCGAGGCCGTGCCCGAAGTGCGGCGAGCGAAGCGAGCCCGCGAGGGGCCCTCTTACAGGTGCCGTGTACAGCTGATTTCTATTCTTTTCGGCTTTGGATATTTCCGCCGGCTCCTACTGCGCAAGCGCTGCACCTGCGCAGTAGAGGGGGGTCCTTATCCGCCATGGGGAACTTTCTCGGCAGAACACCGGGCGGCAGCACTCATGAAGCCCCAGACCATGACACTTCCACCTCCATGCTTGACTGTAGGCAAGACACACTTGTCTTTGTACTCCTCACCCGGTCGCCCCCACACACGCTTGACACCATCTGAACCAAATAAGTTTATCTTGGTCTCATCAGACCACAGGACATGGTTCTAGTAATCCATGTCCTTAGTCTGCTTGTCTTACACAAATTGTTTGCAGGCTTTCTTGTGTATCATCTTTAGAAGAGGCTTCCTTCTGGGATGACAGCCATGCAGACCAATTTGATGCAGTGTGCGGCGTATGGTCTGAGCACTGACAGGCTGACCCCCCACCCCTTCAACCTCTGCAGCAATGCTGGCCGCACTCATACGTCTATTTCCCAAAGACAACCTCTGGCTATGACGCTGAGCACGTACACTCAACTTCTTTGGTCGACCATGGAGAGGCCTGTTCTGAGTAGAACCAGTTCTGTTGAACCGCTGTATGGTCTTGGCCACCGTGCTGCAGCTAAGTTTTAGGGTCTTGGCAATCTTCTTATAGCCTAGGCCATCTTTATGTAGAGCAACAATTTTTTTTTTTCAGATCCTCAGAGAGTTCTTTGCCATGAGATGCCATGTTGAACTTCCAGTGACCAGTATGAGAGAGTAAGCCTCGGTTCACACCAGAGGCGGCACGACTTGCAGGTCGCCTCACCGAGGCGACCTGCACACGACTGCCCGGGCGACTTGCAAAATGACTTCTGTATAGAAGTCTATGCAAGTCGCCCCAAGTCGCCCCCAAAGTCGTACAGGAACCTTTTTCTAAGTCGGAGCGACTTGCGTCGCTCCCCTTAGAACGGTTCCATAGCACAGAACGGGAGGCGACTTGTCAGGCGACTAGGTCGCCTGACAAGTCGTCCCTGTGTGAACCGAGCCTGAGACCGATGACAGCAAATTTAACACACCTGCTCCCCATTCACACCTGAGACCTTGTAACACTAATGAGTTACATCACACCGGGGAGGGAAAAGGGCTAATTAGGCCTAATTTGGACATTTTCGCTTAGGGGTGTACTCACTTTTGTTGCCAGTTTAGACATTAATGGCTGTGTGTTGAGTTATTTTGAGGGGACAGCAAATTTACACTGTTATACAAGCTGTACACTCACTACTTTACATTGTAGCAAAGTGTCATTTCTTCAGTGTTGTCACATGAAAAGATATAATAAAATATTTACAAAAATGTGAGGGGTGTACTTACTTTTGTGAGATACTGTATATATATATATATATATATACACCTTAGATTGTAAGCTCCTTGAGGGCAGGGACTAATGTGAATGTACAATATATATGTGTAAAGTGCTGCATAAATTGGCGGCGCTATACAAGTCCCTGAAATAAATAAAAAATATATACGGTACTATATATATATATATATATATATATATATATATATATATATATATATATATATATATATATATATATATATATATATATATATATATATGGTGAAATCTAAATATAAATTGATAATTTAAAAAATATATATACAATAATAATAAATTTTAAATATATTTTAGGTTCAGACTAAAATTTGCTGTAAGTAGTCATGGATTCCTGTGATCGGTTTCTGAAGATTGCACTTACTAGGGTTGACAGCCTAAAGCACATCACACACATTACAATCTGATTGTACAATCTCCTTTGGATCTACCATCTATGCAGTGCAAAGTGTCATTTGTTCAGTGTTGTCACATGAAAAGATATAATAAAATATTTACACAAATGTGAGGGGTGTACTCACTTTTGTGAGATACTGTGTGTGTATATATATATATATATATATATATATATATATATATATATATACTGTATATGAATTATACATTTTATCATATAAAATCTATCTGTCCATGGTTTCAATGCCACAATCTTGGCCCATGTGACCGACATGAAATAAAATGATACATAGTTGCAGGAAGACTTCCTTACAGCAAGGAAACTGCAAATTATGAGATCCATTACAACTCCAGCAGTGAGACGGTTAAGCTGATATCTTGATGACATTGGTAGCCCCTCCCATCGGAGGAGGAGCCTGGGCTGGTTGTATGTCAGTGCTGTTCCAGCATGCAGTGAGAGGTTGCTGGCTGTACAGAGTGACAATGGCACCCAAAAATATTGTTCTCTTTGGGGCCACTGGAATGACTGGTCAGGTGACCTTGGGACAAGCCCTGGAGGAAGGTAATTCTAATCCCCATTATTATGATTATTATTATGATGTCAGTTTTATCTGTCACTCACAATACTGTGTAGTAGGCAGGAAGCATGCTAACACTCCACCTCTGCAATGGATCACCGTTAAGCTGGCCATACACTCTACAATCTGATTGTACAATCTCTTTTACACTGGCCATACGCTATACAATCTCCTTTAGGTTTACAAAAACTATGTAATAGGAGGACACACCAAAACAAAAAATTCTTTAAATTTGTATCCAACCAGGCAGGCCCTTTGTCTACCGTGTAGACAAAGGAGGACGGTAAAAACTGTATTTGTTGTGGGTGCTGATTCTAAGAAATGAGATTTCAGCTACAGGTCAAGTTTCGATCATAAAGTTTGAAAAATCCTAATCTTCACATATTAACATTTGAAAACGTTCACCTTCTTCTGCAAGTATAACCAAAAGGCAAAACTGAAGGGAAATGTTCCCGGTGGGTTTGGGGTAATAAACTTCCTTCTCTCTATACACGTGCCAAGCAGGGCAAGGCAACAGGTTTGCTTAATGGGGGGGGGGGGGGGCGGTGCTACCACTAGGCAGCCTCTGGGGACCCCGATGTAAGGGGGGTGACTTTGAGAATCCTAATGAAAGGGGGACCTCTGGAGACCTTGATGGCTGCCGGCCTTTTAAGGGGTTTGCTATGGTGGGGCTTATGGCCATGTAACCACCATGATTGGTGGTCACATGATCGGAAAATAACTTTCCGTGAGCCGGCGGTCACTGTGCTGGGAGCACACAAGGCGTGCGCTCTTTGCACAGCACGGTTGGCGCTATTGCATGCAAATATGCGGCCGCTCAGCGCCAAGGCCCGTGCCACCGAGAGGCCGCATATTTGGGTGTGCTCTGCACCAAGAGGTTAAGGAGGGGGGCTCTGGGGAACCCTGATGTAAGGGGGAACTATGAGGACCCTGATGTAAGGGGAAACTTTGGGGACCCTAATGAAAGTGAGTTCTCTGGTGTCAGGGTGAACTCTGGGGACTCTTGGGACCCTGATGTAAGGGGGGGGGTGACTCTGGGGACCCTGATTTAAGAAGAGTGGACCCTAATGTAAGGGGGGTGACTCTGGGGACACTGGTGAAAAGGGGGGACTCTGGGGACCCTGATTTAAGGAGAAGGGATTCTTGGGACCCTGATGTAAGGGTGAACTATGGGGACCCTAATGAAAGTGAGGTCTCTGATGTCAGGGTGAACTCTGGGGACTCTTGGGACCCTGATGAGGGGGTGACTCTGGGGACACTGACCAAAAGGAGGGGTGGCTCTGGGGACCCTGATTTAAAAAGAGGGGACCCTGATGTAAGGGGGGGTGACTCTGGGGACCCTAATTTAAGGAGAGGGAATTCTTAGGACCCTGATGTAAGGGGGGATGACTCTGGGAACACTGATGAAAGGGGTAAACTAATGTAAGGGAGTCAGGCTGCATTCAAACCTGAGCGGTTTAAAGTTGCGCATATTTGCCACGTTTTTACCGCAATTTTGTTCAGGTCACCAATGTAAAAGGCAGAAAAGCGCCTGTAATCTGCCCCAAAGAAGCTCATGATTTGTTTTTTTTTTTTTGAGCTTAGGGCGTTTTTCAGGCGTTTTGCTTCAAGTGACAAAACACTCAGGTGTGAACAGGTGCCATTGAAATGAATGGGATTTTGCATGTTGGGCGTTTTGTGAGCTGAAAACACTCAGGTGTGAATGCGGCCTCAAGCCTGGGGGCCCAGGCCTAAAGCTAAGAAAGGGGCCCCAAAATATCTGATGGCTGCCCCGTTCCCCACATACTGCGCCAATGTTCCGCATACCGCAGCATAATTGGATGATGGTAGCTGGAGACGAACCTGTCGCCTGCAAACTTCAGCCAATCTTAGAAGAGGAGGTATACAGCCAATGAGGTGCCATGCTACACGCAACATCACTTCCTCCAAGCTCGAGCTAACATTGGGAAGGAGGTGAGACGGAACCCCTGCATTTGCAGCCTTTTTTTTTGGAGGGAGGGGGGGGGGGGCTGCAATAGCAAATTTGCCATCTTCTCTAATCCAGGGGTTGCTAAACTTTTCAGTTCGAGAGCCACATTATACATTATATTACCAAAAGTATTGGGACACCTGCCTTTACATGGACTTTATTATCCCAGTCTTAGTCTGTAGGGTTCAATATTGAGTTGGCCCACCCTTTGCAGCTATAACAGCTTCAACTCTTCTGGGAAGGCTGTCCACAAGGTTTAGGAGTGTGTCTATGGGAATGTTTGACCATTCATCTAGAAGTGCATTTGTGAGGTCAAGTCCTGGCTCGCAGTCTCCCCTCTAATTCATCCCAAAGGTGTTCTATCGGGTTGAGGTCAAGCCAGTCAAGTTCCTCCACGCCAAACTCCCAAAGCAGGCGGTCGCATGACAAACGTGACACCCCCCCAGGGTTGCCAACCACCAGTAAACTTACTGACAGTTTGCAAGAATATGTGATATTTTTTTTTTTTTTTTTTACAACTGCCAGTAAATATCAAGGGCTGATAATTTAATGCAGTGTTGACTTTTTAAGTGTAAATCAAGCAAATTACTTTGTTATAAGTATTGTCAGTGTTTCCATATCATGTTTATACTGTTCAAATATTCACTGTGATAGTTTTCGATAGGAGTTCTGTCATTTCTCAGGTTGCCAGTAAAAAATGTCCTCCGTCAGTAAATTTCCCATGTTTTGTCAGTAAAAAATGCTGCGGGAGGTTGGCAACCCTGCCCCCCCCCCCAATCCAAAAGTTTGGGGAAGTTCTAAAAGAATAGAACTGGCTGCCAAATTTTGAGTGGGCAAATTCAAGTCTTTGGGGCAAAATACTGACAAGTTGCCTGGCGATTGTTAATGGCAACATGGGGCTAAAGGGGAAAATGCTCAATATAGTGAGAGCTAAAAACAGAACCTTTTTTTTTTTTTTTTTTTTTTTTTTTTTTTTTTTAGTTTTGGATACTATATCCAAAATGGTTGTTGCACTTACCTCAACCATGGCAGCTTCCCCGGCTCTCCTCCGCAGGCATCGCGAGTGGGCATCTCCTTCCCCTGCTCGGCGGGTTCCGTCTCCTCCCTCCTCCTCTGCGACCAATTAGAACGATTCTCCTTTCGGCCAATGGGGAAACGCGCCTCACACCCGCGCTTACTGATTACTGGAGAGTAGGTCTGGGGAAATAATCGATTTAAATCTTGAATCGAGTTGAGAGGTCAAATTGATTCAAAATTTAAGCAAATTGATTTTTTTTTTTTTCCACCGCGTCGGTCCCGCGGGCAGGAGTTTTTAGTCGAGGCCACGGTTTCGGCCTAGTCCGCGGCCTCGGCCTAGTCCTTGAGACCGCACGCCGCGAACTAGACTGAAGCCGCGGCCTCGCCTAAAAACTCCTGCCTGCAGCTCCCCAGGACCGGCGCTGACACCGCGTCGGGCCCGAGGAGCTGCAGGCAGGAGTTTTTAGGCAAGGCCGCGGCTTCAGCCTAGTCCGCGAGGCCGAGCGCTGCGGACTAGGCCGAAGCCGTGGCCTTGCCTAAAAACTCCTGCCCGCAGCTCCTCGGCACCAGCGCGGTGTCCACAAAAGAAAAACTCGATTCAAATCGTAAATCAAGTTTTTTTTTTTTTTTTTTTTTTAAGAAAATCTCCCAGCCCTACTGGAGAGGTGATTCAGTGTTGGAATAGCGAATATTCATTCGCTATTCTAACACACCTGGTTGGGCTCCGAGCGCAATGCTCTGTGTCCAGATCCCACCCCATTTTGAAGCCTATTAGAGACTCTGGCTGTAATTGGGTGCTTAAAAAAAAAAAAAAAAAAAGAAGAAAGAAAAACCCTGCCGCTGTAATTAATGCGCCCAGCATCCTGAAAGGGGCCGGACGCATGAATAGGGGGCGGCGATGGAAAAGGGAGGCGGCGCCCTTAATGGACGGGCCGCCCCTGAATGGGACACAGATGGTGAAAAAAAAAAAAAAAAATGTGACAGGGGTTATAACCCTCCCTTACTCTATCTCAAATGGGGGAAAAAAAAGTTTTGTCTATAGTTCTACTTTAACTCAGAAAAGTCCCTTCTATTGCTTTCAGCCTCTTCCAAATCCTCCAAATTCATAGATGTGATGGCTGTGAGCCAGCCAGTAAGTCTGTTATTAGAGCTGCAATATTATAAATGTTTGCTTTTGGGCTAGGATTCCACCGATACCGGTATCAGTGCTGATGCTAAGCATTTTGCACTGGTATTCATGAAGATGCTCCGATACCTGAAACTGATACCTTTTGCGGTGCAATTCGAGCCCATACAAAATGAATGGGCTCAACTTGCACTGCAAAGAATTGCATGTGATCTGAACAGAAAGGCGGTGCGATTCCTTGTCCGAATCGCATTTCTTGTGTGAACACAGGCTTGTCGTAGTGACTTCAGCCTGGGTTCACACAGGAGTGGTGCGGAAAACCGCATGCGACTCGGCTGGGAACCGCACTGCATTCCTGTTCAAATCGATTTTGTATGGGCTCAGATCGCACCGCAAAGATATCAGTAATTGGTATAGGTGAGTACTTGAGCACAAGTATTGGTACTCGTCGGTTAAAAATATTGGGTATCGGTTTCGCCCTATTTTGGGTTTTGTATCGCTTTAATTTCTACAATATGTTCTTGTTTGCCAAGTGCACTTCATGACTTCCTATGTCTGCTCAACACTTGCATACGCAAGTCTCCTTTTTACTGTGCGCATTAAGATATATATATTATTTTCACAGACCATGCGTCTTCTTCATCGCCTTATGAGCTCTTCTCACAAGGTGACATCTCTGGAATATACAAAACATGCAGGGTGGCACTTGTGTGCAGAATACAGCGGGTATACATAGAACGTTCCTCTCCAGATTGATGATTAGCAGATTAGAACTGGCTGATGGAACATAGTAGCATACCACAACCACAGATAGGATAAGACCGATAGCACAATGTGGGTGATCACTGATAATATTGTATTATGGAGTGTATCAGACAAGATAAGACCTATATACACAACAGGGCGATCGCTGATAATGGCTGTATAATGGTGTATAACTCAGTGTACTACACACAGGAAAAGTTCAATGTACTACTGCAAATGCAAACGGTGTGAACACTTAGGCCTCATGCACACGAGATGCTGTTAAACACGCGTTCAGAGGCAGTTGGACACTTTTTTTTTTTTAACTGCTCCTGAACCCATTCAATGTTATCCTATGTGTCCATGTACACAGTCTCGTTTTTAGGGAGTTGCGTTTAACCTCGTTTTTCCAGAAGCAAAAAAATGGCTTCAGACGCCAAACGCGGCTAAACGCCGGTACCACGTTTAGCCGCGTTTGCGTTTTATAACATTTTACGACCCGAATTTGGGGCCCAATATCTCGGGGCCACTTGGTGCTAGGAACCCCAAATGGTGTGCTAACACAGTGGAACTAGCACTACAACATATCCAAATTTGGGGTTCCTAGCACCAGGTGGCCCCGAGATATGGGGCCCCAAATTCAGGTTACAAAATGTCATTCTCTGCTGCAGAAGTGCTTGACATTTTGCGACACGAGACGCTGTTAAACGCACGTTCAGAGGCAGTTGGACACTTTTTTTCAACTGCCCCTGAACTCATTCAATGTTATCCTATGTGTCCATGTACACAGTCTCGTTTTTTGGCGTTTTTAGGCAGTTGCGTTTAACCCCGTTTTTCCAGAAGCAAAAAAATGGGTTCAGACGCAAAAGTTTTCCACGTTTTAGACGCCAAACGCGGCTAAACGCCGGTACCGCGTTTAACCTCGTTTGCGTTTATAAGCGTTTTTAAAGGCTACCTATTTATTTTACATTAAAAATCTCAAAAATGATAGCAAATGATGAAAAACCATTAAAATAATATTTTAAACAATTGTAATTGCTTGCAATGATTCATAGACCATTTATATACCCTAATGGGCCGGTGATCCAATCCAATACACCACCAGCATTGCTGTTATCCGAAGTATAATTGGAATTTGACCCATATGTTGTTAGATTTGAACAAGCAACTTGTGGCAGGTGACGTGGCAAGTGGACAATCCACAACTTGTGGCAGGTGACGTGGCAAGTGACATGCTAAATACAAGTACACTGCCGCTCTCTCAGCTGCTGCTTCTCACTCTGGTCTCACAAAATGGCTGAAAGGGTTAAATAATACTGTTGGTTTTTTTTTAACTTGAGGAGGGTCTTGATGTTATCTTAACTAAAGGCTTCTAGACGCAAACGTGGTAAAACGCCGCTAAACGCGTCATGCAAACGCGGCAAAACGGGCGTTTCTAAACGCCGGTGTCAGCTTTGAAAAACATGCTTTCAGCAGAGTTTGCACCGGCGTCTCGGGCCCCATGCACACTGGACGTTATAATAAAATAAAAACGCCAGTAGCTTTGCAGTGAGTTTTTCAGCGATTTTGCTTTTTTTTTTTTTTTTTTTTTTTTTTTTTTTTTTTTTTTTTTTTTTTTTTTTTTTTTCTATACGCCCCTGCCAAAAACAGTTGATAACAGCCTATGCATGGACACAAAAGATAACATTAAAAACGTGTAAAATAAAAACGCGCTAAAGAATGATCTAACATAAAAAAAAAAAATAATTCAAAGTGTATATACTGCGCTAATGATATTATTGAGTGACAATAAACCTGTGAAAGTAAGAGGCAGCGACACAAACATGCAATACAATCCTGTGCAAAACTAAAAAGGTAAAAATAGTTGCGCTAATAAATAGTGCAAACAGATTATGGATCAAAAAAGCAAAAAAGAACTCCATACATGAATTGATCTATAACTCCTATGTGATAAAAAATACAATAGTGACACATATAGCTCAAGAGTCTCTTGTAAAATAAAAAAAGTGAAATAAAAGTGACTTTAAAGAATATAGTCTCTCTAAAGATGGTAGGTATATCGGATTCTGCAATGATTCAACTGTGAAGAGAGATGAAGAATTCTTGACGTTTCCAGCCGCCACCAAGAGAAAAGGTAGAATCCCTCCGTGGTGCGAGGGGCAGATAAAATGTATACTCTTACCAGAAGATGTGGACCTCCTATTATAGCAAGGTCATATGCGCCAGTAGATATAGCCCTCTGCAGGGTCTGAGATGGGTCCTGGACCAAGATGTATGGATCAGCCACGGACGTCCTCCTCACTCACTGGCCACCATTCGCCCGCTTACTTCCAAAAAGGTCAATCTCCAAAAATGAGCGTGGAGCAAATAAAGAAAAAGAGGCTCCAATGGTGCATTATCGTTTAAAAACATTGGTCATTTATTTATAAAAGGTATCCATAAAATTGTACAATAACCGCTTAAGAAGCACTTGCCGGCAATAAAAATGTCAAAACGAAAGCCCGTGGTTTCCAGGGTCACATGAGGTGTGATGATGTCATCGTGTAGCACCGCTCGACATGTTTCGTCATACGTGACGTCATGGTGCCCCAGGAAGACGTCACATACGATGAAACATGTCGAGCGGTGCTACGTGCTGACGTCATCACGCCTCACGTGACCCTGGAAACCACGGGCGTTCGTTTTGAAATTTTTATTGCCGGCAAGTGCTTCTTAAGCTGTTGTACAATTTTATGGATATCTTTTATAAATAAATAAGCAATGTTAACGATAAAGAAAAAGAGGCTCTAATGGTGCATTATTTGCTCCACGCTCATTTTGGGAGATTGACCTTTTTGGAAGTAGGCGGGCGGATGGTGGCCAGTGAGTGAGGAGGATGTCCGTGGTTGATCCATACATCTTGGTCCAGGACCCATCTCAGACCCTGCAGAGGGCTATATCTGCTGGCGCATATGACCTTGCTATAATAGGAGGTCCACATCTTCCGGTAAGAGTATACATTTTATCTGCCCCTCGCACCACGGAGGGATTCTACCTGTTCTCTTGGTGGCGGCTGGAAACTTCAAGAATTCTTCATCTCTCTTCACAGTTGAATCATTGCAGAATTTTAAATACCTACCATCTTTAGAGAGACTCTATTCTTTAAAGTCACTTTTATTCACATTTTTTATGTTACAAGAGACTCTTGAGTTATATGTGTCACTATTGTATTTTTATTCACACAAGAGTTGTATATCACTTCATGTATTGAGGTCTTTTTTGCTTTTTGGATTCATAATCTGTTTGCACTATTTATTAGCGTGACTATTTTTTTTAAACTTTTTTATAAAAAAAATATAAGCAGAAAACCTCCTGTGAGACATATACACAGTGAAAAAACATATAGGTTGTGCTAATCATATTAAACAAATGAAAATGATTAAAATTTTTGAAAACGGTCCACAAGTGATGTGATATGTTAAATCCTGATGTCACACTGCAACGTCCACCACCACAGTGATCATTAAAACATCAGTGCCTCCACCAACAGCTGAAAGGCTCGCTTACCAGCTCCAATTTATCCCTCGTTACAAGGGATCATATGCGCTTGTGGCTTCTCAGGGTCCAGATGGTCTCCTACACAGGATCACCCAGCTGCCGCTGATAACATGCATCTTTTGTTTTTAGTATATCAACCGGTAGACAAAACAAATCCATTCTTCTACAACACATGTGGGATTGGTGACGTCAAAGCGTTGCTCCGTCCTATGCCTTTCGTCATAGGATGGCAACGTCATCCTATGACGAAACGCATCATTTTACCTATAGGTAAAAATCATACAGACTCTCGTAGAGTTTTACAGGCTGCTGGCAGTGGGGCTGGACGATGCACCTAAAAACTGGAGCCTCATGCACCTTGGCTAAACATTCAGTATACCTACCAGAATGTCTTTGGAGTATGGTAGGAAACCTGCACAAGTACAGGGAGAACATGCAAACTCCATACAGTGTCCTGGTTGGGATTTGAACCCATGACCCCAGTGCTGCTGCAGAATAGCTAACCACCAAGCTATTTTTCTGCCCAGTATGTGATGGTATGTAATGCACTGTACTACAGACAAGATAACCCTCTAGGAGTGCTCTACCAGGGGGGGGTTACCTGCGGGCACGCTCCCGAGTCCAGCATTCGGCGTCCATAGACACGAATGCCGGACTCGGCCTCGCCGCCCGCATCATTGGATTTGATTGACGGCAGCGGGAGCCAATGGCTGCGCTGCTATCAATCTATCCAATCAAGAGCCGGGACCCCATGCAGAGAGGGAGAGCGTGTCTCTGCTGAGGGAAATACGGGGCTCAGGTAAGTAAAACTGCCAGAAGTATGCATTAAGGTGAAAAAACATGAGGGTCTACAACCCCTTTTAATGACCTGGAGAGGATCTGCAAAGAGGAGTGGGACAAAATCCCTTCTGAGATGTGTGCAAACCTGGTGGCCAACTACAAGAAATGTCTGACTTCTGATTGCCAACAAGGCTTTTGCCACCAAGTATTAAGTCCTGTTTTGTAAAGGGGTCAAATACTTTATTTCACTCATTAAAATGAAAATCAATTTAGAACTTTTTTGAAATGCGTTTTTTCTGGATATTTTTGTTATTCTGTGCCGGTTCACATAGGTGCAATGCGGGAACATTGCGAATCCACTGCGGGTTCCTGCCTTGCACCTGCCTCGCAAGGCAGTTCACATTGCCATATGCCAACTGCTGGGAGTGTCAATACAATGTTAAAATGGTTGTAAACTCTAAGTGCCGGTTCACACTACAACTTGGGATCCGACTTGTCAGACTTCAAGTTGCCCCAAGACGCTGGACATAAGAAATTCCATTGAAGTGAATGAGAGCGTCTTAATTTACACTACTGAAGTTGCTCCGACTTCAGAAAAGGTTCCTGTACTACTTCAAGGCGACTTCTAGGCAACTTGTACCCATAGATTTCAATGGAAGTTGCCTCCAAGTCGGATCTCCATCTATATTGAAGCGACTTTACAGGAAAAGAAATTAGTTTACCCAGGCAAACCCTTCCCTCCCAGAGAGCTGATTATTCTGTGATTGGCCACAGCCAAAGTCGCCTGTCCTGGAGGCAACTTTAAGTCGCGTTGTAAGTTGCTTAAAGACGCGATGAAGTCGCCTCCAAATCGCCTTGCAAGGTCGCGCTGTAAGTCGGGTTACCCCTGTGTGAACCGAGCCTTACACACCACTTTTCCCTACAGGTAAGCCTATAAGGATTACCTATAGGTACTGGAAATATCTCCTAAACCTGCATGGTTTTAGGAGACATTTACTATATACGCTTTGCACTGAAGAAAGGGCCGTGACCGTCGGCTCCGGCCAGTCACAGAACCGGAGTACAGGAAGGAGGAGGGGTGAAGATAGACGCGCCAACAGCAGGGACCTCGCGAGCTTCGTTTGCAGGTAGGTGCAACAGAACTAGCATACTAGCCCATTATGCTTTTACTTTTCAGGGGAAATAAGAGGAAATAAAACCCATCAGGGTTTACTTCCTCTTTAACCACTTCCATACCGGGCCTATTTGCACTCTCCTACTACTACTGTAAAAGTCAAAATTTTTTTGCTAGAAAATTACTCAGAACCCCCAAACATAAATATAAATTTTTTTTTTAGAAGACACCCTAGGGAATAAAATGGCGGTCATTGCAACTTTTTATCTTGCACGGTATTTGCGCAACAATTTTTCATTATTTAAAAACGCCAAACTTCAGTACTTAAAAAATCTCCATAGACGATGCTTTAAAATTTTTTACAGGTTCCATGTTTAGAGTTACAGAGGAGGTCTAGGGCTAGAATTGTTGCTCGCGCTCTAACGCACGCGGCGATACCTCACATGTGTAGTTTGAACGGCGTTTACATATGTGGGCGGGACTAATGTGTGCGTTCGCTTCTGAGCGCGAGCTACCGGAGACAGGGGCGTTTTAAATTTTTTTTTTTTTTTTTTTTTTTTATTCTTTTTTTTTTTTTATTTTTACTTTTACTTTTCTTTTACAACATATTTTTTTGATCACTTTTATTCCTATTACAAGGAATGTAAACATCCCTGGTAATAGGAATCTATTGTGACAGGTCCTCTTTATGGAGAGATGTGGGGTCAATAAGACCCCACATCCCTCCTCCAGGCTGGAAAGCATGAGATCGGGAAAAAAAAAATCCACGATCTCATACTTGCCAGCTGCGATCGCTGCTTTGTTTACATCTGCGGCCCAGACGTGACGTCATAACATCGCGCCCGGGCCTCCGACGGTCATAGAGATGACTGGTGACCATATGGTCACCGGACATCGCTATGCTCGTCATCCGGCGGCGGCCAAGTCTTTCTCCGGGTCCCCGATGGCACGGGAGAGCCCGGAGAAGCACCGGATGGCGGCAGGAGGGGGCCCGTCGCCTGTAAGAACGATCAAGCAGTGGAACTGCCGCTATGATCGTTCTTATGGTGCACAGAATTGCCAGCTGAAAACGATGATCTCTGAATTATGCCGGTAGCTGCAGGCATCATTCAGATATTCCCACTGAAAGTCCAGGAAGTCATATGACGTCCTTGGGCGGGAAGTGGTTAATGACATCCCCCATTTCAGTTCGCATACCACAGTGCAAACTGACGGTTTGGACAGGAATTGGATCGCATGGGTGTGAACATCCATGCGATCCGCTTCTGGTGCTGACCAAAAAAAGGGTCCTGTGCGAGTTTGGTCCGAATGCGATGCAAATTCAGCCATACTATTTGTATGGCAGACATTGCATGTGATTTGCAGTGCGGTGCGAATCACATGCGATCTCGCACAGCGCACCAGTGTGAACTCGGCCTCATTGTTAGAATAAACCTACTATTAAAATTATAGACTGATCATTTCTTTGTCAGTGGGCATATAAGATCAGCAGGGGATCAAATACTTTTTTCCCTCACTGTATATATACAATGGGGGAGGATTGCTGACAATGTTGTATTATGGCAAATATAATGTGTAACTGTTGCAGAAAAAGAAGTCCACTTCTATCTGATTGGCTCGTACGTGTGTGTGTAACGCCTCTGTTTGCACATGAATCTGCTCCATTTAATAACCGGAGAGCGCGGCTTTTCTTGTAGTTTGCATGCAGCACAAAGCCCCTCGCACGCACTGCAGGCCCCTGAGCATCCACTGTGATGTGACCTAATTCCCTGCTGTGGTGTGGAGACACACGGGATCATACATCCTGCGCACATACAGTCTCCATGTGAGCCGTGTATTCCCCTGTACACATGTCAGAGTGCTGAGTCATGACCCTCCGTGTGTTTACCAGCGATAACATTTCTCTCTTTTTTTTTTTTTTTCCCCTCCTCCTTGTCAAAAATGCTGATAGGAACCATTTTCTATCCAGGCGATAAAATTAAATGCAGGCAGAAATGAAGAAGGAACTAACAGGCGTCATGCACACGGAACGTTTTCCTCATGTTTATTACATGTGTTTTCTATGAAAAAAGTTCCTTCACAATAATCCATAAAATACTTGCATATAGATGCGTGTTTAAGCGTGTAGTGACACGTATGTGTATATTAATTTTCTATGATCATTTTTTTTTTTCTTCTCTTTATACCTAATTTACACGCTTACATATACATGCATTTAAGCGCGTGAAGGATTCCATGTTACGGATCTGAAAGCATCTCCTTTTTACACAGCTGTGTGGTTCCATTGAAAACAATGCAGCTGCATTCAGATCCGTAATTTAAAAAACGCTTGTATGTGCGTTTTTTTTGTTTTGTGTGTTTTTTTTTTTTTTTTTTTTTTTTTTTGGGGGGGGGGATTATTTATTTATTTATTTTTTACGACAGTGTAAAGAAGGCCTAAGGCCTCATGCACACAAAAATAAAAAAAAAATACCACATTTTTTAGGGATCCGGATACAGAAGCATTGTTGTCTATGGAAATACAAAAAATTACATAAAGGGTGCCGAGTCAGCCGTGAGCCAAAAATAGAAAGTTTTCCGTTTTGAGCGCAGTAATGCGTTTTTTGAGCACGTATATTGCAATACTGGCGATGAGGAAGAAGTTTACCCTTGTATACGCTTATGTGCCTTTAAATAAATATGAACAGTACTCATTGGAAATTATGGGGTACGACTTGTCATGCGACTTGGCAGTCTCAAGTCGCACAAGTGTGAATGGGGCCTTACTAGTTCTTAAAGCAATTGTAAAGGAATAATAAGAAAAAAAAATAACAAACATCTCTATACTTACCTGCTTTGTGTAATGGAATTGCACAGAGCAGCTCAAACCTCCTCTTCTCGGGTCCCCCACCGGCGCTCCTGACTCCTCCTATGTGTTAAGTGCCCCCACGGAAAGCCTCTTCCCACTCTTGCCTGCTCGCTCCCGAGCTATGCTGCTGTGTCCATTGGCACAGATAGTGGGACTCGGCCCCGCCCCCTTATCACTTAGCAGCGGGAGCCATTGGGAGCTCCTGTCAATATATATTAATATAATATATTCAGCATGGCTGGAGGTACTCGATAACGACTGAGGCCATGGTGGAAGTGTCCAGGCTTTAAAGAAATGACTGCAGTGTGTCCTGGGAAGTGGGTGGGGCTGCGTTCTCTCCAGGTGCTGTCCTGAAAGACTCATAGAAATACCGTTACCAGAAAGTCCAACTAAGGTTTTTTTTTTTTTTTTAACCTGTGATTGTCAGTTTCCCCAGCGGCCACTCAGGTATGTAATAATGCATACTTATGTTCTGCCAAGCTGGACCAACGTAAGTATGCAATACAAATAATTTCTGAGTTCAGCTTTAAATCACAAATTTGGAGGTAAAGAGAGGCCATTTTACCATGGACGTTGTTTAAAAGAGCCTTTTAAAGAAGAACTATAGGCAAAACTTTTATTTTGGATACCTTTATCCCATTGGGGTGATTTAGCTTCACTTCTTGTCCCAAAACAGGAGTGAGAGGAAATCCCTGAAAATTAAGGTAATCTCTTAGGGGACCCCCAAGTCAGCAGAACTTGTGTCCCCATTGGAAGATTTCCCCTATATTACTTTTTTAAGGACAACACAAAATGTAGGATTTTCTTTTACTTTCACTTTCAATAATAATGGTAAACAGGACAAATGGAGAGGGTTATCTCCCTAATGGGGGTGGTTCGTCACATATGTCGACCCATCACATTTGGCTACAGAAGTGACGATCTGCTGAGAAATTTCGCACTGCGCATGCGTAACTTGCCGATATGCGTTCCAAAAGTTTTTACGTTAATACGGAGCAGTGAAACCGTCAGATAATGTCACAGAAGTGACGTTAAAGACAAGCTCTTCTTCCGTATAATTATTGAATGTAAGACACCACTTTGCAACAAGGCCCCTCGGGCTCGCTTCGCTTGCCACGCTTCGGACGTGGCCTCACTTCGCTCGGCATAATTATAATCTAACTCTATGTCCACTTGGATAGTGGGGCTTGAACCTTGGACTTAGGGATGGAGCCACATAATAACTGCGCAAGCGCAGTTCAACGCCAGTTCCGTCACTATCTGACGGTTTTAGTGTGCTGTTTTGTCGTAAAAGTGTTGGAACGCATATGGCGGTGTCGCGCATGCACACTCCATCGGGTAGCCAAATGTGGTGGGTCGCGATATGTGACGATACACCGGCACAGAGCGCAATAAAAACTGACAGATGTTTTGTCTTGGGGGGGCCAGTTCACACTACATGCAGTCCAGTGCCTTTTTTTTTTTTTTTTTTTTTTCTGCACCACAAACACATGGATAGTAGGTTATGATTTCTGATGGCATAGTTCACACTAGTGCGGTCAGTTCCAGTGCGCTCCAGTTCCAGAAAAAAAAAAGTAGAATATATGCTGCAATTTCTTGATACCTGCACTGAACTCTACTAAAACGCACTGTAATGCACATAAATGTACAAAAAACACGCCGGAGCGTACATGTCCTCATTTAGGCTTGATTCACCTCTATGCATGTTGCTTTTGAACGTTTTTGTTTTGCTTCCTGCGTTTTTAACCGTGATTTGCATTTTGCTTTTTTGTAAATGTGTTTTTTTATTTTTTTTTTTTTTGTTTTGTTTTTACATTCACTGTATATAGCCAGTTGCTAAGAAGCTATATACAGTGAATATAAAGCAAAACCACAAATCGTGGTAAAAATGCAGTATTTGCGTTTTTTTGGATGCGGGTCCATTGACGTCTATTACATGCAAAATGCTGCAGGGGGAAAAAAGTCCTTGACCCTTTCCAAAAAGGCAGAGGTGCAAGAAGCACAAAAAATGCCTTGGTGTAAATGGAGCCTTAAGGTGAAGAAAAAAAAAAAAAAGAGGTGAAAAAATGCGCATGCAAAAATGCATCTGGACTGCGTTTCTATGGTGTGAACTGGCCCTGAGTCATACTTTTAAGTTTGTCCAAAAATTATTGCTGAGTCATGTATGTGTCGCACATCGTACAGCCTGCCTTGGCTACTGCTGACGCTACATAACTCCCAGGTTAAAAGAGGAATTGACCTATTATTAAAAATCACATGGCACGTGAAATAATACTATGTGTCAGCACTACTAATGCACATTTTTATTTTGTGTAATATAGAGAGACTCCTCTTTCTGGCAGTGGAAGAAAAACGGTACTACTTCCAGGCTCCCTCATGTGACCAAAGGCCTCATCACATGATCTCTGCCTAGTAGGAACATGATGGTGCATAAAGCTGGCCTTACACCTGTAGACTTTCATTAGAAAACTGTTCTTTTAAGAACATTTCATTTGATTTAATAGTTTAAAGGGAATGATTTGGCAATCGGATGGAATTTTTTTTTTTCCGAATCTAATGGGAACCAACAATTTTCTAGTCGTTGATTTTGCTCCCAGCCAAGAAAAGTTTAGTTTGTTTGGACCAAGCTGGTCCAAGCGAACTATTTAACCTCACTAACACCGATCAGCGCCTGCCACCCCTCTCTGCCAACACCTCCACTGACTTCCATTCGGCCACCTTTTATAAAAATAAAAAAATAATGAGAACATACAAAACCATCCACATCTCTGCTCCAACATTCTCTAAAAAATATCACCAAAACCGTCCTCTTCCCAAGACCTCCTGCTCTGTCGCCTCCTCCCATGCTCTCCTCTAGGACTTCTCTAGAGCCTCTCCTATCTTCCCTACCCCAATCTGTCTTGCTATTTCCTACTCTGTGATGGTGGAGGTGAGCAAGTGATAACTAGGCCTCACTTAGCAATGTCCTGGGAGTATTCCAGCCAGGCTTCATAAGGTACGTAAATGTCCTACACCTATAGCAAAGGGCTTTATTCAATGTTAGTCAGAGCTGTTCAGTTTGTTTTAATCTACAGACACCCCCTTATCTGCATAGGCAGGTTTTTTTGTAAAAGTAAACTATCCTTTGAAGTGCTGCTCAAACCGTTAGTGCTATATAAATGATGTACAATAAGAAAAGTGAGGCTATGAAGGGGTTTTTTTTTTTTTTTTTTTTTGGGGGGGGGGGGGGGGGGTTAAATTCAATACATTTTTTGAGAGGATTTGGTTTAAAAATAAACTAAAGGTTTTTTTCCCCCCTTACCCAAAACAAGAATCCCCCTACCCACCCAAATGTTACCCCAACATTTGGGGGGTTACAAAAACTAAATCAAATACACATGTATATTTACAAGTTTGTAGGTCTACAAATGGACAATTAGTACAATACGAAAGTACATTTGCTGAGCATTAATGGCATAAGGCTAGTGAACAAAGTATGTATGAAGTGTCATATAACAGTCATATGATAGCCGAGCCGTGACAAGACTATTCATCGCAAGGCCTCTCCCATGGTAAAGTATCCAAGTATTCTGTTATATAGTTTATAGAAGAGGAGGATCAGATATTGTCTTCTCCCACACTCCAGTGCTTTTCGGTTAACTGTCTCCTGTCTAAATTGGCCCCAGTATGTATGAATGTGAGTTGGGGACCTTAGATTGTAAGCTCCTTGAGGACAGAGACTGATGTAAATGTACAATATACACTATATTACCAAACGTATTGGGACACCTGCCATTACACGCACATGAACTTTAAAGTGTTTATTAACCCCCCCAAAAAAAAGATACCCTGGTCCCTTAAAGCATATTAAACAGCCCTTGTGCTGTGTAATCTGCCCCTCTCTAAACTGTAAAAAACCTGGCTGAACCTGCCACTTCCCCTCTCTGTACTGACCACGATAATCAGGGCTGCTGAGTCCTGACCATCGTGGTCAGAGTACGTCCCTCCTT
Source organism: Aquarana catesbeiana (assembly GCF_042186555.1). NCBI lineage: Eukaryota > Metazoa > Chordata > Amphibia > Anura > Ranidae > Aquarana > Aquarana catesbeiana. The sequence goes on from NC_133332.1 coordinate 54,206,107, forward strand.
CATCCGCAGCCCTGCTCTCAGCTCTCTTTTCTCCCACTCCTCCCTGCCTGTCAGCTCCGTGTTCTGTGTCTGTCCCCCCCCCCCCCCTGCCGCTATTAGTAGAAATCAAAAACTTACAATGGTCACTGCCAGCGCCTTTATGACACTCAGGCATACCACACTATATGTCTTTTCAAAAAACGTGGATTGTAAATGCCTATTTAGAGCGATCTTCTGGCCGGTCACATAACTTACTGCCAGTTTACATCTCCTAGACAGGGCTTCTGAAGAGAGGGGCTGGGGGGCCACATGACCTCCCCGGCTGACGTCAGAGGAAGATCTCGGCCCCTCCTGCAGAAGCCATGTATCTGAGCTGTAAAGTGGCCGCAAGTCACGTGACCGGCCTGAAGATCGTTCTAAATGGGTATTTACAAGCCTCGTTTTTAGGAATTACATATACAGTGTGATATGCCTGAGTATAGGGGCTGGCAGTGATTTCTACTTGTGTCTTAACAAACACTTTAATGGCATCCCAGTCTTAGTCCGTAGGGTTCAGTATTGAAGTGGCCCACCCTTTGCAGATATAACAGCTTCAGCTCGTCTGGGAAGGCTGTCCACAAGGTTTAGGAGTGTGTCTATGGGAATGTTTGACCATTCTTCCAGAAGGACGTATGCATAGTCGGCTACTGATGTGGACGAGAAGGCCTGGCTCTTAGTCTCCGCTCTAATTCATCCCAAAGGTGTTCTAGCAGGTTGAGGTCACAACTCTGTGCAGGCCAGTCAAGTTCCTCCACCCCAAACTCGCTCATCCATATCTTTATGGACCTTGCTTTTTGCACTGGTGTGCAGTCATGTTGGAACAGGAAGGGGCCATCCCCAAACTGTTCCCACAAAGTTGGGAGCATGAAATTGTCCAAAATGTCTTGGTATGCTGATGCCTTAAGTTCCCTTCCCTGGAACTAAGGGGCCAAGTCCAACCCCTGAAAAAAAAACCCACACCATAATTTCCACCAAATGAATTGGACCAGTGCACAAAGCAAGGTCCATAAACACATGGGTGAATGAGTTTGGGGTGGAGGAACTTGACTGGCCTGCACAGAGTCCTGAACTCAACCCAATAGAACACCTTTCGGATAAATTGGAGCAGAGACTGCGAGTCAGACCTTCACATCAGTGCCTGACCTCACAAATGCGCTTCTGGAAGAATGGTCAAACATTCCCATAGACACACTCCTAAACCTTGTGGACAGCCTTCCCAGAAGAGTTGAAGCTGTTATAGCTGCAGAGGGTGGACTGACTCAATATTGAACCCTATGGGCTAAGAGTTTGTGTGTGTGTGTGTGTGTGTGTGAAGGCAGGCATCCCAATACCTCTGGTAATATAGTGTGTACGTAAAGCTCTGCATAAATAGTTGGTGCTATATACTGTATGTACCTGAAATAAAATAAATAGATATTGCATATTTCAGTTTTGGGCCTGATATGTGATAGACCAAGACAACAATTTATCTAGTATTAAAGTAATTGTAAATGTGAAAAAAAAAAATGTTCTACCCACCAATTCTGTACAGCAGTTTTGCACAGAGCAACTCTGATCCTCCTCTTCTCGGGTCCCCTGCCGTTGCTCTCTGCTCCTCATTATTCTTCTCTGTGTGCCACCATAGGAAGCCGCTTCCTATGGCGATACACATGCGTGCTCTGTGTGTCCATTGGCACACAGTGTCGCCCCGCCCCCTGCATCACTGGATTTAATTGACAGTAGCAGGTACCATTGAGCCCACTGAGGGGAGAGCGAGATGGGGCAGTGCTGCTGGATTGAGATCAGGCTCAGGTAAGTATTTGGGAAGGCTGGGGGGGACTGTTGACAATAAAAAAGTTTTTTTTTAACTTTAACCCTCCTGGCGGTATTACCGAGTGTGGCTCGGAGTTAAAGCAGAGGTTCGCTGAAAAAAAAAATATTAAAAGCCAGCAGCTACAAATACTGCAGCTGCTGACTTTTAATATATGGACACTTACCTGTCCAGGGTGCCCGTGATGTCGGCAGCCGAAGCCGATCCGTCCTTTGGCTCTCGGCTGCTGCCGCCGCCATCCTCGGTAAGGGAATAAGGAAGTGAAGCCATGCAGGTTCACTTCCTGGTTCCCTACTGCGCATGCGCGAGTCGTGCTGCGTGTCCTCTCAGGTCCCTGCTGTGTTTTGGGACCTGTGTGTCTCCCAGAATACAGCGGGGGAGGACAGGGTAGACGCCGGAAGTGGCATAGATCACCGCAAGCGCCGCGGTGATCTATGCCAGGAAGTATAAGACAGGTATCTGCTCCCTCCTCCCCCCTGAAAGGTGCCAAATGTGACACCGGAGGGGGGGAGGAATCCAAAAAGTGGAAGTTCCATTTTTGGGTGGAAATCCCACTTTAAATTTCAGTACTATTAGAGGTAACCCCGAGCCACACTTGGGGTTGCATCGCAGAATCCTGGTACAGCGTACTTACCTTGTCACCAGGATCCCGTGATGTCCCTCTGCCAGATCCTCCACCCGATGCTCTGTGTTCCGGGCTCCGTTCCCTGCGAGCGTCGCAACGCATGGGGGCGGAGCCCGGCAGCAAATTCAAAAAGTGAAAAACGCATAAAATACATTGTAGTCTGTAAGATTACATTACTGTATCAAATCATTTCACCTCGCTTTTGTCCCTAGTGTTTTGTCCAGTGCCCTGCATGCACTTTTATATTTTATATATATTATATTATATTATATTATAATATATTATATTATATTATAATATAATATAAAAGTGCATGCAGGGCACTGGAAACTTGAGAATGTACATGGCATCCAAAAAGTGTCCCTTTAGGTCAAAAGTGGTTTTAGCAGCTAGAAAACAGCAATAATAAATTAGAATTATATTCTAATTTTATGATTTTGTGTTTCAAACTTTACTATACCCGGGATGTCTGCTAGACTCTTGTTTGGACAGATTTAAGTGGGTTATTCCTAGGAATTACAGGCCTACAATATAAAACGCCAAATTTCCATGCAAAACAACGTACCGCTTTGAGATTCAAAAGTCTGACATAATCATAAAGCCAGGGAGGTTAATGCAGAGAATGCAGGAAGGTAAAAAACCTTCAGCCTTTACAACCTCTTTAAGATAGTTCCCCATGATTTATCAAACTTGGCTGGACAACCCCGTTTGGTGTACGTGAAGTTTTCTCTTAGCAGTAAATCAATAACCATTTTAACCCAGAATAAATGGATGGTTTGGGGACAAAGGAGCATGCCACCTCTGTGCAATGCGAGGATATGAAGTTGTTAGTGGTGTAAATAACAAGTCATTGGATTCCTCAAGGAGAGCGCTTTAGGGAGAATGAAAGAATCAGAAACCGGATTAAAAAGGGATCATGCGGTTTGTGCATTCAGAGGAATTCAGCTAATACTCATAAAAACAAGACATTTAGAAAGAATGGTGAGATTGCAAACAGACCGGTAGTTGGAGGAGAGAGATGAGGGTATGGTACTGTTATCATGGGTAGGTAAGGCTTGTTTATTGCCAGAGGGGCAGATAAGAGCCGAGGGGAAGTGGAGGTATGGAAGAATAAGGTCCAGGATAGGCATATTGGTACGCATGGTTTGGCACGTATACAGTATGATTGAATGCCACACATGGAGATCTACTTTAACCACACTTGCCTTGTGGCTTACAGTTATTGAATAAATGGCTTCCATGTTTTGTTTACAGGATATAATGTGACCGTGCTGGTAAGGGACCCTGTTCGCCTGCCCGCTGATAAGAAACCCACCCGAATCGTAGTGGGGGATGTGCTGAATAAAAGTGATGTCAACAAAGCTGTAGAGGGACAGGATGCCGTGATAATTGTCCTGGGAACAAGAACTGACCTGGGTAAGGTTTACTACGCTCCGATTCCTTCTAACGTTCTAATCTGTGTTTGTTTTATTAGTTCCATGTCTTCATTTTTGGTATGCTCAGGGGCCATCACTATACAGATACCTTTTTGACTTTTCAATAGATAAATGGTACTAAGTCTCACCCACACCCAACATTTTAATGGCATAAAGTGAGAAGAGCTTCTATTGGCCAAAAAAGGCTTCCACATTGGACCATTGAATGGTGGCAGTGGGGGGGGATTATAGGTATTTTCTGGGATGGGTTCTAGTTCTTGTTCTATGACTATTCTATGGAGTAAAGGCTTCCGAGGCCCACTAAAAAAGCGCCCTCTGTAAGTACCACTTTATTAGGCATATTGTGCTTACAGATTTAGCTTTACATTGCAGGAAACAATGAACATGTTAAGCTGGCCATAGGTGGTTCAAATCTCAGCCAGGTTCTCCAGGGACTGACAGAGATTTGATCCATGTATGGGCAGGTTGATTGTGCCCAAGTCGTTCCATCAATCGAATTGGGCACAACCAGCATGTTGGTTTTTTGCATGCGATTATTGCCAGTGGCTATAGCTGCTAGCAATAATCGTTGTGTTTTTCTCCTGGCAGATAGTGCTCTCGGCAAAAATCCCTCACCTGGCCGAAGAACACAATAGCTGTACGGGAGGGATTCCTCCATTAACATTGGCTGTGTTGATGGGGGGGAATCAAGCGATTTTCTTTTCTGCAGCCCATGCTACTCTGTCAAGGGGTTCTTCTTCCCTAGGTGCATTACTTGTATATTTAGAAACATTGAACTGCAGTTTCCACTGCTTTGACCAATCTTTCTGCAATGCTAAATCATGTTCCGTGTTACAGACACCTCCAGGGATATCAACCCTATTGCACCCCACTCCACCTATATCCTAAAATATGACTTCCTGGTGTGTGTGTGTGTTTTTTTTTTTTTTTTTTTTTTTTTCTAGTATCTGGTCACCTAAGGCTAGGTTCATACAGCATGGTTCTGCAGCACCATGCAGTTTGGTGCAGTGTGTTTTTGGAAAAGAGTCAGGGACCTCTTTTTTTGTGTGTGTGCATTGAAATGAATGGGCTGCCTTACACACGACGCTCAGGAATGTGCCCTTGCTCAGTCGCACCTCTATGGTGTGAACCGAGACCAGGTCTAGGTGAGAAGTCTAATCTTTGCAAGTATGGCTAGATTGGGTTCATTCACATATAAGAATTCACTGTATATTCATTTTTTCTCTTCTAAGCCATTTGGGGTTGAGAAGGACCAGACTCCAGCATCTGTCTGTGGACCTAATAAAAAAAAAAATTGCATACATTTAAATAATAAATTATCAATCTATTTGTGATTTTATTTTTAATTCTTCCTGGATACATCCCAAGTTTGAAATAAAGCTTACACTCCCTTTTAAAAGCAGGATGTTGTACTGAAGAATGTGTGTAAAAGGTCCTGTACCGGAATCTGAAAATTGCAAGGCAGTCCTGTCTTTCTAGGTTTTAGCCGGTCTGCCCACTAGTGGTAGTTTTGGGAATAAACACTGAATACTCTTGTTATTGTTTTTTGATTATTTAACTCCCTCAGTTTGCCTGATGCTGCTACTTTTTAGGCCTCATGCACACTGGATGTTATAAAAAAAACGCCAATGGCTTTCGCTGTAGAATGAGTTTTGCAGTACTGTTTTTCAGCTTTTTTGCTGGGAAAAAAAAAATTATTTCCATAAAAGATTACGGCTCAAACGCTGAATAGCTGCTGTTTTTCTGCGTTTTTTAAGCTTTTATCAGAGTTAGAGCATTTTTTGGCTGGGTTCACACTGATGCGAGTTTTCCTGCATCCAATTCGCATTACAGGAGGGTGTGACTGACTCTCAATGGAGCCGATTCACACATCCCTGGGGTGGCCACTGAGTGGATTGGAAAAGGGGTCCTGTGCGTCTTTTGGCTGCGTTTTCAGGTGCAAATTCAGGGATAAATTTGGACCTGAATCGGTGAACACGGACGCACTGGACCCCCTGCTGTGAGCCACGGCGGCATCAGTGTGAACCCGGCCTTACAGCTGAAACTCCTCTGAAAAGTTCTGGGTTTTTTTTTTTCCAGACAGAAAACACCCCTGCCAAAAAACGCTAATAACAGCCTATGTGTGCATGGACACATAGGATAACATGATGGGGAGTTTACTGGCTGCAGACAAAATGCCTGAAGCCAAAAAAAGGCAGCTGTAAAAACGTCCAGTGTGCATGAGGCCTAAGGGTTTGTTCACGCCATATGCGATTTTTCTGCAGTGGATCATGGGCACATAGAATACAATGGTTTTCCATGTGCTTTTTTTCAGTCACCATGTTGCATATACATGCATTGCAGTGAGTTTTGTTTAAATTGCAACCTGTCTGCATTTTAATTCAACACACACGAACGCATATCAGTACAACACAACTGAAAGGAAAATTTATATTGAAAAAAAATAAAAATTGTGGTTAGTATTTTGACTTCTAGGGACCGGTCATTTCCTAATGGAGGACATAAAAATTGGTGCAAACGCAATGTAACACAATAAAATGCACCTCAAATGCAAGTTTAATATACACAGATGTGCATGCATTTTCAATGCAATGCGGTGAGTTTGTATGTACAGCATGGTGTAAATGGACCCTAAAGCCTGGTACACACAATGCATTAATTGGACGAATGATTGCCAGGTTTCTTCTTCTTTTTTTTTTTTTTTGCATGCTAATCTCATATCGAAAATGAAGAGGTTACTAACGTTAAGAATATTCTCATACAACAGAATAAACATTTGGGAATGATGTAATGTATTGCATTTTATTTGTACTATATTTTTGGATGAAAACGGTACTGATTAGAGGAAAATCATGCAATATGTTATTGTACAAGAAAAATTTTTCGTGTTTGTCCCTTCAGATAATTTCGGACGAACTATCGTAATTGGCTCTCGAAAGCTGTGTGCTAACGAGCAGGTTACTATACGAAAGGGGTGTTTTTCGTCCAATTTTTATTTATTTTTTTTCTGATCGTGTGTACTAGGCTAGGTTCGCATCTATGTGTGGTGTGTTTTTTTTTTTTTTTTTTTTTTTTTGTGCATTTGCAGATCCACAGAAACATACTACAATCCATGTAACCATATTTCTTATGGGTTCTGTTCACATCTATGCAGTTTCCTGCAATGTATTTTTTAGAAAGGTGTAGAGACTTCTTACACACAACATTATGCATTTTTGGCTCCATAGACTTCGATGGATTTGCATCAAAAAATGCATGAAAAACAAATGTACATGTGATTTTGGTGACCCAAGAAAATCCCTTATTTGCAGAGATTTTTTTCTCACTTCCTGTTTTGGCTTGGGGTGGGAAGTGAAGCTAAATCTCCCCAATGGGACAAAAATGAAAAAAATAAACTTTTATTGGGGTTATAACCTCCTTTACTCTATCCAACATGGGGGGAAAAAGTTTTGCCTATAGTTCTACTTTTAGAATTAATAGCATTACCATGTGCCTGCAAAATGGCTTCATTTTGTAAGGGAAAGGATGCAATTTTGCAAGCGTTTCTGCAATACACAAGTGTGACTGTCACCTTTTTATATAGATCCGCTTACTATTCAAAGAAGGTGTCATAAGGAAATGCAAAAACAGTGTTGTGGCTTAGGTTGGGTGTCATTACCCTGTGCTTCCACTAGGGGGAGCCATTGTTTAGTGTACTCTATTCCTTCTATCACACTGGAGAACCATCTAATGCTTTTCCTATATTGTATTAGTAATTATATAATCTCACAGAAAATAATCTTTTTCTTCTACCTTCTTCTGTGTGGAGCACTAATTTACAAAATGCAAGCTAGCTGCTTCCCCAGAATCTGTTTTATTGGGTGTAGCACCCTGGAGTTTAGGCAGGGCTGCTCCTATATTTACTTGCCAGGTATAGCTACCTTGGCTAATTGTTTATTTTATTTCAGGTACTGGTATAGCGCTGTCAATTTACGCAGCGCTTTACATATACATTGTACATTCACATCAGTCCCTACCCTCAAGGTGCTTACAACCTAAGAATCTGATTAACCTACCAGCATGTCTTTAGAGTGGGAGGAAACCGGAGTACCTGGAGGAAACCAACGCAGGCACAGGGAGAACATGCAAACTCCAGACAGATGGTGTCGTGGTTGGGATTCAAACCAGCGACCCTTTTTGCTGCTAGGTGAAAGTGTTAAGCACTACACCACTGTGCTGCGGATCAATTGATTTCACACTAAGTTTGTAATTGCTGCACTTCTCTCTTTTGCCGCTAGGTGGCCTGGTACCTGATGGCATTAGATTTGAGAAGGGGACGGCAAGGTCAGATTATGGGTATATGGGGTATCCCAGCCAATGGGCAGGGATTTTCTTAAATCCCTTGGCCTGCTGGGAGAATCTATATACATTTGGGTGGGGTCAGGTGGACAGTGTTTGGTGCCACCTGAACGGCTGTCTTGGTGGACGTGTGTTTTGCCCAGGCTGCTAGGCCGAAGATTGGGCCTATCCCGGGGGCATCTGGCTGCCAGGCTGTCTGAGGGTCTATCCAGAAGCAAGAGAGCAGCGCAGGGTTGGGTTTGCAGCTTGCAGTCCAACCATAAGTGACAGTTCTGCCGGCCGGAGAAGCTGTCGTGGTCGGAGGTAGAGGGGAGGCTGTCGCCACTAAGGGACCAACCACCTTGTTACCAGGGACCACAGTGAGTAACTGAAGCAAGTACCGGAGCAGTATTCTCACCAACCAGGGACAGTAAAGAATCGGGAAGCTTCAGTGAGTATCAAGCCAGGGACCCAGCCAGCCGAGATGACGCTTGCAGAGCAGCCTTGTGCGTCAAGCCAGGGACCGAGCAGGCCAGTGGGGTGAAGCTTGAGGAGTATCTTGAGTGCCAAGCTAGGGACCCAGCAGAAAAGAGTGGGTGACACTTGAGGAAGATACTACAGTGAAGACTTGAAGAGCTCAAGGGATTCAGTGGCAGTGAATCATCTAGTCTAGTGAGAGAGAGAGACTGGGAGCTCAGTGGGCTGAAGAACTACAAGAAGTGATTGTAGTGGAAGTGAAGGAACTGTTACAACTTGTGTTAGGAACTGTTAAAGTCTGTTGCCATAGGAGACAGCATTCCTACACATGCAGATGTGGTGTCTTGCTGGATGCCTTTCCCTGCATGGCTGTCCTCCTGTTGAAGTCTCGGAGTCTGCCAATTAATCTTCCAATACCTAAGGGTCTAACCCTCTCTCCCAAAGTTCTATTAAGAGAAATAAAAATCTCTTTTGCATTCAAGAAGTGTCTGGCGCCCAATGACTTTAACTACTTTGCACCCACTATGCCTCACAACCCACCATATACGGAAGGATGTCGGCTATCTCTGGGCCTGGAGGTTCTCATTAGACCGAAGGAGGCCTGGGACCTTGATACATGTGCTATTGACCACACAGGTTATATAAAGCTCCCAGAGCGCGTGTGTGTGTGTGTGTGTGTGTGTGTGTGTGTGTGTGTGTGTGTGTGTGTGTGTGTGTGTGTGTGTGGTTTTTTTTTTTTTTGTTTTTTGTTTTGTTTTTTTCTGGTTTAGACCTTCTCAGCTATGACATAGGTGACCACACACAAGAATTACATTTCTAATCTCTGCACAGGTAACTGATAGATACATCATATGGAGGTTTAGCTTATGTTGTCATTGCAGATACAAATCATAATTAGAAAAGTTTAACATAAATGAGGCGGGTGCAGATGTGCTGGGATTAAAAATGGCCAAAAAGTCAGAGGGGTTTAAACTAGGCAATGAGGGGAGGGTCCAGAGGTAGAGATAGTCTGTGCTGAACATAGTCCAGAGGGTAGTATTGGGGGCATTAGTGGTAGGTTGACGAAAGCACATAAATCCAAAGTAAGTATAGTAGCAAGTCCTAGTTACAATCTCGGAACACCCAATAAGAGGATAGTATGTGACCGGTCTAAACTATGTGGCATGTTCACCAATGCCAGGAGCCTGGAGGACTTGTATTTTGTGGGAATTTCAGAGACCTGGTTCAACAGCTCTTATGATTGGCTGGCAACCATTCAAGGGTATACCCTTTATCGAAGGGATAGAGAGGGTAAACGGGGGGAGGGGTATACCTGTATATCAAGAATAATGTACAAGTGAATGTGAGAGTTGACATCACTAAGGGAGCTAAGGAGGAGGTGGAATCCTTATGGGTAGAGCTCCAAAGGGATGAAGCTAAGGGGAAAATAATACTGGGAGTATACTATAGGCCCCCTAACCTGAGGAAGGAGGGGGAGGCGGACCTCCTATCACAATTTGGATTAGCAGCAAGGATGGGAAGTGTTTATCATAATGGGGGATTTTAATTACTCAGACACAGACTGGGCGGAGGGAACCGCGCATTCATTTAAGGCTCGCCAGTTCCTTAATGTCTTGCAGGACAATTTCATGGGTCAGATGGATGCACCAAATAGAAATAAAGAGTTACTAGATCTACTGATTACCAACAATACAGACCTGATCACAGATGTGGAAATACGGGGCAATTTAGGAAACGGCGATCACAGGTCAATTGGCTTCAGTATAAATCACACAAATAGAAAACGTAAGGGAAATACAAAGACGCTGAATATCAAAAGAGCCAACTTCCCTAAACTACGAACCTTGCTAGAAGATATAAATTGGGATCAAATCTTAGGAACAAAGAACACTGAGGAGAGATGGGTTCGCTTTAAGAGCATATTAAATAAGGGCATTAGCCAGTGCATCCCATTGGGCAATAAATTTAAAAGAGCGAACAAAAGTCCTAGATGGCTTAACGCCAATGTAAAAATGCTTATAAAAGCAAAAGAGAAGGTCTTCAAAAAATACGAGGTTGAGGGATCATCATCAGCATTCAAACTTTATAAAGAATGCAACAAGAAATGTATGGGTGCAATTAGGGCAGCTAAGATGGAACACGAAAGACACATTGCGGAGGAGAGCAAAAAAGGATGCAAACAGTAAAAAAGGGAGGACAGACCATATTGGCCCCATAAAGAATGAGGAAGGACATCTGGTTACAAAGGATGGGGAGATGGCAAAGGTATTGAATTTATTCTTCTCAGTCTTCACGAGGGAATCGGGGGGGCTTCAGTAACCAAAACTGCAGTGTTTATCCTCGTGACACATCACAGGAAGCATGGCTAACAGAGGACAGAATTAGGATCAGACTCGGGAAACATAACATTAATAAATCACCGGGACCGGATGGCTTGCACCCGAAGGTACTCGGGGAACTTAGCCAAGTAATTGCCAGACCATTGTTCCTAATTTTTACTGACAGTCTACTGACTGGAATGGTAGCACCAATATTTAAAAATGGCCCAAAATACATCCCTGAGAATTACAGACCATTTAGCCTAACCTCAATAGTATGCAAGCTCTTGGAGGGGATGATAAGGGACTATATACAAGATTTTAGTAATGAAAATGGTACCGTTAACAGTAATCAGCATGGATTCATGAAGAATCGTTCTTGCCAAACCAATCTATTAACATTCTATGAGGAGGTGAGTTGCCATCTAGATAAAGGAAGGCCCGTGGACGTGGTGTATCTGGATTTTGCAAAAGTATTTGATACAGTTCCCCATAAACGTTTACTGTACAAAATAAGGTCCGTTGGCATGGACCATAGGGTGAGTACATGGATTGAAAACTGGCTACAAGGGTGAGTTCAGAGGGTGGTGATAAATGGGGAGTACTCAGAATGGTCCGGGGTGGAAAGTGGGATCCCCTAGGGTTCTGTGCTGGGGCCAATATTATTTAATTTGTTCATAAGTGACCTGGAGGATGGGGTAAACAGTTCAATCTCTGCATTTGTGGACGATGCTAAGCAGGGAAAAAACTTCTACGCAGGATGTGGAATCCTTGCAGGAAGATCTGAACAAATTAATGGGGTGGGCAACTATATGGCAAATGAGGTTTAACCTCCCTGGCGGTATGATTATTTCAGATTTTAGGTGCTGAAAGCGGTACAATTATTTTGCACAGAAATTTGGCGTTTTATATTGTAGGCCTGTAATTCTTAGGAATAGTTCACTTAAATCTGTCCAAACAAGAGTCTAGTAGACATCCCGGGTATGATAAAGTTTGAAAAACGAAATAAAAAATTATAATATAATAAATATAAATAATTAAAACACATAATAATATAATAATAATAAAAATTATATAATAATGTAATCAAATCAAAAACACTGAAATTTGCTCAGTTCCAGAATTTTAGCTTTTATTACTTTTAGTGTTTGATGACGGATCTCCCCACAAATCACTATCGCTCAATTCTGCAAGTGATTATAATTTATTATCGCTTTTTTCTAGCTGGTCTAAAACCACTTTTGATGTAAAGAGACAGTTTTGGTTGCTATGGACAATCTCCAGTTTCCAGGCAGAAAGAACAGTTTTATATATATAAAACTGCATGCAGGACACTGGGCAGACCACTAGGGACAAAGGGGATGTGTAGTTATTTGATACAGTACTGTAATCTGTAAGATTACAGTATGCTGTATCTATACTGTGTGTTTCACTTTTGAATTTACCGCCGAACTCCGTCCCCGTGCGTCGCAACGCTGGCAGGGAACGGAGCTCGGCACTGTGAATCGAGCGAGACACAGCGGCTCGCCGATCACAGCGGGGAGACATCGCAGGATCCAGGGGACAAGGTAAGTAAGCTCCTCCTGGATCCTGCGATGCAAGCCCGAGTCTGGCTCGGGGATACCGCTTTTGGTATGTAAAATCCACCCCGAGCCAGACTCGGGAATACCGCCAGGGGGGTTAATGTAGAAAAATGTAAAATAATGCATTTGGGTGGCAAAAATATGAATGCAATCTACTCACTGGGGGGAGAACCTCTGTGGGAATCTAGGATGGAAAAGGACCTGGGGGTCCTAGTAGATGATAGACTCAACAATATCATGCAATGCCGAGCTGTTGCTAACAAAGCCAACAGAATATTGGCATGCATTAAAAAAGGGATTAATTCCAGAGATAAAACGACAATTCTCCCGCTCTACAAGACTCTGGTCCGGCTGCACCTGGAGTATGCTGTCCAGTTCTGGGCACCAGTCTTCAGGAAGGATGTACTGGAAATGGAGCGAGTACAAAGAAGGGCAGCAAAGCTAATAAAGGGTCTGGAGGATCTTAGTTATGAGGAAAGGTTGCCAGCACTGAACTTATTCTCTCTGGAGAAGAGAAGCTTGAGAGGGGATATGATTTCAATTTACAAATACCGTACTGGTGACGCCAAAATAGGGATAAAAAATTTCCGCAGAAGGGAGTTTAACAAGACTCGTGGCCACTCATTTTAAATTAGAAGAAAAGAGGTTTAACCTTAAACTACGTAGAGGGTTCTTTACTGGAAGAGCGGAAAGGATGTGGAATTTCCTTCCACAGGCGGTGGTCTCAGCGGGGAGCATCAATGGTTTCAAAAAACGATTAGATAAGCACCTGAACGACCGCAACACACAGGGATATACAATGTAATACTGACATATAATCACACACATAGGTTGGACTTGTGTCTTTTTTTTTTTTTTCAACCTTGCCTACTATATAACATTTCATAAATTTGTCATTAAAGGACCGACCACAATGATGTCAGAAGGTACAAGGAATATTGTGGAGGCGATGAAGGAGCATGGAATTCGGAAAGTGGTGGGCTGCATGTCTTGTGAGTAATAGACTTACTATTTTCTGCTGATTAATATTCATCTGTTGACATTCTGGAATTAGTGGAATACACAAAGTACAGATATGCCTTTGCAGACCCAAGGAGTATGGGCGTTGTTATGAAAACTGCCCATAGACCTTAGAGAGCTTTTGATTGTGTAGACTTGATCTGACCACCCTGAAGACAAGCCATCGCTGAAGCATTCTCTATACTTTTAGGGTGAGCTTAGCCGAGATTACATATGGAGGCTGATTTACTGAAAGTGGAGAGTGCAAAATATGGTGCAGCCCTGCATAGAAACCAATCATCTTCCAAGTTTTACTGCTTAATTGAACAAGCCGAAGTTAGAAGCTGATTGGTTATCATGCACAGCTGCACCTCATTTTGCACACTCCAGTTTTAGTGAATCTCCCCCATAGTGTCACTACACTCCATATATTGTCCTGCAGAGATTCTATTAACATGAGATTGTCGCCCCATCCGATGGCTGTTATCCCATACACGATCAACCATAACTTTATGACTACTGACCGGTTAAGTGAATAACAATTATCTCATTACAATGGCATCTGAAAGTCGGTGGGATATATTGGGCAGCAAGTAAACATGTTGTCCGTGAAGTTGATGTGCTGAAAGCAGAAATAATGAACATCAGTTTGTTGTGTATGGGGGTTGTATAGCTGCAAACCAGTCAGGGCGCCCATGTTGACCACAGCCAAAAGTGCCTACAATGGGCACGTGAGCATCAGAATTGGACCACGGAGCAATGGAAGAAGGTGGTTTGGTCTGAATCACATTTTCTTTTACATCATGTGGATGGTCAGGTCTATGTGCGTTACTTACCTTACATCTGTGGCACCAGGATGCAGTATGGAAAGAAGGCAAGCCAGGGGAGGCAGTGTGATGCTTTGGGCAATGTTCTAATGGGAAACCTTGGGTCCTGCCCTTTGTGTGGATGTTACTTGATATGTACCACCTACCTAAACATTGTTGGTGACCAAGTACACCCCTTCATGGAAACGGTATTCTATTCTCTGATGGCAGTGACTTCTCTCAGCAGAATAATGTGCCCTGCCACACTGCAAAAATGGTTCAAGAATGGTTTGAGGAACACAATTTTGAGTTTGAGATGTTGACTTGGGCTCCAAATTCTCCAGATCTCAATCCAATCGAGCATCTGTGGGATGTACTGGAAAAAAATAAAGTCTGATACATAGAGGCCCCACCTTGCAACTTACAGGACTTAAAGGATCTACTACTGATGGCTTGTTGTCAGATACCACAGCATTCCTTTAGAGGTCTTGTGACGTCCATGCCTCAGTGGCTCAGGGCTGTTTTGGCAGCAAAGGGAAGACCTGCTTAATATTAGTTGGGTGGTCCTAAATTTATGACAGATCAGTGTAAATTATCCTGAAGAGCTTCCGTAGACATCTGATGACTGTTATCCCATACATTGTCCTGCAGAGGTTTCATAGAAATTAGATTGTTGCCCCATCCAGTGACTGTCATCCCATGTCTGTGCGTAGCATAAGACAAAGAAGAAAGTGGGCAAGCCATCAGTTTTATATTTCATACTTATGCCCCCCCCCCAAAAAAAAAAAAACCTGGATCTAAACTAGTAGTGTCCCATAGTTGAGGTGCTCCTCCTCACTCTGGCAATGGTTATGGTTTCATTGAGAATATATCTTACCGAGAGCCCTTCACAACAGTCCTGTGGAGCAGTTACAGGTCTTGTAGTAATCCACATTGGTCAATTGGATCATGTCACCACAGGATTGGATTCTATCCCATCTTCAGTCTACCATGAATGCCGCTGCCAGCCTCATCCACATTTCTAAATGCTCAGTGTCCACCACCCCACTCTGCCAATTCCTCGACTGGCTTCCACTTGCCCAGTGAATATAATTCAAAATACTAACAACATAATACAAGGCCATCCACAACTCTGTCCAAAGCTTCATCTTCAACCTCGTCTCACCCCAACCTTCTGCTTTGTTCTTTCCGAGACCTTCTGCTCTCTAGCTCCCTTGTAACATCCTTCCTTGCTTGCCTCCAGGACTTCTCCAGAGCCTCTCCCATCCTCTGAAACTTCCTACCCCATTCTGTCTGGCTATCTCCTCCTCTGTCCACATTTTTTGGTGATCCCTGAAAACTCATCTTTTCAAAGAGTCTTTCCCGTATTCACCTAACAACTGAACGTTTTACTTTCTCATTCTCTAGCAACTAATCCCCAAGCAAGGGGAGATTTACTAAAACTGGTGCATTCAGAATCTGGTGCAGCTGTGCATGGCAGCCAATCATCTTCTAACCTCAGCTTGTTCAATTAAGCTTTGACAATAAAACCTGGAAGCTGATTGGTTTCTATGCAGAGCTGCACCAGATTTTGCGCTCTCCAGTTTTAGTAAATCTCCCCCTGTTCCTGCCTTCTGTATCACTTGTCCCTCCATTTTTAGATTGTAAGCTCTCACGAGCAGGGCCCCCCTTGCTTTTGAATTGTATTGTGACTTTACTGTCTCCCTTTATTTTGTAAAGTGCTGCACAAACTGTTTGGTCCTGTAAAATTCTATATAATAAGAATATTTGGATGTTAAGGCGCACACATCTGTTTTCATCCACCTTAGTTTAAATCTTCGAGGCTCAATTTCCAGTCTTTATTCTGTTATGCTGCAGTGAAAGGGGTACACCACATCCCTAGTAGCCCCCATTAGGCCATTTCTATAGTCAAGAAAATGTTCTTTGTCTCTAGGACTAAAAATGAACACTTTGTGTTTTCCTGTATTAGCTGAATGCTCCCTGGTGCTGGAGGCAGAAGGTGTGCTGAGCCAAATGGATCAATATACTCCAGTACTAATGCAGACGCTCCAGATAGGATGCAGGCTGCGGTTTCTGTCGACAGTTGAGCTTCAGCCCTTATTCTTCTAACAGCTATGTTGCCCCCTCTAAGCAGAATTTAAATGATTATTCTTTATATAGATATTTTTTTATTTTATTTAAGCAGTGATTGTACATTTCACATCAATCTATGCGCCCAAAATTCACATAGACCAGTAATGGTCCCAATGGTCTGGACTTTTAGGCCCCTTTCACACGGACGGATAGAATGGTGCTTTTAGCTGCGGATTTTCTCTTTTTCTACCGCAGCTAAAAGCACACAATGCTTTCCTATGGCCCCATTCACACACTGTGTTTAGCTGTGAATTGGATACATGCGGTTCTGTGCGGATAGAAAAAATAGAATTGACTGCGTCCAGGAGCGATTTAGCGCAGCTATCCGCACATAACTGCAGGTAATCGCAGTGCACTGTGTCAGCTGCGGATAACAGCGCCGAGCTGCTCATCGGGAAAGGAAAAATTATTTTTCCTTTCCCAATGAGCGAGAAGCGTGGGGATCCGACTCGGATCCCCGCCAATGCCCGACACTGTTTGGTATGAATCTTGAGGGGGAACTCCACGCCAAATTTTAAATAAAAAAATGGCGTGGGTCCCCCCTCAGAGGCATACCAGGCCCTTCGGTCTGGTATGGATTTTAAGAGGAACCCCTAGGCTGAAAAAACGGCGTGGGGTCCCCCCCAAAATCCATACCAGATCCTTATCCAAGCACGCAGCCCGGTCGGTCAGGAAAGGGGGTGTGGACGGGTGAGCGCGCCCCCCCGAGCCGTACCAGGCCGCATGCCCTTAACATGGGGGGTGGGTGCTTTGGGGGAGGGGGCACCCTGCAGCCCCCCCCCCCACCCCAAAGCACCTTGTCCCCATGTTGATGAGGACAAGGGCCTCTTTCTGACAACCCTGGCCGTTGGTTGTCGGGGTCTGCGGGCGGAGGGCTTATCGGAATCCGGGAGCCCCCTTTAATAAGGGGCCCCCAGATCCCGGCCCCCCACCCTATGTGAATGAGTATGGGGTACATGGTACCCCTACCCATTCACCTAGGGAAAAAGTGTCAATAGAAAAGTGTCAATAAAAAAACACTACACAGATTTTTAAAGTAATTTATTAGACAGCTCCGGGGGTCTTCTCCGCTCCTATATAAGTCCGCTCTGACTTATATAGGCGGTGACCCCGCCCCCTTATGCCTTCACAGTCTCTGGGCATGCTGGGACTGTGATGGCAAAAGGGGGCGGGGTCACCGCCTATATAAGTCAGAGCGGAGCGCCCAGAGTGCATTCCAGCCGGAGAGAGCGTCGTGTCAATATCAGAAGAAGAGAAGAGGGAAGAAGGCAGAAGGCAGCAGACCGGGCTCCTGCGCTAGCAAGAGAGCGGCAAAAGAGCAGAAGATAGCGGAGGAGACCCGGAGAGCGCTGAGAAGAACCGGAGAGACCCCTGAAGCTGGAAGAAGACCCCCGAAGTCGGAAGAGGACCCCCGAAGCCGGAAGAAGACCCCTGGAGCTGTCTAATAAATTACTTTAAAAATCTGTGTAGTGTGTTTTTATTGACACTTTTTCCCTAGGTGAATGGGTAGGGGTACCATGTACCCCATACTCATTCACATAGGGTGGGGGGCCGGGATCTGGGGGCCCCCTTATTAAAGGGGGCTCCCGGATTCCGATAAGCCCTCCACCCGCAGACCCCGACAACCAACGGCCAGGGTTGTTGGAAAGAGGCCCTTGTCCTCATCAACATGGGGACAAGGTGCTTTGGGGTGGGGGGCCACAGGGCGCCCCCCTCCCCCAAAGCACCCACCCCCCATGTTGAGGGCATGCGGCCTGGTACGGCTCAGGAGGGGGGGGGCACTCGCCCGTCCCCACCCCCTTTCCTGACCGACCGGTCTGCATGCTCGGATAAGGGTCTGGTATGGATTTTGGGGGGGACCCCACGCCGTTTTTTCGGTGTAGGGGTTCCTCTTAAAATCCATACCAGACCGAAGGGCCTGGTATGCCTCTAAGGGGGGACTTACGCCATTTTTTTATTTAAAATTTGGCGTGGAGTTCCCCCTCAAGATTCATACCAAACAGTGCGAGTCGGCACCCTGTCGGATTGCCATGGAAATGGCAAACCGCAGCCAAACGCGACCGCAGCTAATTGCACTGTGCAAATGCAGCTGATCGCAATGCCTGGAGTCTTGAACTCCACAGGAAAAAAAACATGCTTTTAACGCGGCAGAATCACCTTACAGTCGTTTTGAAAAGCAACATCCTGCATTTGACACTACAGTATATCATTTGTAAGGACACCCCCGGCTGACCAGTGCCAAGAAGAAATGATGGGTTAGGTTGGATTTTGCCATCCAGTTTCCAACACTCCCATGAAAAAAGGTTGTCTGGTACTAGCGTGCATACTTCTACACTGATCATTAAGAGGTTGCCACCTGACGTGGCATTCTTATGTTTAGAGCAGTGATCCCCAAACTGCGGGTTGGATATGGTGCCACTGCCATGTGCTTGCCTTTACCTGGCCCTTTTTAGCACTTTTCCTCCCGCTGACACCCGACGACGATGGGGCGTGACGTCATGCGCTGACACAGGCGATGGGGCGCGACGTCATGCGCTGACACAGGCAATGGGGCGCGACGTCATGCTGGTGTTATGTTTAGAGCAGTGATCTCCAAACTGCGGGCTGGATGTGGTGCCATGTGCTTTCCTTTACCTGGCCCTTTTTTAGCACTTTTGGCATCCACTGACACCAAGGATGGGGCACAATGTCATCCACTGCAGGGCCGGTGCTACCACTAGGTAAACTAGGCAGCCGCCTAGGGTGCACTGCTGCCTAGGGCACCCAGCTGCTGGTTTCCCTACTCTCCATCTCTGCGCTGTGAAAGTTTTTGGCGCTGTATTATAAATACCTGTAATAAATGTTATAACCTCTAGTGGGCGCTGCTGGGACAAAGCGTGCACATCTAGGGGGGTGCAGGGGATGCCTCTCTGTAGTGTCATTATAGAGGCGCAGCATTGGAGGACGTCCTGATGGAACGGAAGCAAACATCCCCTGCGCGCCTCTATGATCAGTGCTCTTTACTGGAGCCACATGCTTCCTCTAGTGCCGGCTCCTGTCACACTGATGCTTGGGCAAAGGGGGTGGATTCAGGGGCGGAGCCAGGGGGGGCGGCAAAATGAGGTTTCGCCTGGGGTGTCAAAAATCCTTGCACCAGTCCTGATCCACTGACACCAAGGATGGGGCACAGTTAAGTCAGCCATAGACTGATCAAGTCCCTGCGAGTTCCTGCTTTACTGGCCGAGATCTGAACCATGTTTGGGCCGGCTGAATGTACCCAAGTTGATCGATAGCCTGCCAGATTTTTCATGCAAGTTTTTCTAGTGGCTGTTTATAGCCGCTAGCAATAATTACGGTCTTCTCCTGCCGGGGGTGGTTCCCTCGACTCCCCCCCCCCCCCCCTGTCTATGGCCGGCCTTGGAATCTCTCATGGAGACCAAGACTGGGGCACTGACCACAGGCAGTAGATCATTTGCTTCTACTCCCACTTCCCACTCTACTGACCGCTGACTTCAGGATATGTTCTACCTCCACTGGCCACAGTTTGGCCCCTCTAGGATCTAAAGGACAGTGAAGTGGCCTTTTGTTTTAGAAGGTTTGTGTAACCCTGTTCTAGCATCTTTGGATCGTGATATTCCTAAACTACACTGTGCAGCCCATATAAGCCTCAACATGCATCATTTTCATGTCTCATTTCCCTTTCAGCTCAGTGAAGGATTCATCACATGGATCAGCTGAGTCTACTGCATGGATCTTACATAATGCTGTATTTTTATTTTACTTTGAAAGAGATATCAGCTCTGTCACTGATGAGTTTTGTGAAAATGCTAGTTGCCTGGCTATTTGTCTCAGTGGCTTCACTGCTGGAAGAGATCTACCATAGAACTAGTATGAACAAGGAAAGACTGACATCTTATTTGCATATTTGCTCCAGGTCAGGGATTTAAAATATCGAAGATTAAGAGTCAGCATCGCAGCCAGATAATTGGCATTTTCATCATGAGACCTCAGCAGTAGCAGCCTCCCTTTTATGTCCGTTTACAAAGATTCTGGTACGGTTAGTGCTACTTCACATACTGCTCGATCCTGGCAGGACTTCACTCAGGCTTCCTATAAGGCCTTTATCAGAGGGCAGGGAAATCGGCCAGTCCAGATAAAATAATCGCCAGATTATGAAAAATCGCGACTTTCATTAGTTACGTTTTTTCATTTTGCAGTATTAAATACAAAACCAAAAATGTAATGTATTCAAGTTTAGCAATCCTTAGATGTGGTTAGCTGCATTAGTTTTCTTTTTTTTTTTTTTTTTCTCCCTCTGCTTTCACCTGGTGATCCTCTCTGGATGAAGGAGCACCGAGGGCAACAGCATTGTTAATCTGGGGGGAATGTTAGATGTACTAGCCGATTTATATACACTAACTAATTGAAACCAAACTCCAGTTCACACTGCAGCTACAGCAAACAGTTTTTTTTCTTTTTTTTGGGATACAGATTTTACAGGAATAGATAAAAGCTGATCATTGTAAGCACCTCTGTCAGTGGTAAATGGTTTGTCTCAACATTCTTAACTAATACTGTACATCAGCTGGAAAGTTTGTTATTTTCAAAAAACCAAAGACTTAAAGTGGAGTTCCACCCAAAAATGGAATGTCCGCTATTCGGAATCCCTCCCTCCGGTGTCACATTTGGCACCTTTCAGGGGGGAGCAGATACCGGTCTAATACAGGTATTTTGATCCCACTTACAGGCATAGATACCCGAGCCACCCGCGGGTATCTACGCCACTTCCCATCCACCCCCCCCCTTCGCACAGGTCCCAGAAGACAGCAGGGACCAGTGGGATAGCGCAGTGCGAGTCGCGCATGAGCAGTAGGGACCAGGAAGTGAAGCCGCAAGGCTTCACTTCCTGATTTCCTTACCGAAGATGGCGGCGGCAGCACCCGGGAGCCGAGGGAGAGATTGGCTTGGGGTGCCAACATCGCGAGCTCCCTGGACAGGTAAGTGTCCATATTTTAAAAGTCAGTAGCTGCAGTAAAAAATTTGGCGGAACTCCGCTTTAAGGGCCGTACATACAGGCCAAATATTAGGTGGTATCGGCCAGTTCAATAGAAACCAGCCAACATTTGGCTCGTGCATAGGTGTGCGCAGCCCATTGCGTTGGGGTGTGCACCCCAAAACACACACACCTTTCTCTGCAGCCTCAGCTAAACTGGACAGTGAATGAATGGGAAGTGCTCTGTGCTGAGTAGCTTCCTGTTCATTCACAAACTGAAGCATAGTAAACAGTTTGCTATGCTTCAGTTATGAATGAACACAGTGAGAGAGTGTGTTCATTTAGAAAAGGAAGGGGCCAGTAATTTACTTTTTTTTTTTTTTTTTTTTTTTTAGCCCCTATCCCTGCTCTCCATTCTGAAACATCCCCCTCAGCAGCGGGGGGAAAGGAGAGGAGGGAAGGCAGCAGCACTGTGGGCCGGGGGGAGCCCGGGCAGTAGGGGGAACCAGCAGCACATGTAGTGCTAAGGGTATGCCCATGGCACACTCCCTGCGTATGCTTATGGGCCCGTGTGTAGGACAGCAAAGGGGCATGACCGAAAAAGGTCTATTCGGCATCTGATCAGCACTCTTGGCCAATGGCTGAGAACTCTCACCAGTGTGTGTCCTGGCGAGGGGGAACACAATAGCTCAGCGGGGGAGATTGCTGTACTAACATCAGATTGTCAGTACAGGATCTCCTCCCAAGCTCTTCAGTTTTCATCTTTCTTCTTCCCTTTTGTCCCATTTTGTTTTGGTAAATTTAACCTTTTGATACGATTTAAAATGACATTCAAAAGCGGAATCAGTTACGCAGCTTTGTGAGTTGATGCAACTGTTTGTGCTTTGTATAAAGTAGAGCAAAGGGAAGTGGCCCCATAGCGGTCATATTCCTGGGAGATCTAGTGACTCCCTAAATCAGATTTGTTGATACGTGTAACTCCGCTATGTTACCTGTTTAGTGTACAGCAATGTATTGTATAGAAATGTATTGATATGTATGTTTTTGTTTTTTTCCCAATAACCATTTCTGTCTTCCTGTTGAAGCCTTCCTGCTGTGGGACATTGCTAAAGTCCCCCCTCGTCTTCTGCCGGTGACGGAGGATCACATCCGGATGCACCAAGTCCTGAAGGACTCCGGACTGGACTATGTGGCGGTGCTCCCTCCACACATCGCAGGTGACTGATGGTTATAAACCCTGGTTATTTTTTTTTTTTTAATTAAAATGATAAACCTGTTCTACTTACTGTACCTGCTCTGTGCGATTTCTCCCCCCCACAGGCACCCTCTGCTTCTCCTCTTCTCCATATGCCACCATAGGAAGCTGCTTCCTATGGTGGCACACATTTGGGTGCGCTCCTGAACCTTGAACTGTCTGCCTATAGACACACACAGTATGGCTTGACCCCACCCCCTGCACACAGAATTTGATTGACAGCAGCAGGAGCCAATGGCTCCCATTGCTGCCTCTCTGTCCTGCACAGCGCTGAATAGACTTGGCGATCACAGAGCGCGCAGCCCGCAGCTGACAGCGCATGCTCGGGAGGACGTCTATGAACGCCCTCCTGGCAATTAAGGCCCACGCTGTAGCCGTCTTTCGGCTATATCGTGGGCGGGAAGCAGTTAATAAACTTTTGGACACCATTTTGAAGATCTAGGATGTGCTGGCCATATATGCTTTTTGTTCCATGTAACAGTGCTGGGCCAGCACTGCCAAAAGAGGAAAGCCAATGGTGTGATAGCTATATATGCTTAAAGCCGAGTACACACGATCAGATTATTGGACACATTTTTTGTTGCATGCTAGTCTCCTATGAAAAGTGAAGAGGTTACTCAACATACGAAAATTCTCGTACGACCGAATTCAACGTCAGAAGTGACATAATGTGTTGAATAGTTTTGTATGTGTTCTTTCGTTTCTGAGCACGTGTAGTCTTGCTCTTACGTTTTTTTTTTTTTTTCGGATGAAAATCGGACGTTGTGTTCACATACGACAAATGTTATAGCTTGCACATTCAGTTTGTGTCCGAAAATTTGGGATAGGCTGTCGAAAGCACCCTACTAACGATCCGAAAATCGGCAGATCGCTCATCGGACAAAATTTTACTTTCCGATTTTCTGATCGTGTGTACGGGCCTTTAGGCTCCATTCACATTTATGCGACTAGCAATGCGACTTTGGACATCAGTCGTTCCCTATGTTTTTGCAATGATAACCATTCATATATGTGCGACTTAAAGTTGCAGTGACTTCAAAATAGTTCATGCACTACTTCGGTCTGACTTTCATGCAACTTGAGGGCCCTATGCCGCGTACACACGAGCGGACTTTACGGCAGACTTTGCCCGGCGGACTTTTCGACTGACTTTCTGAATGAATGGACTTGCCTACACACAATCCACCAAAGTCCGTCGAATTTGTACGTGATGACGTACGACCGGACTAAAACAAGGAAGTTCATAGCCAGTAGCCAATAGCTGCCCTAGCGTGGCCTTTTGTCCGTCGAACTAGCATACAGACGAGCGGACTTTTCGACCGGACTCGATTTCGACGGATTGATTTAAAACATGTTTCAAATCTAAGTCCGTCCAACTTTTGAGAAAACAAAGTCCGCTGGAGCCCACACACGATCGAATTGTCTGACGAAATCCAGTCCGCCGGGCAAAGTCTGCCGTAAAGTCCGCTCGTGTGTACGCGGCAATAGACTTCAAAGTTAACCTTCAAAAGTTGCATGAAAGTTGTAATTGAATATTATACAATGCAACAGTTTTCAATTATCACGGTTCAAAGCCAAAGTGGTATCCAAGTGGCACCCATCCAAAGTTGTCAAAGTTGCGCTCCAAAGTCAGTGCAAATTTGGAGTCGAACATGTATGAATGAAGCCTTAAAGCGGAGTTCCACCCAAAAATGGAACTTCTGCTTTAAGGGAGGTGACCCCCTGACATGTCACATTTCGCATGTCATTTTTTTTGGGGGGGAGCCGGTACCCTCTTTTTAGAGAGTCCCTGCTCCCACTTTCTCCCAGAGCACCGCGGCATCGGAAAGGAGATCACCTCACCCCTTTCCCTCTCGGCAATCATCTGGGACACGTCACAGGTCCCAGATGATTGCCCGGCCAGTCGCGGCTCGCGCATGCTCAGTGGGTGCCCGGCCGTTAAGCCACAGCCGGGCGTCCACAGTTACAATGCCAGCGCCGCAGAGAGGAGGGAGAGACGAGCGGGGCTTTGTTCCCCCCGCATCGCTGGACCCTGGGACAGGTGAGTGTCCGATTATTAAAAGTCAGCAGCTGCAGTATTTGTAGCTGCTTACTTTTATTTTTTTATTTTTTAAGCAGAACTCCGCTTTAACCTTGCGTTGATACTGATTCCCAGCTGGCAGATACTACAGCACCCCCCTTTAATAAGCTATTTCCAGGAACATGTGTGATGGGAATTTTTTACTGGCGTCACATGGAATGAGGCACCTACATATCCGGTATTAGTACCTGGTATTTTCTTTGCTCCTGGTGGCTAAATGGAGTGGTTGGGTAGCAGAAAAAAAAGGTGATTACCGGTATGTGCTTTTGGGGAGGGATGGGACGTTTTAAAGTGGAACTCCAGGAATGATATATTTTGCATACTTGCACTGGGCTTCCAATGTAAATATACATATATGATACCTGATCAGCCTCCGTGGAAGCTGTCAATCACTGTAGTAGCCTGAGCTACAGTAATGGCAATGATTTTCTGGGTTCTGTGCTGAGAGGCTGTCCTTCTGCATAGTAAACACAGGGGGTCGCTAGCTCAGCACTGCCATCATTCATAGAACGCCTTGTATTCTTTTCAATGAATACAAGTCATTCTCTGACTAGTCGAGGTGGAAATCATAGTGTCGCAACACCTCTTCCAACCAGAGAACTCTTTGCATTATTTGAGAAAAATTCAAGGCGTTCTCTGAATGATGACCAAGCCGAACAAGCAACCCCCCCATCTGGTTACTATGAAAGGCAGACCCTTGGCTCAGCATCCAGAAGATCACTGCCATCATTGTAGTATTTCAGGCTACTACAGCAATTTACAGCTTCCACAGAGGCCAGCAGGTATTGCATATGCATACATACAGTATTTCACAAAAGTGAGTACACCCCTCACATTTTTGTAAATATTTTATTCTATCTTTTCATGTGACAACACTGAAGAAATGACACTTTGCTACAATGTAAAGTAGTGAGTGTACAGCTTGTATAACAGTGTAAATTTGCTGTCCCCTCAAAATAACTCAACACACAGCCATTAATGTCTAAACCACTGGCAACAAAAGTGAGTACACCCCTAAAGTTAATTTATTTCAGTTCAAAAAAGTGAAACTCATATAAGCTATAGATTCATTACACATGGAGTGATCTATTTCAAGCATTTCTTTTTTTTAATTTTGATGATTATGGCTTATAGCTTGTGAAAAACCAAAATTCAGGATCTCAGAAAATCTGAATATTACAGATGACTAATAAATAAAAAAAAAAAAAAAAAAGATTTTTAATACAGAAATGTTGGCTTACTGAAAAGTATGTCCAGTATAGTATACACTCAATACTTGGTCAGGACTCCTTTTGCATGAATTACTGCATCAATGCGGCGTGGCATGGAGGTGATCAGCCTGTAGCACTGCTGAGGTGTTGTGGAAGTCCAGGTTGCTTTTATAGCGGCCTTCAACTCATCTGCATTGTTGGGTCTGGTGTCTCTCGTCTTCCTCTTGACAATACCCCACAGATTCTCTATGGGGTTTAGGTCAGGTGATTTTGCTGGCCAATCAAGCACATTGATACCATGATCATTAAACCAGGTATTGGTACTTTTGGCAGTGTGAGTAGGTGCCAAGTCCTGTTGGAGGCAGGGCCAGACTGGGAATAAAAACCAGCCCTGGAAATAATTTCATACCAGCCGCATAGCATTATTATACCAGCCCAACGTCATTATTTTCTTGTTCATGAAAAGGAAAACCATGCATTTTAAAGCACACCTGGGACTCTGGGAATGTGAGGGGGACTCTGGTGACCAAAGACCACCTTCCGCAGAAAATACACTAAGGTAAGGGGGTGGGGATACTGATATAAGGGGAAAAACTTTATATCAGTGCCCCCTTACATTATTGTATTCACCCCCCCTTACATCAGTGACCCCCCCCCCCCGATTGGCCTGGCGGTGCTGTCACTGACCTCCTCTCAGGTGCACCGTCCAGGGATCAGTCAGTCGGCTCCAGTTTGGTAAGCAAATAACACAAAAATAACTAACCGAGTGATAAAAACACACACCCTGAAGAGTTGTACTACAAAAATCTTTATTCGCTAAGAAAGAGCAAAATACAAACAACACCAATACTAAATCCCTAAAGAGTCCCTACAAAGGGGTAAACTACTAATAATACAAGCAATTCCCCAAAGATAAATAGGTGATTGAAAAAAAATATCTAAAAATATTGAAAGGGATAAATGCAGTGGGTATATCCCTCCCTCCCCCAATATAACACACCCCCTATAAGCACCTAGCAGTACCCCAAGCCGCCTGTGGCGAGGGACTAAGCTGGATAATTCCTGAAGGGAACAGTGTGATTCCATAATCACAAGTGTTCCAGACTGTATCATTTGTGGAATGTAACAGTGTTAGAAGAGCAAGGATAAAATGTAAAGTCAAACCACAGTCAGTCACACAGTCAGTCAAAGATGGCATGATCATAGAAAGAGGACACACTGGGATGATGGATAATCCAAAAATTGAAGAGCGAAATTCTCCACACACAAAAAATTGTTATTGTATCCTCAAAATGTGTGAAAAGTCCTGCTGTATAATCTTGATTGGTAACAAACATGTGGTTTAAACATTGACAGACACTGTTTACGGATGGATCACTAAACACTTCAATCCCGACCTTGTCAGGTTATATGGCACAGGCAGGAATGATCACATAGGCACCGTCAGTGTAACCAAAGGCCGGGGTTCCCACAGCATGTAGGTATAACATCCAAGCAATTGTAGTAATAAATTTACATGGTGGTTACTTACTGATACCGGATCACACAGAGAACTCTCCAATGTGAAATGAAATTCAATCTGGTGGTTTGTTTGTGATAACCATAGATACTGTGGGCATAGTACAGGAGATGGCCAGAGGCTGTGGGCATATTACAGGAGATGGCCAGAGGCTGTGGCATAGTACAGGAGCTGGTCAGAGGCTGTGGCATAGTACAGGAGCTGGTCAGAGGCTGTGGCATAGTACAGGAGCTGGTCAGAGGCTGTGGCATAGTACAGGAGCTGGTCAGAGGCTGTGGCATAGTACAGGAGCTGGTCAGAGGCTGTGGGCATAGTACAGGAGCTGGTCAGAGGCTGTGGGCATATTACAGGAGATGGTCAGAGACTGAGGACATGATACTAAAGATGTTAAGAGAATGTAGACATGATACAGGAGATGGTCAGAGACTGCAGACATGGTACAAGAGATGGTCAGAGACTGTGGACATGATACAAGAGATCAATGCAGCCTCACCAGTGCCCATCAAATGCAGCCTCACTGTTCCAGTCCATGCAGCCTCACCGTGCCCATCATTGCCGCCTCACCGTGCCCATCATTGCCACCTTACCGTGCCCTCATTACAGCCTCACCATCATTGCAGCCTTACGTGCCTATCATTGCACCTTCACATGCCTATCTTTGCAGCCTCACCGTGCCCATCATTGCCGCCTTACCGTGCCCTCATTACAGCCTCACCATCATTGCAGCCTTATGTGCCTATCATTGCACCTTCACATGCCTATCTTTGCAGCCTCACCGTGCCCATCATTGCAGCCTTACTGTGCCTATCATTGCTGCCTTACCATGCCCTCATTGCTGCCTTACTGTGCCCTCATTGCAGCCTCACCATGCCCTCATTGCAGCCTTACTGTGCCTATCATTGCCGCCTTACCATGCCCTCATTGCAGCCTCACCATTGTTGCAGCCTCAATGTGCCCATCTCTTTGCAGCCTTACTGTGCTCATCTCATTGCCGCCTTACTGTGCCCTCATTGCAGCCTGAGCTGAGTATGAAATCCTGTTCAGCCGTGCTGTGACAAAAGTCCCGCCCTCCTCCTCCTAGACCAGCTCGTGTGATAGACAGAACACAGAAGGCAGAACACTGTGTCTGTCACATGAGCTGGTCTAGGAGGAGGGTGGGACTTAGCGCGGCAGAACATTTCACAGCCCCGTGACACAGCGGTCTCCCGCTGTGCGTGAGAAGGAGGGAGGGGACGCTGCAGCCACAGCATAGCCATAGATCCAAAGCAGCCCCAGGGCAGGCAGTCTACCTGTAAATGTCCCGGTAGGCCAGTCTGGCCCTGGTTGGCTGACTTTGGACTTGATAAAACATCAGCAGATGACATGGCTCCCCAAATCATCACTGACTGTGGAAACCTTACACTGGACCTCGTGCAACTTGAATTCTATGCCTCTCCACTTTTCCTCGGACTCTGGGACCTTAATTTTCAAATGAAATGCAAAATTTACTTACATCCAAAAAGATGACTTTGGACCACTGAGCAACAATCCAGTCCTTTTTCTCTATAGCCCAGGTAAGATGCTTCTTACGTTGTCTCTGGTTCAGGAGTGGCTGGATACAAGGAATGTGCCAGTTGTAGTCCATGTCCGAGATACGTCTGTGTGTGGTGGCTCTTGAAGCTCTGATACCAGCTGTAGTCCACTCCTTGTAAATCTCCCGCAAAATTCTTGAAAGGCCTTTGCTTCACAATCCTCTCAAGGCTGCAGTTATCCCTTTTTGCTTGTGCACCTTTTTCTACCACACTTTTCCTTCCACTCAACCTTTCATTAATATGCTTGGATACAGCACTCTGTGAACAGCCAACCTCTTTAGCAATGACCTTTTGTGACTTACCCTCCTTGTGGAGGGTGTCAATGACTATCTTCTGGACAACTGTCAAGTTAGCAGTCTTCCCCACGATTGTGTAACCTACTGAACCAGACTGAGACCATTTGAAGGCTCAGGAAACCTTTTACAGGTGTTTTGAGTTAATTGGCTGATTAGAGTGTGACACCGTGAGTCTACAATATTGAACTTTTTCACAATATTCTAATTTTCTGAGATCTTAAATTTTGGGTTTTCACTAGATGTAAGCCATAATCGTGAAAAGAAAAAAAATTCTTGAAATATATCACTCTCTGTGTAATGAATCTATATGATATGAGTTTCACTTTTTGAATTGAACTGAACTGAAAAAAAATTTACTTTTTGATGATCTATTTTTTTGAGATGCACCTGTACATCAATGCCAGAGTTCAGCTTTAAAATTAACTTGTAACATAAATGTTACATTCTTTAAAAGGTAAAAACAAATATGTATGATCTCTACCAAAGCAAACAGACACATGTGAATAGGCCCTCAGGCTAGCCATATTTTTCTCCAAGACCCACATGCGGGAAGCTATCAGCTGGTGCTACGTAGCTCTGGGTCCTGCTGCTTCTTCTCATGTGACTTGCCTGACGGCACATTTGACACTTTTTTTTTTTTTCTTTCATTACTGAGAAAGGGAAAGGATCGCTCCCATCACTGGGAAATTTTCTAGCAAGTTTAAAGTTCTCCCTGTCGCTTCAAGGCCCGATCATCACAATCCGGGGCAGGATTGGGGCATTTATGGCCTCCCTATAGCTTTTAATGTTCTGAGTGTTGACACGTTTTTGCTGGTTTCGCACCCAATTTTTGCAAATCAGTGCAGGGATCACCATACTGTATCTAGACCTGGCACCTTTGGTCCCGCATGATTGGATCTGTTTCTTGAAATTGATTTGGTCATGACCTCTAGACTGCTATATGCCATTAAGTTGACCTGCTTTGAGATCGATTCTGAAGTTGTATTGCTCTCAGGGAAAGGTTGCCTTTAAGGGTTCATTACAATCAAAATTTAGTTCAAGAGAAAACATCAAGCCTACTACCCCAGCATGACCAATCCAGAATTGATGAGCCATGGGCCAGTGTTTAGGGAGCCACATTTATTTATTTATTTATTTCAGGTACTTATATAGCGCCGTCAATTTACGCAGGCTTTACATATACATTGTACATTCACATCAGTCCCTACCCTCAAGGAGCTTACAATCTAAGGTCCCTAACTCACATTCATACATACTAGGGACAATTTAGACAGGATCCAATTAACCTACCAGCATGTCTTTGGAGTGTGGGAGGAAACCGGAGGAAACCCACGCAAGCACAGGGAGAACATGCAAACTCCAGGCAGGTAGTGTCGTGGTTGGGATTCGAACCAGCGAAACTTCTTACTGCTAGGTGAGAGTGCTACCCACTACACTACACTACACCACTGTGCCACCCTCGTCCATGCGGTCATCATGCAGCTGTTTCAGTTGATGAACTCTGGGTCAATGCCTAGGGAAGAGACCAACCCTTTACTGATCGTCCTATTTGGACACTGGACAGGTGGTATAAAAAGTCTGGTTACATGCTGCCATTTTTCTGTATATGCAGTCATTGTGCAGCTGTTCTAATTGTTCTGGGACTGTTAGTATGAGAAAAAAAGAAAGCCCATGAATACCCATTATTCTGAAGAGGGCTGCAAGACGGCAGACACCACTGAAGCATTCTGGCCTTACCACTCATTGAGGTTCTAGATACCCGAGCGCAGGAGAGAGTTTTTTCGGTACTGTTTGTATGAGTTCAGCACTGATGCAGTAATGGAAAACTGTAAAAGAGGGGACACTGATAGGCACTCCTAAATGTAAGGCGGGACTCTTTATAAATCTTTTTTTTTTTTTTTTTTGCCCCATGAATATTTTTAAAATCCACAATGTGGCTCTCATACTTGAAAAGTTTGGAGACCCCAGCTATAGATGAATGAAGCTCCAGTCGCTGTATACACTATTATTATTGGGAGAAAGGTGTTGTAAATTGAACCTGTTGACAGACTATTGACATGGTGACTTAATTTCTATTGGGAGCTGTGTGCCTGACACTGTTACTTTTGTCTGTCACTCTGTGTACAGCTGATAAGCCCCTGACAGGAGATTACAAAGTGTCAGTGGAACGTGGAGGTAATGTGATATCCACTCCTGACCTCAGCCACTTCTTCCTCCGTTGCCTGAAGACCAATGAATACGATGGGAAGAGCGTCACACTATCTCAGAATTACTAACTGCTCCGTCTGCTGCTTGTATGCTTTAAGGAACGTGATGAAAGTAATGGTAATTCCTGTAGAAGCTCAAACTCTACTTGTCGGCCATAATGAGTTAAAGTGCAGCTCCACTTTTGTTGAGAAAAAAAAAAAATAATCCCCTCTCGGTGATCTAACAGACACTGTAGCAGAGACCTACCTTTTTCTGTTGTGAATTTTAAAAAAATGTTTGCTCCACTATGCTCTTGCAAGCCTGATTCCTGTATGTAGGGTCTGGTTCATTATAACCACCTGGTGCATTTTCAGTGTTCTAAAAAAGAAAGTTGCTGTGTCAACATGCCTTTTTAAAGTGTATGTAAACGCTAACAATAAATGCCTTGTTTTTGCTCCCTTTTGGCCTGTTAAATATACTATTAGTAGAGTTTTTTTTTTTTATTATATCTGTTTGAAAGGTGCAAAAAAAAGTAGCTGCTCATCCTGCCAGAAATTTTGTGAGCTGAAAACCTCCTGTGCTCTCTGCTCTGGACTGTTCTAGGTAAGCTGTTCCCTACCATCTCTGTGGACTACAAATCAACTCCCAACAAAGTTATGTAGTCTCAACACACTCCCTGTACTAGAGTGACAATGCAGCTCAATATGGTTGTCGCAAAAGTAAAGGAAGTGTGTTCTTGGCAGTATTACCAACCATATAGAAATTAAAAATAAAGGGGGGGGGGGGAGTCTTAAAAGGGAAAGCTAATGCAGCCGCCACAACTAAGAACCAATAGGCTGCAAAACTATCAATTTCTGTTCTTGGTTTTAGATAAATGTTTAAAGCCCAACTCCAAAGGTTAATTGCTCATTTAGGTCTACGAGTCTTGTTACAGATTTACTTACCCGATCCTCTGCGCCGCTATACCGGTCCCTGCAGGGTCTTCTCCCCTACACTCCAGTGTAAGGCTGACCATAGATGATGCGATTTTTCTTTCCTGCAACCGCTTGATTCCCCCATCTACACAGTCAGCGTTAATGGGGGAAATCCCTCCCACTGAGCCATTGTGTTCTCCCAGTGGGGAGGCATGGACAGCTGCCCTGGCCAGGAGAACATAGTGATTATTGCTGGTGACTACAGCCGCCGCCATTAATCGCATGTAAAAATCTGACATTCTGGTACAATCAGCCTGCACATAGATGGTTTGAATCTCACCTGGTTCCTGCTGAACTGGCCGAGATTCAAACCATCTATGGCCGGCTTTAAGCTGAACTCCAACTTTCTTTTCACTAGAACTGAATGGAATGATCAGTCCCAGCATAGATCA
This sequence comes from Aquarana catesbeiana, assembly GCF_042186555.1. Taxonomy (NCBI): domain Eukaryota; kingdom Metazoa; phylum Chordata; class Amphibia; order Anura; family Ranidae; genus Aquarana; species Aquarana catesbeiana. The sequence goes on from NC_133332.1 coordinate 54,239,086, forward strand.
TACCTCTGTACCATGTTGCTCTGTTGTCTGCAGATCCTCTGATATTCTGGGTTTAGTTGTTGCTTTGTTTCATGTGACACTCTGTATATCGTACTCTGTCCCTTCCACAGCCTCTTCCTGCAGCAGCTAAAGTCTGTAACACTCCCCTTTTGTAACCTGCAAAAGATGTAACTTCATTCTCAGTTCTGATGGTGGGTGGGATTGAATATATCCTAATTTGCATTTAATCCCACCCAATCAAACCTACAGGAAGAGTCCAAACCACCCCAGTCCCGCCTCACAGATCACAGCATTATTCAAGATGGAAACCCCTTCATACACAGCTTGTTCTGAAAGCTAGCTGCATACCTCCCAACATTATGAGATGAGAATGAGGGACACCTACTAACAAATGTATGTAGGTATAGGACACGCCCCCTGCCACACCCCCTTAAAGGAGAATTAACAAAAAAAGGTTAATTAAATCCACAAGGACTTTTTTTTACCACTACTATTCCTTTTATATTGGCTTTTAAAATGTACAAATTGAGCAATTTACAAATTGGATGGAAGGTTTAGCACTGGGAAACACTTTTTTTTGATGAGAGAAAAGATGAAGATATAAAAAGTGCATTTTATATACAAGTATATAGATCAGACCGGAATGAGGGACTGAGGGACATTTCTCCAAATCAGGGACAGTGGGGAGCTATGTAGTTGTACTCCTCCTGGGTAAGATGGAATGGATCGCAATTATAAGTCAATCCCGCCCAGTTAACCACTTCAGCTCTGGAAGATTTACCCCCTGACCAGGCCATTTTTTGCGATACGGCACTGCATTATTTTAACTGACAGTTGTGCGGTCGTGCGACGCTGTACCCAAATAAAATTTTTGTTCCCCCCCCCACAAATAGAGCTTTCTTTTAGTGGTATTTGATCACCTCTGCGTTTTTATTTTTTTATTTTTTGCGCTATAAAAAAAAATTACCAATTTTGAAAGAAAAAAAATTAAAACACATTCGATAAAAATGTAAAAAATTTAATTTCTTCATTAATTTAGGCCAATATGTATTCTGCTACATATTTTTGGTAAAAAAAAATCCCAATAAGCGTATATTGATTGGTTTGCGCAAAAAGTTATAGCGTCTATACACTATGGGATATTTTTATTTTATTTTTTTTTAATTGTAATGGCGGTGATCATTGACTTATAGAGGGATTGCGATATTGTGGTGGACAAATTGGACACTTTTGTCACAACTATAGGTGTGCGCACAGGGTGTGCCTTGTGCAGGTGGGGAGATGGGTAAGATCTCCCTCTTACCAGCTCTGCCATAAGACAAGTGCTTATGTGCCGGCAGGGAGATCTATGTGCCGGGGCCATATATATGTAGACATATGTGTTTTGAGCTCTGGGGTGCACACCCTAATGCAATAGGCTGCGCACACCTATGGTCACACCCTTCAGATCCTGCCATCCCAGAGCTCTGCTCTCTGTGAAATGTTTGATTCATTTACATATGAAGGAAAGACCTTCATAATAACCTCCCACAGCCCTTCCTCTGTAGTCCTTACAGGAAGCCATTATTCTTTGGCATTTACACCTTTCACCACCCACATGAAGACCCAGAAACACCCACAGTAACCCTAGGACCCACCCACAACTCAAAAGAACTGGTACACGGGATTCCCATAGCCTGCCTTGAAACTACATTTAAATGGCACCTAAAAACCTGGTGGGTTTTTTGCTGCGCAATAAATCGTGCTGCAATCACGGCAAACCGCATCACCTGAAGCTCGTCACCCAAAAAAAGTTCAGGAGCTTCTTTTGGGCGACAAGCTTCATGCGATGCGAATTGCAGCACGATTCATCACGCGATAGTCGCGGCAGGACTGCACCGCGTTTTTAGGTGCCATTCAAATAAATGTCATCTGAAATGTGCCTCCACGTGGGCGTTTTGAAAATTGCAAGCAGAATGTGTGACTGCAGCCTTGGGGCAGTTCACACCACAATTTCTGCACTCCCGATGCGTTTCTGCATGCACATTTTTGATGCAATCCAGTGTGGTTTTAATGACCTTTTTTTATTTTTATTTTTTATTTCTTTTTTCCTTCATCTCAATGGAGAACGTGTGCATTCCGGTGCATTTTTAATGCTTTTTGGCGAATTCTATACAGGAAAAAATTCAACATGCTCTACTTTTTGTTGACTGTCCTGGAACGCACTGCACTGGTGTGAACGGAGGGCCATTGGAATCCATTTTAAACACAGTCCATACGTTTTTAATGCAGAATAAATACGCACTGGACTGCATCTCATGTGAACCAGCCCTTAGGGGCACTCCAGATGTGTTTCCGAATACATTCCAGATAATGCTTTATTTTTTTTTTATTTATTTTTTTTTTTTTTGCTATACTGGGGTTTGGTGCTTTTTTGATGTGTTTCAGTGCATTCCGGTGTGTTTTTTATGCATTTTACCATGTTCCAGTGCAGGAAAAATACAACATATTCTACAATACAACATATTCTGGAACACCCTGGAACTGACCTGACTGGTGTGAACTATGCCATTGAAAACCATATAACCTACTTTCCATGTGTTTTTGATGCAGAAAAAAAACACACTGGACTGCATATGGTGTGAAGGGGCCCTTAGGGGAGTATCTTACCAAAAGTGAAATTCTTATTACAGAGGATGCCTAAAATCTGACATGTATTTTAGTACAGAAGTCTAATAAAATCAGTGAGCCAATCACATAAGCAGGAAATTTACATTTCTGGGGGTGTTCTGTCCACCAAGGTTGTACAGAACTCCTCCAGGTTGCCATATTGCATTACATTTTTTTGCCAGTCTTTGATTGTAGTTTCAGATTGGGTAGTTTTAATAATCTGGTATCACAAAATAGCTGTCAATAGTGTCCCTTTTATATGCTATACTATTTTTTTTTTTTTTTTTTAAACAAAAGTGGAATTCCCCTTTAACTATTTTAGTAGGCTGAAAGGATATTTAGCCACTCAATTTACCAGGAACCATTAACATTGTTGTGTATCTCCACAATGATGCCAATGGTTTCTATTGAATTGCTGGCCTTTGCTCTCGGCATTAATGGCTGCCAAAATGACATGCCCACCATGGACTACATTTTGAAAATGAACATGTTAAAGTCTAAGTGCCTTATATACAGTATACAGCAGCTTTGCAAAGTTTTAAGTGAAGAAATGTAATACAATAGTGAATGCTAATGTGGATATTGGTGTAAAATTGCAATAAATTGGTTGCACTAAAGCCTAAAACATGCTTGAGTCTTTTTTTTTTTTCTCCAAAATCCATCACACTGTGACACTGGCTCTGATGTAAAAGTCTTGTAGAGGAATGATGTCATTACAGGAGAGAAGAACTCCTCTGCACATATCTGACTTTACCTCCTGGAGCAATGGATGCTATCCATAGTATCACACATATACCATGGTAGTGCAAACCACCAGTACCATTAACTGTGAACTCCTAGATCTAGCCAGAGTATAATTATAGGGTCAGAAAAACAATCAGGTTATTATTATTATTATTAGGGATGCACCGATGCCATTTTTTAAAAATAAATCTAAAAAATTAAATAAATTTAAAAAATAAATTTATTTAAATGTTAATGTTAAAGGTGTAAAAAATTATTAACGAACAAAGCAAATGAAAAAAAAAAAAGTTTTTTTAATTATTAGTTTATAAAACAGAAGTGAACCAAAAAAAAATCAGCAGCAAAATATTGTAAAAAAAATTTGAAACCTATACTGCAGAGCGTGGCACCACATTTGGGACATTGCACCAATCAGACATGTCTATGTACTCCCCTTTTTACATGTTTTTAATGTGATATAATACATTTTGATATTTTACTATAATGTGAGACCCTTTCTTTTCCTATTGGGATTTTAGTAGCAATTTTAAAAGTCCAATTTCTATTTTTCTTCCTTTTTTTTTTTTTTTTTTTTTTCGTTCTCAGCAGTAAAATAATAATTTAAATGGCGAAGGAGAATAAGAAGTTAATTGAGGCTGATTAGCGTAAATTAAGGGTTAATAAGGGGTTAAACAGAGAAATGAAAATTTGTTATTTATTTTTTTGACCACTCCAATTGCGGTGACTTTGTTTACACTTCAGTTGTCAACAGGGGAACCCCACTGACAGTTGAATGAGTCGTCGGTTGTTAAGGATGCGGCATCTTTGCTCCTTAACCATAATTGCTGGCTTTTTTTTTTTTTTCTACATTTCAGCTGTCATTGGGGGAATCTCTTAGACCCCTTTCACACTGGTGCGGGCATTAGCGTTAGCGCTGTTATAGCGACGCTTTTCAGGCTGCTAGCGGAGCGCTTTTAACCCCCGCTAGCAGCCAAAGAAAGGGTTAATAGTGCCCGCCTTGCGGCGCTGCCGAAGCGCTTTGCAGGTGCTTCGGCATTGCTGCCCATTAATTTCAATGGGCAGGGCGTTTTAGGAGCGGTGTATACCCTGCTCCCGCACTGCCCCAAAGATGCTGCTTGCAGGACTTTTTTTCCCGTCCTGCAAGCGCACCGCCCCGGTGTGAAAGCACTTGGGCTTTCTCACTGGGGTGGCTTGAGAGGCACTTTACAGGCACTATTTTTAGCACTAAAACGCCTGAAAAGCGCCCCAGTGTGAAAGGGGTCTAAAGACGTCAGCATACCAAGACATTTCATGCTCCCAACTTTGTGGAAACAGTTTGGGAATGGCCCCTTATTCCAACATGACTATGGACCTTGCTTTGTGCACTGGATGAGTGAGTTTGGGGTGGAGGAACTTGACTGGCCTGCACAGCGTCCTGACCTCAACCCGATAGAACACCTTTGTGATGAATTAGAGCAAAGACTACGAGCCAGGCCTTGTTGTCCATCAGTACCTGACCTCACAAATGCGCTTCTGGAAGAATGGTCAAACATTCCCATAGACGCACTCCTAAACCTTGTGGACAGTCTTCCTAGAAGAGTTGAAGCTATTATAGCTGCAGAGGGTGGGCCAACTCAATACTGAACCCTATGGACGAAGACTAAAAGTTCTTGTAAAGGCAGGCGTCCCAATACTTTACAATATAGTAGGGCTGGAACAACTAATTGATTCATCGATTTATGAAAATAGTTGTCAACTATTTTCATAATTGATTAATCAGCCAGCAGGTCTGGATGGATATTAGGGGAACCCTGCGCCAAAATGTTTTAAAAAAATGGCGTGGGACCCCAAAACACCCTCCCCATGTTGAGGGCATGTGGCCTGGTACAGTTCAGACGAGAGAGCGCCCCCCCCTTTTCCTGCGGACTGCCAGGTTGCTTGCCCGGATATGGGTCTGGTATGGATTTTGGGGGGGACCCCTATGCCATTTTTTTTTTTTCATTTTGGTGCAGGGTTCCCCTTAAAATCCATAAGGGCCTGGTATGGATTTTGGGTGGACCCCCACGCAATTTCTTTTTTTTTTTTTTGTGCGGGGTTCCCCTTAATATTCATACCAGACCCAAAGGGCCTGATAATGTACTGGGGGGGGGGGGGGGCCATGCCGTTTTTTTTTTCAATGATTTTTATGTATATTGCCGAGACCTGACAATTCATTACAGCTGCAATCAGTTTTAAATGACATTTTTTCCTTTAGAAATGTAATTTTGCTGTGGTATTGTTCTAAACGTGGGAAAGATGCACTACTTTACAGGCAGACTAAGGACATCCCCCAGGCACGATATTTAAAGGAATATTTCATTTATTGTTTCACTTTAAGCATTGTTAAAATCACTGCTCCTGAAAAAATGGCCATTTTTAAAACTTTTTTTTTTTTTTGCATTGATACATGTCCCCTGTGGCAAAACCCAGGTCCCCATACACTTTATATGGCAGTAACTTGCATATAAGTCTTTAAAATGAGCACTTTTGGTTTTTCATGTTAGTGTCCCATAGACTTTAACGGTGTTCCGCGGCTTTTGAATTTGCCACACAATGTTCGCTGTTCGGCCAACACCCAATGTTCGACTCAAACTTCTGTTCGACTCGAACATCGGGCTCATCCCTACTACTAAATGATCTAAAATTCCTCTGATTTGTATGGCAATGGACCGTATGTATGGAAGAAGCTCCGAGGTAACCAGAACAAGGTCAATATGGAATGGGGAATTATGGGATGTAGAATAGCGCGTATTATGTACATCCTAAAAAAAATGTTAGTGATTGTAAACGATCACCTTGTAAAACAACCCATTCCATTTTTAAAATAGAAATGAAAGGCAAAACCTCTGTGCAAAGATATAAAAAAAAACATTATAAATACCTTTTTTTTCATTTTTTATAAGTGATCACATACCTTGTTCAGCTGCATGAGAGCTGGGGGGAGACATAGCAGCACACTGATCTTCCCAGTAAAAGGCTGGGAGGGAAGGGAGGGGTGATCATTGGAGGAGAGCAGACTAGAGCTAGACAGCTACAGCCAGAGAACTGACCATGCTGTGCTCTCATGCCTAGTGTGGTCAGTTTTTAATAGGAACACAGAAGAACTGGCAGGATCACCAGGGATTTCAAAATCAATTTTAAATAAATTGCCTCTCCAATTTATTTATGTCCAAATGGGAGGAGGATGTTTTCCATGGTAGACCTCAATTAGTCTTGTGAGCCAGGTACATTGACAACATCCTCCTCCTATGGAATGGCTGTTCAGAATTTTTGGATCATTTCTTTTCCTTGCTGAACGCCAATGACTGAGGCATTTCCCTGTCCTACGAATCCAGCAGGGAGAGGATTCATTTTTTAGATTTGGAAATAGAAATTCACGAGCAACAGTTCAAATTTAAAACCTGTTTCAAACCTACGGACAGTAATGGTTTTACACCCCTGGACAGTTGCCACCACAGATCGTGGTTACGGTCAGTCCCATGCAGCCAGTTCTTGAGACTGCACAGGCACTGTACAGACACGGAGACGTTCCAATCACAGGCTATGGTTTTAAGACAGCGATTTCTAGATAAAGGTTATGACCAATTTGATGTTGACCGCAAATTACAAAATACTTTTGGAGTGGACAGAAGTTCTCTGTTGGCAGATAAACCGCGTCAAAGCCCAGATGAATCTTTTAAATTGTCATTGTTGACAACTTATTCTGTACAACACAAGCAAATTATGTCCATTTTTAATAAGCATTGGGGTGTACTTAAAAACGATCGAGTTTTGGGTGCCCTCTTTCCAGACCAGGCCAAAGTCATTTATAGGGGAGCCCCTTCCTTACAGGGTAAAATTGCTCCCAATATTATCAATCCACCAGTTAGGCTGGATTCACACCTATGCAGTTTTAGTGCTTTTTGCATTTTGCAGATTTGCACTACAGAACGTGTTCCATAGGAAACTATGTTAAATGGACTGTAGTGCAAATCTGCAAAATGCAAAAAGCACTAAAACTGCATTGGTGTGAATCCAGCCTTAGAGCATCCTTTTTCAACAATCTGGTGGGTTATTACCCATGTAAAAAATGTGGGGTGTGTCAGCATAACACACGTGGCAGAAGGAAAACCGTTGACTTTAGGTCAACTATTACCAATCGAGTGTACCCAATTAAGCATTTTTGCACTTGTGCTACCAAGAATGTTGTATACTTGCTCACTTGCCCTTGTGGCAAACAATATGTGGGCCATACCATCAGGACATTTGCAGCGAGGGTAAGTGAGCACATAGCCAAAATTAAAATGGGTGGTACTAAACATACCCTACCCAGACATTATCGACAATTTCACAATAGAGAACCTAGAGGTACAAAGTTCCTGGTCATAGATAAATACATTCCCCCTTGGAGGGGAGGTGCTACGACCAGGGGAGTTTTACGTCTTCAAACCTTCTGGATCTATGAGTTGCAGTCCCACTCCCAATTCGGAATGAATGTGGAGAGGGACGTTAATGCCTTTATCAATAAGGCTTAATGCAGCTCATTTAATGGCATTCAGGAATCCGGGGTTAGATTGGTATCATTTTAAAAGGAATATATATATATATATATATATATATATATATATATATATGTGTATATATATATATATATATATATGTATATATATATATATATATATATATATATATATATATATATAATTTTATTCTAACTATTCATTTAAAGGTGTATTTGTAGAGACCATGTCATTGAACATTTACTATGTAAATTTGTATATTAACGGTGTATTCCATGTATCTGTACATACTGATATGTGTTTACGTTAGTGCCCCAGTTTCAGCATCAATTCTGTGTAGGTGCAATTGTTATATTTGAGGGATATCCGTGCCATTGTGGTCCTAATATCTTTCATATTTCTATTTTATTTATTTTTTCTACTTTTTTCTCATTCTGGTTTAAAAACTTGTGATGTCACTATCGTACTATATACCGTCACCATCGTATTAAATATCAGCAGCGTCTAGCCAATGATATGACAGATGCGGGCCAGCCTCGCTTTTTCATAGAGAGGTTTGGCCCACTGACGTTTAGATCTCCGGGTGTGATGGCGCAGTGGCGGATGTCCGTACGCTCATGAATGAGTGTTGGCTGTTCATTAAGCACTGCTAGCGCCTGTCCGGTGAGACTGGCCGTCTGAAAGTGAGGCTTGATGCACACACCTGATCTCTATATGACGGTCATGTTTGGGGGAGACTGGCCATCTGAAAGTGAGGCTTGATACCCACGCTTGATTTCTAAAGGTTGGTTGCCAGACGACCATGTCCGAGAATGCGCCGACCCATGCTCAGACAAACCAGGAAGTGATTACGTTCCAAACGTTGATTGAGCACAGGTTTGTATTCTGTTATTGGGGTACAACATCTATTTAAACGCAATGACCACGGCATGTTGACACCCCCAGATGGTGTCTCCTTAGACAAAACGCATCGACACGAGTCTTGCTGATGTCATTGCGTGAACCTACAGTCTGTTTTATAAGCGCTTTTTATCTACCCAAAATGTGAGTGTTCCTCTTACTTTTAAATATCCATTGTTATGTGGATTTACACGATGTGGAACTTTTGTTTCATTTCTGGCCGCATCTTGTGAGCACACAGGAAAGAATTGGTCTACCCCCCTCTGAGTTTTCCTTCTCTGTTGGGAGCCATCTGAATAACAGTGTGACCGTCATCCGTTGGTGCCATTAGTTGCAGACGTGGATGCTCGTTTATTGGTGCGGCTGCACCACAAGCCCTAATAACTCAGTAGGCGTATGCCTGGTTGAGTCCACTAGCTCTGGTAAGCCTTCCATATATATATCAGGAATGCTTTTTCCACTGATGTCCTAAGGAGGCTATCCATTTATCAGGATTCACATTATATTCCAGTTGCCACTCGTGGACTTTATTTATTTCACTTGCTATCACATTGTGGACTGCTTCAAGTGTTTTATATACATATATTTGCACGTTTTATTAAGAGTATATAAGGTTTATGTTTATACATTTTTTTATAGATATTTTTTCTTAGATTATATGCATTTGCTATCACATGGTCCTATTTTTATACGACAGGTTTCACGTAGCACTACACTTATATAATTTTATATATACTGTGATTCTGTGCTTGCCAAATATGCTGTAGAAATCTCCCTCCACTGAGTCTGGCTGCATCCATTTTAACTGTGGGCAGCTGAAGCTGCTGTCTGTTCACTTCCTGGATTTATACAGACACAGAGGCAGACCTTCAGCTCTGCAGCTCTCATTGGCCCTCTTATGGCTCTCCCCCCCCCCCCCCCCCTTCCTGGCAAACTCTTAGGAGAGTGAGAGATAGCTGTGCATGATGTCATAAGCCTAGACTTTTTACCAGACAAGAAACAGGAAGTGGGCTGTATAAAGTAATTACTGGCAGAAAAAAAAAATACTATTTAAAGTTAAAACAATAAGGGCAGAAGATTTAATAGATGGAAAGTTGAAAAAATTACTGAAGTTCCCCTTTAACCAAAGTTTCCAAAGAAGGTTAATTTGGTATTATTTCAAAGAAAGCTGAAAGACTTTTAACTTTGCAACTTTTAGAATTGCATAATATGTTAAAGCTTTTTAGTGATTGGGTTTACATTTATAAGCTTAAGAAAACCTTCAGAAGTGTACAGTATACCCTGTCTGTGAAGGTTCCCATTTATCCAGATCATGGTACAGTATATCCAGTAGTTGTGACGTTCAACTGGACTTGTTCTATAATGTTGAAGATATTTCATTACTTACCGGGCCACTTCTTCCGTTCCTAGAGTGTCAGGAACAGAACCATCAGGGCCCCGGTGCAAGAAACCATAAAGGGCCCCATTGACCCCTGGCCAGGGTCCCCCCACTGTGGCGGAACGCCAGGGCCTGGTCACAAATACAACCTTTGTGACCCTGGTAGTTCTGCCCCTAGTATCAGTAGTTTTTCATTTTTTTTTTTTGTTTATTTTTTTTTATTACCATTGTATTTATTTATTTTACAATTTTATATATATATTTTTTTATATTTGACAATTTTTTTAGGAGCCCTGTTGGGGGGCTTTGAAATATCAGGGGGGGGGGTCTAATCAGACCTCTGATGTTCCACCTTTGAGACAGAGATGGAGATTGAGGGCTGTGCCCTCAATCTTCTATCTCAGCAGCCTCAGCTGCACAGAATGAATGGACAGGAATAGCTGTTTGTACAGAGCCTCCTGTTCATTCACAAGCAACACAGTTTGTTATGACTCAGTTATAAATGAACAGAGTCAGTGATTGGTTAGGGGACCAGTAAATTACACGTTTACCGGCCCCTTTGTGGCTCTTCATCCTGAAAGCATTCCCTGCAAAAGACGGTGGGAGGGGGGAGGCCGGCAGCGCTGCAGGGGATGAGGGGGGGGCGGTAGAGAGCACAGGAGCCCGATCACAGCAGGAGGTGGATAGGAGGGGCGGCATGTAGAGGAACTGACCCCTCTCCATCAAAATGTAGGGGATCAGTTCCTCTATATGCCACTGCTGCCCCTCCTATCCAGGTGTACAGGGGGGCGCACAGGCCCAGTGGCGCATTGGGTCGGATCGCAATTGCGACCCCTGTGACCCCTGTATGTATGCCCCTGGCAGGAAGATACCCCAACATTATTAACACTTTAGGACACCTTAATTGAATCACAATGGAATCTGTAAATATTGACTGTCCGAAAGCAGGATGGGATGTGTGAAAGTTGCCCTGTTCTAGTTTCATAATCCCATTGTTGTTGTCAGGAAGTCTACACAGGTGTTAGTTTTTCAATTTACATGGCTAAAGGTGGGATCTTTTGTCAAAACGTTGGCATAGAGATTTTATGTGGAAATGTATATGGAAGAAAGGTGGTAGTGAAGGGCCCCACCCCTGATTAGCAAATGGTTATTCCACTTTGATGTAGATGTGCACTTCACTCTCCTTGAGCCTGGGTTCACACTAATGCGGTGCCGGAAACACTACAATCTGTGTGCATTTCCTGCCCCGCATTCCAATCGCACTGCCCTTGTGATCCGCTGTGGGTGTCAATACAAAGTTAATGATGCCCCAGATGCAAGTCACAAATGCAGTGCGTTTGCCTGCACCAGATCGCATGGTACAAAATGAAAATGAATTGCGGCGGGGCTCCAAAAAAGTGTGCGTGCATGTTTTTGGTGCGATTTGAGCCCATTCAAAATACTTGGGTTCAAATCGCACCGCACTGAATCGCATGTAAATTGCACAGGAATGGGGTGCCGTTCCTGTGCGTTTCACATGCGGTTCGCAGTGTGAACTGAGGCTGAAATAAGGTCCTTTTTCTGTAAAGTGTAGGAAGACCATTGAGTTTGGGCCTGTAGAATCTGTCTTCTATGATAGACCATTTGAGAGAATGTGTCCTTTAACCACTTGCCAACCAGCTGCCGTCATTGTACTGTGGCAGGTCTGCTCCTTCCTGCGAATCGCCGTAGCTGTGCGTCCGCTCCTTTAAGAGCCACAGCAGGCGCATGCGTGAAAGGCAGGGAACTCGATGCACGTGGCTCGCTGGGAGGCTGAGACAGGCATCAGTCCAGGCAACTGGCGGATCCAGACGTTATTGTCGTGATGACGCGGTGCCTGGACTGATTCCAGTGATGTCAGCAGGGAGTGGACTGCAGACCGCTCTTTGCTGAAAACGGGTCACAGGAGTGCAAAACGAATTGCACTCCTGTGACCCATAGAAGAAGCCAAGCCAAACAAGCTCAGGCTGGACTTCTCCTTTAAGCAGTGTTAATTTCGTAGACTAAAATATTTTCGTTAATTTCATTAACACTATTTTAGTCGACTAAAACTAAAATGGCATTTTAGTCAAGACAATAACTAAAAGTAATTAGAAATCCATACATTTTAGTTGACTAAAATCAAATAAGTTTGGTTAAATTGTAATGCAAGAATTTGCAAACTCCTTATATACTCCTGGAGTACAAAAAAATCTAATATGTTATTTTTTATGTTTACTAAACCCACAACAGTAAAATCAGTCTGTGTATGCAGTAAAGCATGCTTGTTATACTCACTGTGGAACCTAAGGGGTTAATCCTCTGCATTGTGTAACAAGCCTGTTTAATTCTGTCGGTTAATTCTGTTTTCTCTGATCCTCCCCTTCTTCAACAGTCAGCCAACCAACTCCTGATAGAACAGAGGCTAGGGGACACTTCCCGCCAGCGCTGTGAGGATTAAAACAGACTCCAGTACAGCTTTGGCACGCTGCAGCGTGAAGAAGGCGGGCATGAAAGTTCCCAGAAAACATCTGCACCAATCCCTTGGCGGGGGTAGGAGTCCCTGCTGTGAGGATAACGCCTTTGCCCCACGTTGGGCGCCAAATGTAGCAAGGTCCCAGGCCTCCTTTAGTCTAATGAGAACCTCTAGAGTTAGGGATAGCTGACATCCTTGTAAAGTGGGTTACAAGGGATGGTGGGTGTAGTGCAAGATAGATTCATGGGAGCCAGACACTTCTTGAATGCAAAGAGATTTATTGTCTCTTGAACAGAACTTTGGGAGAGAGGCATAGGGCCAGGACACCCTCAGGTATTTGCAATGTTAATTGGCAGACTCTGAGACTTCTACAGGTAGACAACCATGCAGGGAAAGGCATCCAGCAGGACACCATATCTGCATGTGTAGGTACGCTGTCTCCTGTGGCAACAGTCTTATAACAGTTCCTAACATAAGTTGTAACAAACTCCTTTACTCTTCCTACAATCACTTAGTGTAGATTCTTAGCCCACTAAGCTCCCAGTCTCTCTCACTAGACTTGCTGATTCAGTGCCACTGAATCCCATTAGCTCTTCCAATCTTACTCAGTATCTTCCTCAAGCCTCACCCTGCTTCCCTGCTGGGTCCCTGGCTTGGCACTCCAGATACTACTAAAGCCTCACCCCACTGGCTGGGTCCCTGGCTTGGCACCTGCTGAAGTTTCCCGACTCTTCACTGTTCCCGGTTGGTGAGAATGCTGCTCCGGTACTTGCTTCAGCTACTCACTGTGGTCCCTGGTAATAAGGTGGTTGGTCCCTTAGTGGCGACAGCTTCCCCTCTACCTCCGACCACCACAGGTTCTCCGGCCTGCAGAACCGTCACTTATGGTTGGACTGCAAGCCGTAGTACCAACCCTACGCTGCTCTCTTGCTTCTGGATAGGCCCTCAGACAGCCTAGCAGCCAGATGTACCCGGGATAGGCCCAAACTCCGGCCTAGCAGCCCAGGCAGCCAACAACACGTCCACCCAGACAGCTGTCCAGGTGGCACAGAACCCAGATCACCTGACTCTACCCAAATATATAGGCTCTCCCAGCAGGCCAAGGGGCCAAAAAAAACCCTGCCCATTGGCTGAGACACCCCATATACTCCTAATCTGTCCTTGCATCGCCCTTATCTTATCTAATGTCGCCAGGTACCCAGCCACCCAGCGACAGAAGAGAGAAGTGCAGCAATTCCAGACTTCTGCCCTGTACACACGGTCGGATTTTCCGACGGAAAATGTGTGATAGGACCTTGTTGTCGGAAATTCTGACCGTGTGTAGGCTCCATCACACATTTTCCATCGGAATTTCCGACACACAAAGTTTGAGAGCAGGCTATAAAATTTTCCGACAACAATTTGATTTTGTCGGAAATTCCGATCGTGTGTACACAAATCCGACGCACAAAGTGCCACGCATGCCCAGAATAAATAAAGAGATGAAAGCCATTGGCTACTGCCCTGTTCATAGTCCCAACGTACGTGTTTTACGTCACCGCGTTCAGAACAATCGGATTTTCCAACAACTTTGTGTGACCGTGTGTATGCAAGACAAGTTTGAGCCAACATCCGTCGGAAAAAATCCATGGATTTTGTTATCGGAATGTCCGATCAATGTCCGACCGTGTGTACGGGGCATTAGAGTGAAATCAATTGATCCCTAACAATTGGCCAAGGCAACTATACCTGGCAGGTAAATTTAGGAGCAACTCTGCCTAAACATCAGGGTGCTACAGATATATAACTTATACTGTATAAGTGGTGTAGTGGGTAGCACTCTCGCCTAGCAGTAAGAAGGGTCGCTGGTTCGAATCCCGACCACGACACTACCTGCCTGGAGTTTGCATGTTCTCCCTGTGTCTGCGTGGGTTTCCTCCGGGTACCCTGGTTTCCTCCCACACTCCAAAGACATGCTGGTAGGTTAATTGGATCCTGTCTAAATTGGCCCTAGTATGTATGAATGTGAGTTACGGACCTTAGATTGTAAGCTCCTTGAGGGTAGGGACTGATGTGAATGTACAATGTATATGTAAAGCGCTGCGTAAATTGACGGCGCTATAGAAGTACCTGAAATAAATAAATAAAATAAACAAATACTGTATATTACTCTGAATGCAATAGCTCTGCAAGGAGTTGCATTATGCCTACCGAACGCCACATCTTAGGCTGCTTTCACACTTATCTGTTTTTCTGCTTTTGCATTAAAAAAAGCACAAGAAAAAGGCATGACCATGAAATCCTATGGAACTCTTCACGCTGATCAGTTGTGGGTCTGCTGCATTTTGTACAATCCTGCTTGTTGCATTTTTGGTGCATGTTTGGTGTGTTAAAAAAAAATGTACCAAAAACGCACCTCCCCATTGAAATGAGTGGAAGCTGCATCCAAAAATCCGGCAAAAATGCACCCATGGTTGTGTTTTTGGTGTGGTTTTGGAGTCGCATGTCCTGTTTTTACAGGCGCAAAACGCTCAGGAAATGTGAAAAAAAAATGCGGTAAAAGCACGTATGCGTTTTTACTGCGTTTTTGCAAGGGAGCAGTGTGAAAGTAGCCATAGTTTGTTTTTTTGTTTGTTTTTTTGTTTTTTGTTTTTTGAGTAAGAAAGGGTTATAACCCATGTCAAGATTTTATTGCTATCTGGTGCCAGTTAAAGAGATTTACCCTCACTTCCTGTCCCACTGACAGCATTTTACCAGGCAGAAAGTGAGCTCTGCAACACAGACAGAAATATAAATGTAGTAGTGTATGGGGGAAGCTGGCTACTCTGTGCTGTACCTTTTTGCATGCATTGTACAAATTATATACTGGTTACTTTGTACTGTACCTCTGTATGCATTGCATATTGTATACCAGTTACTCTGTGCTGTACCTATGTATGCATTATACACTTTTTAGCTAGTGCTGTGCTTGTGCATGCACCGTATGTTATATACTGGTCACCCTGTAGTGTACTTCTGCACGCACTGTACAGTTTATACTTGTTACTCTGTGCTGTCTCTCTCTCTCTCTCTCTCTCTCCCCCCCCCCTCCCCCTGTAGTATACCTCTGCATGCACTGTACAGTTTATATTGGTTACTCTGTCCTGTACATCTATATACATTATACACTGGTCAGCCTGTAGTATACATCTGCATGCACTGTACAGTTTATATATTGGTTACGCTGTACTGTACATCTATATACATTATATACTGGTCACCCTGTAGTATACCCCTCCTTGCACTGTACAGTTTATATTGGTTACTCTGTGCTGTATATCTATATATACTGGTCACCCTGTAGTATACATCTGCATGCACTGTGCAATTTATATTGGTTACTCTGTGCTGTACATCTATATACATTATACACTGGTCAGCCTGTAGTATACCCCTCCATGCACTGTACAGTTTATACTGGTTGTCCTGTAATCTACATCTGTACACAATATATTGCACTGTACATTTATTGGCTACCCTTTGCTATATCTCTGTAGCCATGGCATAATATACACCATTCCAGCAATCGTCTTCCTGGCCCGTCGTGTTACCGGCTGCTAGAGGAACGATCGCCTCTCTTCTCGTGAATATGAGTCCCACCCACAAAATCTGTCTGTACTCTGTGTAGGCGACATGCACTTTAAAGTATTTCCTGCTAGCATACTAGTGACTAAGGGGAAAGCTATTTCAAGACAGATTTGTTAATATGTTGTCTACAGATCTCTAACACTGCATTATTATAAAATAGATTGTGAGGCAAAGAATCCTTCTAACATATCCTGATCCTGTCTGTATTTCCATTGGTTACAACTTCTGTTGCTAATGAAATATATAAGCAAACGCGGCGTCTTTTCGCATTACCTCTCTATGTATTGGAGTTATGGTTTTTAGCGCCATTGCTGTTTTCATTTGTTACAATGTTATCCTCTGAAAAGAGCACACTAGGATTGGATGCAAAAATCTAGAGCCCCAATGAATTCACAGAAGTAGATGTTCTGTCATATGGACATTGTACCAGCAACCTCCATTTTCATCACTTCTCCTCCACCTTCCCACTGCATACAGTGCCTTGAAAAAGTATTCATACCCCTTGACATTTTCCACATTTTGTCATGTTACAACCAAAAACGTAAATGTATTTTATTGGGATTTTATGTGATAAACCAACACAAAGTGGTACATAATTGTGAAGTGAAAGGAAAATGATAAATGGTTTTCAAATTTTTTTACAAATAAATATCTGAAAAGTGTGGTGTACATTTGTATTCAGCCCCCTTTACTCTGATACCCCTAACTAAAATTTAGTGGAACCAATTGCCTTCAGAAGTCACCTAATTAATAAATAGAGTCCACCTTTGTGTAATGTATTCTCAGTATAAATACAGCTGTTCTGTGAAGCCCTCGGAGGTTTGTTAGAGAACCTAAGGCTGGCCATACACTGTACAATTTTCTTGTTCAACTTTCCTTTAGATTTACCGAAAATCCACATAATATGAGGTCAAACCTAAACCCTTTCAATTTGTATGCAGTCAGGCAGGCCCTTACACTACTTATTTGAAGGTAAATCTAAAGGAAATTGAATAGGAAAATTGTATGGTGTATGGCCAGCCTTAGTGAACAAACAGCATTATGAAGGCCAAGGAAAACACCAGACAGGTCAGGGATAAAGTTGTGGAGAAGTTTAAAGCAGGGTTAGGTTATAAAAAAAGTATCTCAAGCTTTGAACATCTCCCGGAGCACTGTTCAATCCATCATCTGAAAATGGAAAGAGTATGGAACAACTGCAAACCTACCAAGACATGGCCGTCCACCTAAACTGACAGGCCGGGCAAGGAGAGCATTAATCAGAGAAGCAGCCAAGAAGCCCATGGTAACTCTGGAGGAGCTGCAGAGATCCACAGCTCAGGGGGGAGAATCTGTCCACAGGACAACTATAAAGGCCCATACACACAATACGAAAATCGGATGGAAAAATTTGTACGACGTGCTGTCTGACAATTTTTCGGATCGTTAGTACGGTGCTTTCGACAGCCAATTTCACTTTTTCGTAAGACAAAAGCTGGATGTGCAGGCTATAAAATTTTTGTCGGATGTGAACTCAACATCAGATTTTCGTTTCATTAGTACGGTTTTCCTACGAAAAAAATCGTAAGAACAAGACTACGCGTGCTCAGAAACGAAAGAATACATACAAAACAATTCACTTCTGACGTATTCTTTCGTACAAAAATGTTTGTATTGTGAGTAACCTCTTTACTTTCGACATGAGACTAGCATGCCACAAAAAAAAAAACGGATGTTCGGTTCCGAAAATCTAAGCGTGTGTACGAGGCTTTAGTTGTGCACTTCACAAATCTGGACTTTTATGGAGGAGTGGCAAGAAAAAAGCCATTGTTGAAATAAACCCATAAGAAGTCCCGTTTGCTGTTCATGAGAAGCCATGTTGGGGACACAGCAAACATGTGGAAGAAGGTGCTCTGGTCAGATGAGACCAACATTTACCATTTTGGCCTAAAAGAAAAATGCTATGTGTGGTACAAAACTAACACCACACATCACCCTGAACACTCCGTCCGCACCGTGAAACATGGTGGTGGCAGCATCATGCTGTGGGGATGCTTTTCTTAAGCAGGGACAGGGAAGCTGGTGAGAGTTGATGGGAAGATGGATGGAGCCAAATACAGGACAATCTTAGAAGAAAACCTGTTGGAGTCAACAAAAGACTTGAGACTGGGGCGGAGGTTCACCTTCCAGCAGGACAACGACCCTAAACATACAGCCAGAGCTACAATGGAATGGTTTAGATCAAAGCATATTCATGTGTTAGAATGGCCCAGTCAAAGTCCAGACCTAAATCTAATTGGGAATCTGTGGCAAGACTTGAAAATTGCTGTTCACAGGATCTCTCCATCCAATCTGACAGAGCTTGAGCTATTTTGCAAAGAAGAATGGGCAAAAATGTCCCTCTCTAGATGTGCAAAACTGGTAGAGACATCCCCAAAAAGACTTGCAGCTGTAATTTCAGTGAAAGGGGGTTCTACAAAGTACTGACTTACAAATGCACTCCACACCTATCTTATATTTATTTGTAAAAAAAATGAAAATTATTTATCATTTTCTTTCCAGTTCACAATTATGTGCCACTTTGTGTTGGTCTATCACATACAATTCCAATAAAATACATTTACTTTTTTGGCTGTAACATCACAAAATGTGGAAAATTTCAAGGGGTATGAATACTTTTTCATGGCACTGTAGGTGTGTGCAGCCTATTACATTGGGGTGTGCACCCCAAAGCTCAAACACACACGCCTTTCTCTGCAGCCTCAGCTGTACTGGACAGGGAATGAATGAGAAGTGCTCTGTGCTGAGCGGCTTCCTGTTCATTCACAAACTGAAGCATAGTAAACACAATTGTGAATGAACACAGTGAGTGAGTGTGTTCACTGTGTTCATTTAGAAAAGGAAGGGGCCGGTAAATGACATATTGATTAGCCCCTTCACCCGCTCTCCATCCTGAAACACCCCCCGCAGCAGCCAGGGGGAGAGGAGAGGAAAGATGGGAAGCCAGGAGCACTGAGGTGGGGGGTGCAACACTAGGGGATGCCCAGGCAGTAGGGGGAATCGGCACCAAACAAAGTGATTAGGGTGTGCCCAGGCACACCAGGCACACCCCCTGCACACACCTATGCACTCTAGTAATTATTCATGTTGTAAGTGTGTGTAAATATGACTGCAGTAGGCAGCAAAGTCTAACCACCCTGCCTAGTGCACTCATAACCGAAACAGAAATGGTCAGATGCCCCCTCTCCTCATCAGTGCTATAAGTCTGAGGATGCTTGTGATTAGAGGTGTGGCTGCTACTCAGCTCTGTCAGCACAGAGCACTGGAGCGGGAGAGCAGGACTCAAATTTCCACTAAGGCAAGCCATAGATTATACAATTTACTTTTCTTTCACCATGAGTGGAAGAAAAGAAAGTCAATCGATTCCCCTATCAATACAGCCAGTAGAGATGGAGGAATCTCTCCAGCAACACTATTGTGTTCTGCTGGCGGGGAGCCTTACCTGCCAGCAGAACACAATGGTCACTGCTAGCGGCTACAGCCACCGGCAGTGATCGCATGCAAAAAAAAAATAAACAAAAAAAACACATCAGCCTGGTTGTACTGAAGTCAATCGATGGATCACATTCAGTACAACCAGCCTGCCCATAGATGAATCAAACTTCGGCTGGTCGCTGCTGAACCAAGCGAGATTCGATCCTTCTATGGCTGGCTTAAAGCAGTAGTAAACCACAAAAAAAAAAAAAAAAAAAACGGTCCCCTGCAGGATAAAGGCATAATGTGCTAGTAAGCATCGTATACTAGCACATTGTGCAAGACTTACCTTAGAATGAAGCCCTCCAGCGCTACGCTGTCAACGCCGGCTCCAGCCATTCAGCCATTTTAATGACCGAACTGCAAAGACGTCACTCTCGAGCACTGCGCATGCGTCAGTGATGTCACCGGCTACTACTAAAGTAAATATCTCCCAAACGGTGCACATTTAGGAGATATGTACTGTTCCTACAGTTAAGTCTTATTATAGGCTTACCTGTAGGTACAAGTAAACAAGGTGGACTTTACTATCACTTACCACTTCCAGCCCAAGGACATCATATGACATCCTGGACTTTGAGTGGGGATATCTGAATGATGCCTGCAGCTACAGACATCAGTCAGATATTATGTAAAAATAAAATAAAAAACAAAAAAAAAAAATTAAAGCGCCCGCGTGCTCGCACACAGAAGCGAATACATACGTAAGTCGCACCTACATATGTATACTATGTTCAAATCACACATGTGATGTATCTCCGCGTGCGTTTGAGCAAGAGCAACAATTCTAGCTCCTCCTCTCTAACTCTAAACTAGTAACCAAAGAGACTTTGCTCAGTGTATGGCCAACTTCAGGTTCCTTCCAGCACCTGGCCCCCAAAGACAGCTGTGAAAAGATGGCGTTCAGACAGAGTGAGCCACTGATCGTGTCTGTCAGCGCACATATTTTGCCTACGATAGGTTAGGATTAAAATACTCATTAAAGGCCCTGATAGTAGACCTGTGCAATTTGTTGCATTCCGGATTCGTTTTTCAACGAAATTCAACAAATTCGTTAATTCGGTAATTCGAAAATCGAATATTTGTAAATTCAAAAATCGGAAAATTGGAAATTCAAAAATCCGAAAATTTGAAAATCTGAAATAATAACAATAACTATTACTAACTATTAAATTATAGGTATTGGAATTTCCTTTCAAATGTGGCAGTTAGTGAACGTAACGAATATGAATGTATCCTCCCCCTATCCATGCGTCTGGCCCCCCTTATCTACATATTAGTGGCGCCGTACCATGGATTCCAATGTGGTGGGGTGTTCTTTTTTAAGCACCTGATTAGAGCCAGGGGCTCTAATAGGCTTCAAAAAAGAGTGAGCCCACCCAGTTGTGTCACCATAGCGAATTCATTTTCGCTATTATCACACTAAAGTTCTTCCCCGCCAAGCAGGAGGCAGGTCTGTGAGACCTGTTTCCCAATGGACCAAAGGGTCAGGCGATCCTATTGGATGCCTAGCGCTTTGGTGGAAGACACACGGCGAAGGAAGCTAGAGGAGCGGACATCAAAGCGGCCGCTACCCGCACTCCAGGAGAGGACACCACAGCCCCTCCACAAGAGTGGGTAAGTGCTGGGCCAGACCGCCCGCGGTGGGTGGCACAGTGGCCACTGCCCTCTATCATGTTCGGCAGCCTGTAGTGCCATGGAATTCGACCCATTCTAACAAATGGGGTCATGCTGTAACTGCATAGCATCATACCAGTCACACAGTTGTGGAGCGGTGGTGATTAAAATCTCTCAGCAAGAAGGCAACATTTAGTCTACTTGCCGACTGTCAAAGGCCTCTGAAAAGTTATTTGAATGTGGATTGATTTTCAGAGGTGTGGTAATATTGCTACATATCTAGACCTAGACTTACTGTGCTTAAAAGTGTTTTCTGCGGTTGGCCTTTAGATTGTTTGTGGCTTGCCTAAAAGATAACTAAACCCAAGAACAAATACACTATAAAGTATTGGGACGCCTGACTTTACACACACATGAGCTTTAATGACATCCCAGTCTAATGCTGGCCATACACTATACGAAAAATCGGCCGAAAAATCGTTCGTATGGACACTTCGTTCGTTTTTCGGCAAGTTAGTGGGTACAAATCGATAATCGTTTGTGACGTTTTTGTGGAAAAAAAACGAACAGCATGTTTGGAAAATTTCTGCCGAACGTACGATAAATTGCAAGGTTAATGTGTTTCCCGTCCGAACTGCCTGCACTAGGTATATGTAAAAAAACGAACACAAAATTATTTATTCATGTCCACTGAACAGATTATCGGACATTATATGATGGCACGATCGTTTGCGGTCACGGTCGAACGTTCGTTTTTCGAAAATGGGTTCGGCCGATTTTCTGTATAGTGTATGGCCAGCATTAGTCTGTAGGGTTCAATATTGAGTTGGCCCACCCTTTGCAGGTATAACAGCTTCAACTCTTCTGGGAAGGCTGTCCACAAGGTTTAGGAATGTTTCTATGGGAATGTTTGACCATACTTCCAGAAGCACATATGTGAGGTCAGGCACTGATGTTGGATGAGAAGGCCTGGATCGCAGTCTCCACTCTAATTCATCATAAATGTGTTCTATCGGGTTGAGGCCAGTCAAGTTCCTCCACCCCAAACTCGCTCATCCATGTCGTTATGAACCTTGCTTTGTGCACTGGTGCGCAGTCATGTTGGAACAGGAAGGGGCCATCCCAAAACTGTTCCCACAAAGTTGGGAGCATGAAATTGTCCTAAATGTCTTGGTATGCTGACGCCTTAAAGTGACACTAAAGGTTCGTTTTTTTTTTTTTTTTAATAACAAACATGTCATACTTACCTCCACTGTGCAGCTCGTTTTGCACAGAGTGACCCCGAACCTCGTCTTCTGGGGTCCCTTGGCGGCTCTCTCAGCTCCTCCCCACATCAGATAACCCCCTAGGAGAAGCACTCTCCCGGGGGGGGTGACTTTGCAGGCGCGCTCCCGGATCCAGCATTCGGCGTCCATAGAGGCTGAATGCAGGACTCGGCCCCGCCCCACCGGCGCCCGCGTCATTGGATTTGATTGACAACAGCGGGAGCCAATGGCTGCGCTGCTATCAATCTTTCCAATCAAGAGCCGAGAACCCCGGGCAGAGAGAGCGCGTCCCCGTGGGACAAGTTTGAGGGTTCAGGTAAGTAAAACCGGGGGGGGGGGCGCTTGGAGGCCGGTCACTGACAGGTGTTTTTTCACCTTAATGCATACCCCTTTAAGAGTTCCTTTCACTGGAACTAAGGGGCCAAGCCCAACCCCACAACCCCACACCATAATTCCACCTCCACCAAATGATTTGTAAGTAACAGTGCCATATCGCAAAAAAAATGGCCTAGACATGAAGGGGAGGTAAATCTTCTGGAGGTCAAGTGGTTAAGCTTTGACAATAAAACCTGGACACTGATTGGTTTCTGCAGATTTTGCACTCTCCAGTTTTAGTAAATCTCCCCCCCATAGCATGGATGATTTTTGGAGAATAAGAATAATAAAAATAAAGAAATAAAATCTCCATGCTCCAGATCAGACCTCGGTATCATTTTTCAGATTTATACTGACATTGAGTGATACAGTAAGAGAAGCTCGTGGCTGAACCTACACCGTGTTCCTGATGTAATTGTACATTAGAAAGGTGCGTCCTATTCTGGCAGCACAGTGAGACTCGCAATGTATTATTATTAGCGTATTGCCCCGTGCCTCTTCTCAGTCGCTTCTCTACAGGAAATGCTTCAGCTGCCTCCCCCTCCTCCTCCTCCGCTCTGCTTTTCTCTTCCCCACCTTTCAGCTCATCCATCTCCCAGCTCTTTCCTCTCTGGTCCCCGCAGAATAAAATACATTATATCCCAGGCCATAGAGCCTCTTCAATAACTGTCACCTTCTCTCTCCAATGAATCATCCTGGATAATGGCCTTGTCCCATCACATCGCCCTTTTCTCTTCTGATTCCTGCAAGGCTTTTCCCTTTCTGGAAATATGAAAGTCACCCAACCACCTTCCCTGGGCCGCCATTACCTGAAGATGTGTGCTCAGCAAAGTGCTACCATGGATTACAGTACAGGTGCTGGAATCCATGGAGAAGAAGGGGTTAAAGTGGGAGTAAACTCCCATCTCTGACCTATGATAAGGCTTACCTAGGGGTACTGTAAATATCTTATCTGCGTCGTTTAGGAGATATTTACTGTACATGCAAACAATGACGTCACCGGCCAGGGCCGGGACAAGGGGTGGGCAGGAGGGACGACTGCCCTGGGCACTGTGGTATTATGTGGGGTAGGGGGGCACCACCAGGAGATTGGGGGGAGGGGATTTGTGTTGGGTGGGGGGATTTAGGGGGGTGGTAAGGGGTTAAGAATTGTTCTACAAGGGCAGATTTGGTGAGATTTACTAGGAATGCTAATTTGGTGGGATTTGTGTTGGGAGGGGGGATGGGGGAAGAGGATTTGTGCTAAGAGAGGGGATTTGGGGGGGGTTTGTCCTATAGAAGTAATATGCTTGAGGGGATTTTTTTTTGGGGGGGTGCTAGTAGGAGTGATTGGGGGGTATTTGTGCTAGGAGGGGAAGTTTGTGGGGGGAATTTGTGCTAGGATAGGGGATCGGGGAAGGGAATTTGTGGTGGAAAGGGGGGGGGTTAGAGTGGGGGGGGGTGTTGTGTTTGGAGGGGAAAGTTGAGGGGTAGAGGATTTGTGCTAGGAGGGGGAATATTTATTTTTTGGGGGAAGGGGATTTGTGCTGGGGGCATATGGGGAGAGAGAGGATTTGAGCTGGGTGGTTAGGGGGTGAGCAAGCAGATTAGCGATCACTTTTTTTTGGGGGGAGGGGATTTTTGCTGACACATAATACTCATACATAATGGGGGAGGGGGGGGGGGGCGCAATTTGACATGTTTGCCCTAGGCTCTAGATAACCTTGTCCCAGCACTGTCACCGGTGCATGCACCCGGGCCGTTCCTTCAGATTCCTGTGCCATAAACGGCGTCTCACCCGTGCGTTCACGGGAGTGACTTCATCGTAGCTCCAGCCAGTCACACAGCAGGAGTCTGCGTGCCTGGAAGGAAGACCGGGTAAAGATGGAAGCGCCTTCCAGCGGTGACAGTGCATTACTGGAATGCTTCATTTTCAGGTAAGTTTCACATAATGTGCTAGTATGCGATGCACCTGCAAAGCGCCTCGGCAGCGGCACTTTGCTGGCACTTTTAACCCTTTATTTGGCCGCTAGCGGGGTTTGAAAGCGTCCCGCTAGCAGCCGAAAAGTGCCTCTAAAACAACGATAAAGAGCCGCTAAAACTAGCAGTTCTTTACCACTAATGCGGGAGCGCTGTCAGTGTGAAAGGGCTCTAAAAAAACATAAAATCGTTGGTATGGACATCATACATCTATGTGGGTCCGACGCGTTTCGTTGGGGTATACCAACTCTTCAGCGGTGAATGCAATGGTGATCTATAAAGTGACATAACCAGATGGTATAGTATTGTAGCTAAATAATAGGGGTAAGTAATGGGTACAAGTGACAGAATGGACATCCCTATAAATACCCACATCAACTGCATAGATGTGAACATACTAGCACATTATGACATTACCTTTCAGGTCAGAAAAAGAAAAAAAATCACCCAGCAGTCTACTACCGCTGTAAAGCTGAACTCCAGGTATGGATATTTTTGCATAGGTGCACTGGTCCAGCTTGGACAAATGTAGGTATGCATATTCAATACCTGCCAATCCCCCTGTGG
Source organism: Aquarana catesbeiana (assembly GCF_042186555.1). NCBI lineage: Eukaryota > Metazoa > Chordata > Amphibia > Anura > Ranidae > Aquarana > Aquarana catesbeiana. The sequence continues at coordinate 54,264,646 of NC_133332.1, forward strand.
AAGCGGAGAACCGTGGGAGTAGTCGCCACTACTACAGTGACCCCCACCGTTTCTGCTGTGTGGCCTCCCTGCTGCTTAGTGAACACGAAGGCCGGCCATAGACAACAGGAACCGGCCGAGATTCCAACTGTGTGGGCAGGCTGAATGCACCCAAGTTGATCGATGGATCAACTTGGGTATAACCAGTCTTCTGAATCCACTTGTGATTATCTTTAGCGGCTGCTTTACCTGCTAGCAATAATCACTGTCTTCTCCCGGCTGGGATGGCTTCCCCCACCGGGAGCAAACAATTGCTTGGCAGAAGGGATTCCCCTGTCAGCACTGCCTGCGTTGCAAATTTATTTTCTGCAACCCGTGGTTCAGAGAATGCCTAGTGTTCATTGATAAAAATAAAAGGTGCTGAATGGCACCCATGCTGACCAAGCAACCCCCTGTGTTCACTATGCGGGATCCATTATGGTCACACGACCACCCTCATCCCTAGTGGCGTGATAATGCATGTGCACCCTGTCATAGGCTGAAGTAGGCACTTAAAGTGTTACTAAACCCAGGACCCTGCATTCACTATATCTGGTCTCCCACAGTACACAGAACATGGGAATTCAATTATTTTAGTAAATATAAACTGCTAAATACCTTTTTTCATCAGCAGTATATAGCAGTATTTTGACTTCTGTCAATGTCTGGTTAAAGCTTGTAGGATGAGTTTGCATTCTACGCTGACTGTTCTATGAGGCTGCAGAACCCCTGACCCTCTGTCTGGACAATGCTGATTGGCCCTGTGCTGATCACATGCACCCTCCCAAGAAAAAAAAAAACTCTCTAGCCCAGGGAAATGCAATTAGCGGACCTCCAGCTGTTGCAGAACTACAAGTCCCATGAGGCATAGCAAGACACTAAAAGCCAAAAGCATGACACCCAGACGCAGAGGAATGATGGGACTTGTAGTTTTGCAACAGCTAGAGGTCCGCTAATTTCATATCCCTGCATCTAGCCAAACAGCCAAAGTGAGTATGTGCAGAGTGCCTCCGAGGCTTTGTGCTATCAGCAGATGGATTGGGGACAGTGGAAAAAAGGGAGGATCAGAGAAGACAGGATCAAACAGCCTTTTTACACCATGCGGAGGATTAACCCCTTAGGTTTCGCAGTGAGTATAACAAGCATGCTTTACTGCATATAGAGACTGATTTTACTGTTGTGGGTTTAGTAACACTTCAAGGTTGGCACCATGGGACTAAGGTCAATGTCATATAAACTCCCAGAATATGTCTGGGTTATATAAATTAATAAAATACAATTTGTTCAGGCCAGAGATGAACACTGTACAGCCAATGTTCTGTATAGCACAAGATAATAACATGTCTGATCAGCATGGCACAGGTTGCTATTATTACATTTTATTTATAATGCAGCAACATGTCCTGTAGCAATATTCCTAATCCATGAATGACATATTCCATTCACAGTAATGTAAACTTTCAGAATCATATAAGATACAGACATAATTGTTGCTAGAGAACTGTGCCAAACATACTTAAAATATAAGTGTTGACCTACAGAGACAAACTTAAAGTATATATAAACCCAGTCACTAAAATCTGAGCACGTCAATGTCATGTCAAATGTGATTTTTAATGTTTTTAAATCTGCAGCTTTAATTAAAATAATACCTGTTAATACTGCCATGAAGGTCTACTTTGAAACACTTTGTGTTATAGGATGATGGAATCCTGGTCCTTGTCTCCCAAATGTGCTATTTTATTGTTACTCTGCTACATGGGCTTCTGGCAAAGGCTAAAAGTGCCACATGGACTGCAAACAGAGGCTACAAGTGCCACATGGGCATCCGAAAAAGCTTATACCTGTCAAGTGGGCTTCCAACAAGGGCTACAGATGCCACATGGGTTTCCAACAGAAGCTACAAGTTCTACATGGGCTTTAAACAGAGGCTACAAGTGGTACATGGGTTTCCAATAGAGGCTACAAGTGCTGCATGAGTTTCCAAGAGAGGCTACAAGTGGCACATGGGTTTCCAATAGAGGATATAAGTGCCACATGGAGTTTAGACAAAGGCTGCATGTGCCACATGGGCTTCTGATAGAGGCTACAACTGTCATGTGGGCTTCCAAAAAATGCTACTAGTGGCCTTGTGGGCCACTAAGCTACAAGTGGCCATTTTAGCACATATTACAGAGGCAAAGTCCCCTGTCATCACCATCAGGGAATCTGCTCTGAGAAATGCCATGCAGTCATTGTTGGAGGGAAAGTATGGTGAGAGGAAATATCTGCAAAGAGGCTGCAGGAGATCAATAGCACAGAGATGAAACAAAGTAAAACAAGATTATTTTTTTAACATGATAAGAAACAGCCAGCTCATCGTCTATCTGCTCCATCCAAGGGTTTGAAGCAGGGTGCAAGATCCCCATGCTCCTATGAACTTACTGTATGATGCTGATTCAGAGAAGGGGTTGATCAGCACGCTATAAATGAAAAATGATAAGTCTTTATTATGTTGTGTGACATCTCAGGACCTTAGCAGAAGTCAATTTGTACTGATCTGAGGGGCAACTGCCCTCCTGCCCACCAGCCCAGTCCTCCCCTACTCAAGTATTAAACATATTTAGAATGGTACTCTACCTGAACTACAGACAATGGAGTGACGCAGCTAGGGAAACCTTCTCTACTCTTGCATCATTGATAACAAAATACACATGCTCAGTGACATATTGAGGTGCCCTTGTATGGTCAAAAGGAAACCACAACAGCAAATGTTCCACCCACTTCCACAAGTGGCAACACATCCTTCAACAGAAATAAGGAAGATGGACAGGGAGCACTAGGTACATGCCACCCAACCACAGGTGGTCTCCAAACCACAGCTTGAGAAACTGCAGTATGCAACACCAGTAAGATACCCATAGTGAGCTGCTATTAAAATTAAGTATACTGGTAAGTATAATGTACATATAAGCCTTTATTTAAAATAACCCTGTCTCAAATTGGGCAACTGAAGCTGACCATATGATGAAAAATGCATAAACAGAGGTCACCTTCAGTGAATATTGTCAAAATAATCAGTAGAAATTGGCAGCTGAAGTTATCTGCAAATTCCAATTTTTCCTATAAATGCCGAGCTTGGTCTTTTTCCCTCCCTCTTGCCAATACTTCCTATTGATTGGTGAGGTCAACCAACACTTTAAAGAATTAGGAGGATCGGCCATTGGTATGGGCAAAGTTCATCTTTTACCAGAACAGTCAAGATTGGCATATACTGTGACTGCTGGTCAGCTGCCAGGTTTGTGAAGGTTCTCACCTCTAAAGGTCATGATATACATACTAGTTGATGCCTGAACACTGCACAGTACTGGGATGACTGTTTTCTGGGGACAGAAACGTCAAAGTGGGAACTGTCCCTGGAAAATGGGGATGCATGCAAGGAGGGAGAGCTTGAGGGGTCACAGTGGCAACCCCGCCAATGCTTCAGGTGGCCAGTAGGGCCTTCCTGTCACATTAGGTTTTACACCACCAGGGATCGGTAATCTGTCGATTGCAATCTACCTAGCAGATGACAAGTAAATCGCACCCCACCCCCGGGAACCTGGGCAGGAGGGGCAGCGGGGGTGGCATTTACTGGAACCGATCCCCTCTATTGAACTGATCCCCTCTATTTTCCTCCTGCAGCAGCTGAAAGCCAGCTGCTCCTCCTCTTCCTCCCCCCAGCATTCAACTGGGAACAGTTCCTGTAAATACTGCCCCTCCTGCGCAGGTTCCCCTAACTTCTGCCTGGGACCCCCTGTGTGCTCACCTGGTCACCCCCCCCCCCCCCCATGCAGTGCTCCTCTCCTCTTCTGCTGGCTGCTGCGGGGATCCTTTCAGGATGGAGAGCGGGTGAAGGGGCTGGCAAATATGTCATTTACCAGCCCCTTCCTTTTCTAAATGAACAAAGTGAGCGATTGGTACTGATCACGAACTGTGTTTATTTATAACTGAAGCATAGTAAACTATGCTTCAGGGAGGCTGTGCAAAGTTCTTTCTGTTCATTCATTCTGTGCAGCTGAGGCTGCAGAGATGGAGATTGAGGACCGTGTAGTGGAAGCGGTGTGTAGTTGTGGGAGGCCCCAGGTCAACTATTGTATTGGGCCAACAAGCTTCAAGCTATGCCCCCGGAACTCATGGGAGCCATAAATTACACTGAAAATCTGACTTCCTATATTTTATTATTCGAGGTATATTGCAACCTGCTAATCAAAAATCTCATGGCCTTGAACAGTTTATCACAACGAGCTGCAAACAAGTTGCAGGTTGTTTTTTTTTTTTTGCCCCCTAGGTCAACTGTCTTGTGCTGCCCCCCTCCCTAGTCAACTAGCTAGCCTAAATGTCAAACTTGTTCACACCATGTCTGTTAAATTGCATTGATCTGTGTTGATCAGCGCAGGGACACATAGAAAACAATTGATTTCTTTGTGCCCTGTTCTCACCTTACTGGTATGATGTGTAAAAATGTAGCATGCATGTATTTTTATGCAACGCACGTCAGCACATGTAAATGCACATCAAAGCAATGTGTCTATCCTACAAAATAACATTGTTAGAATTTCGACCCATGGTGTGGCCTCCGTGGAAAACAATTATATATGAAAATGGAATTTAATGCACAGGAAAATGCAGAGCAGCATGTGCAAAAACTGCATGTCAACATGCATGCATTTTCTGTGTGTTTTTCGGTGCATGTTGGTGTGAGCCCTATAGCTAAGCTTATAACTACATCCAGTGCATCCAGAAAGTATTTACAGCGCTTCACTTTTTCCACATTTTGTTATGTTACAGCCTTATTCCAAAATGGATTAAATTCAGTATTTTCCTCAAAATTCTACAGACAATACCCCATAATGACAACATGAAAGAAGGCTGTTTGAAATCTTTGCAAATTTATTAAATAAAAACTGAAAATAATCCCATGTACATAAGTATTCACAGCCTTTGCTCAATACTTTGTTGAAGCACCTTTGGCACCAATTACAGCCTCAAGTCTTTTTGAGTATGATGCTACAAGGTTGGCACACCTATTTTTGGGCAGTTTCTCCCATTCTTCTTTGCAGGACCTCTCAAGCTCAATCAGGTTGGATGGGGAGCATCAGTGCACAGCCATTTTCAGATCTCTTCAGAGATGTTCAATCGGGTTCAAGTCTGGGCTTTGGCTGGGCCACTCAAGTACATTTACAGAGTTGTCCCGTAGTCACTTATTTGTTATCTTGGCTGTGTGCTTAGGGTCATCTTGTTGGAAGATGAACCTTTGCCCAAGTCTGAGGTCCAGAGTGCTCTGGAGCAGGTTTTCATCAAGGATGTCTCTGTACATTGTTGCATTCATCTTTCCCTCGATCCTGACTAGTCTTCCAGTCCCTGCCGCTGAAAAACATCCCCACAGCATGATGCTGCCACCACCATGCTTCACTGTAGGGATGGTATTGGTCAGGTGATGAGCGGTGCCTGGTTTTCTCCAGACATGACGCTTGCCATTCAGGCCAAAGAGTTCAGTCTTTGTTTCATCAGACCAGAGAATTTTGTTTCTCATGGTCTAAGAGTCCTTCAGATGCCTTTTGACAAACTCCAGATGGGCTGTCGTGCCTTTTACTAAGGAGTGGCTTCCGTCTGGCCACTCTACCATACAGGCCTGATTTATGGAGTGCTGCAGAGATGGTTGTTCTTCTCGAAGGTTCTCCTCTCTCCACAGAGAATCGGTTCTTAGTCACCTCCCTGACTAAGGCCCTTCTCCCCCAAACGCTCAGTTTGGCCAGGCGGTTCACTCTAGGAAGAGTCCTGATTGTTCCAAACTTCTTCCATTTATGGATGATGGAGGCCACTGTGATCATTGGGACCTTCAATGCTGCAGAAATTTTTCTGTACCCTTCCCCAGATCTTTGCCTCGATGCAATCCTGTCTGGGAGGTCTACAGACAATTCCTTGGACCTCATGGCTTGGTTTGTGCTCCGACATGCACTGCTACTTGTCCAATCAACTCCACAGGTGGACTCCAATCAAGCTGTAGAAACATCTCAAGGATGATCAGTGGAAACAGGATGCATCTGAGCTCAGTTCTGAGTGTCATGGCAAAGGCTGTGAATACTTATGTACATGTGATTTATTTATTTTTTTATTTTTAATATATGTGGAAAGATTTTTAAAAAACTTTGTCATTATGGGGTATTGTTTGTAGAATTTTGAGGGAAATTATTAATTTAATCCATTTTGGAATAAGGCTGTAACCTAAAATTTGGAAAAAGTGAAGCTCTGTGAATACGTGCCAAGTGTTGACATGTTTCTAGAAAAGTGCTTCAGATTGCTCAGGTGTAAACCAGAGCTTGGATAGGAAGTGGAAAACTCTGCAAATTCCCCACCCCCCCCCTCTCCTGATGTGGTCTGCCCATTCAGGACCCCCACCGATCAGTTGAAAAGCAAATGCAAGCAGCTCCAAGGTTACCTCCACTTGAGGAATTACTCATCTTTCTTTGTCAATACAGAGCCCTTTGGTTTTCAAATGAACTCTATTACACAGGTGAAGCCCAACCTCAGAAACTCTTTGAAAATCAATAAATTTCAGCAGCTGGGCTACGTCACCAGAAAACAGGCCAAGCAGATTCAAGCAGGAGTAGTCCCAAAACTTCTCCACAAAGCTGATATGTAAACCCCTCTACAGCTCACAAGCCAAGCTCCATTATAAAAATCGTTTTCTGGACCCCTGTCCTTGTTGGCCTGGGGCAAAGGTCTTTTTTTTTCTAATAAGACATCTATGGCTGTGTGTCCCATCTGCAATCCTGTAGTGTGAAGGCTTGGAATGTCTAATAAGGCGAACTGGATAAGTTGTAGAACCAGATTTTCCAGATTGTTTTGCCAGTCGTCATCTGCAAGGTGCTTGGTTATTCCCTTCCCCTCTGATGTTGTACCTACTACTGTGATACAGTAACATGTCTGGACTTTCCTCCTTCTGATCAAAAACATTTGCTATATGGATATCACTTGTAATAATATATTGTATTTTGCTTTTATTGTTATTAATATTATTAGTGATTTAAACAATGTCATCAATACCTGAACTATTGTACACTGTAAGTGATATAAACAAGGTCAATACAGGTTAGATTGGGGTAGGCAAACCTGGAGAGATGGAGATCTACCTGCACAACATAGAAGAGATCAAAGATTTTCTTTGGTTTTTTTTGTTTTTTAGGGAGATGACCTAACAAGGCCCCATTAAAAAGTAAGGGAGGTCCAAAGAGTTTAGGAGCCAGTAATAAGTAATGGCTATTTCAGAAGGCATTCATTTGCAAACAATACCCAATAGTGTGTAAGGAAAATAAAAAAAAAAACAGCATTTTGCTTGCACATGATTGGATGATGGAAGTCAGCAGAGCTTCTGCTCATGTACTAAGCTCTGGAGCAACTGCACTTGCAGAGTGCAACTGCAAAGTGCACTGTCTATTTGCCTTTAGTATATCAACCCCAGAGTTCTAAGGTCAATAGTATGTAAAGTAGAGTGCAGGGATCAGCAATAAGTGGCACAGAGTTCAGAGGTCAGTAGTAAAGTGGAGTTCCACCCAAAAATGGATTCTCCACTTCTTGGATTCCTCCCCCCCTCCGGTGTCACATTTGGCACCTTTCAGAGGGGAGGAGGGAGCAGATACCTGTCTAATACAGGTATTTGCTCCCACTCCCTGGCATAGCTTACCCCGGCGCTTGCGGTGACCTATGCCACTACCCCGTCCTCCCCCGCTGTATTCTGTGAGACACAGAACACAGCAGGGACCTGAGAGGACGTGCAGCGCGACTCGAGCATGCGCAGTAGGGAAGCAGGAAGTGAAGCCGCACGGCTTCACTTCCTTATTCCCATACCGAGGATGGTGGTGGCAGCAGCCGAGAGCCGAAGGACGGATCGGCTTCGGCTGCCAACATTGCGGGCTCCCTGGACAGGTCCACTTAAGTAATGCAGAGTGCAGTGGTCAGTAGTATGTAATGCAGAGTTCAGAAGTTAGGATTAAGTGACACAGAGTTAAAGGGTTAGTAGTGTGTAACACAGAGTTCCAAGGTCAGTAGTATGTAATGTATAGTGCAGGAATCAGTAGTAGTTGACACAAAGTTCAGAGGTTAGTAGTATGTAATGAAGAGTGCAGGGATCAGTAGTAGGTGACTCAGAGGTCAGTAGTATGTATGTAGAGTGCAGGGATCAGTAGTAGGTGACTCAGAGGTCAGTAGTATGTATGTAGAGTGCAGGGATCAGTAGTAGGTGACTCAAAGGTCAGTAGTATGTATGTAGAGTGCAGGGATCAGTAGTAGGTGACACAGAGTTCAAAGGTCAGTAGTCAGTAATGCAGAGTGCAGTGGTATGTAACACAGAGTTCTATGGTCAGTGGTATGTAAAGTTAGAGTGCAGGGATCAGCAGTAAGTGGCACAGGGTTCAGAGGTCAGTAGTAAGTAATGCAGAGTGCAGTGGTCAGTAGTATGTAATGCAGAATTCAGAAGTTAGGATTACGTGACACTGAGTTCCAAGGTCAGTAGCATGTAATGTATAGGGCAGGAATCAGTAGTAGTTAACACAGAGTGCAGAGGTCAGTAGTATGTAATTCAGAGGTCAGTAGTATGTAATGTAGAGTGCAGGGATCAGTAGTAGGTGACACAGAGTTCAGAGGTCAGTAGTAAGTAATGCAGAGTGCAGAGGTCAGTATTATGTAATTCAGAGGTCAGTAGTATGTAACGCAGAGTTCAGAGATCATTGGTAGGTGACGCAGAGTTGAGAGGTGAGAAGCAATGACCAAAGAATTCAAAGTTTGATAACAAGCAAGGCAAAGTGCACAGGTTAGGAGTAATGCAGAGTGCAGGGGTCAGTAGTAGGTGACTCAGAGTTCAGAGGTCCGTGGTAAGTGAGTGCAGAGGTTAGTATCACAGCACAGGATCCCCCCCCCCCCCACCTTCTTAAAATGTACTCACAAATCTCAAGTGCCTCAGCTCTGGCAACACAGCAGAGTCCTGATTAACCTGTTACATGGTCGCCATCAATGGGTACATTGCGATCAACCAGTAGCGGCCCTCCAGCTGTTGCGAAACTACAAGTTCCATGAGGCATTGCAAGGCTGACAGTTACAAGCATGACTCCCACAGACAGAGACATGATGGGACTTGTAGTTTTGCAATAGCTGGAGTGCCGCCAGTTTGAGACCCCTGCTTTAGGTCTATTTGACCCAACATGGTACAGAGAAAAGATTATTTAAAGCTGGTTGTTTTAGTAAGGTGGGTTTTGGGAAATGTGGCAAAAACCCTGGCCTCTACCTGGCCCTACTGTTCAAGATTTCAGCCTGACCATTTTATACCATATGAGCTAGACAAACTGATTGGGTGCAATGACCATTTTAGCACCGACTTGCAAATATTGGAGAAACAAGGGTGGCTTTAAGTTCTGTACAAATCCCTATTATCCCCACTCAGTGTTTGGGTTCATCAGACCCCATAATCATCACACCGTTTTAGTTCCCTATGTTCTCCTGCCTAGTCATTCTCCTCCCCCAGCCTGTATTATAAGCATATGAGCTAGACAAAGCTGAGCATTCATGTTTATGAATGTGACGGCTGAGACACATGCCGTAAATCTGGTTGGATTATGTGTACACATTAGACTACACTTTTTTCCTCTTTAGATGTACTTAAAACAATCAGATCTTTCCAAGTGACAATTGATTCGTTAACAATTGGGATTACATTTTTACTATACACAATGAAAATTAGATAATTGTATCAACAGATAATCCAGTTAGTTTAGTGAATTGTAGTATGTGAACATGCATTGTGAAGTGTCCCTTCCATAATGAAGCAAAAACAATGGACCTAATGTGATAAAGCCATGTTATCTATTGATGACCCCCATATACAGTATTCACTTCCTATTGGATTTTGAATGTTATGGAGGGTGCAAGAGTAGAAATAGGAACACCCCGAGGTGAGGAGGAACTCTTGAAGATGGAAAAGAATTGAGCCAAGAGCTATGGTGGGGACATTTCTCTAAAGGAGCCCTCAAGCTATATGAGAAGCCAGAGATTGACTGCCCAGAAGACTACTCCTATTGCTAAGGGTGGCCATACATAGGATCGAAATTCGTCCAGATCAGCAGGAACCGACCAAATTTCAACCTATGTATGAGCAGGGTGATTGTGTAGAAACTGATCTACTGATCGACTTCTGTACAGGTTGATTGTGCAGAAGTCAATCTACCGATCAACTTCTGTAAAACCAGCCTGTTGGGTTTTTCGTGAACGATCAGCTGATCTGTGTATTCTGACAACAGGGAAGTTTCCCCACCATCAGAACGCAGTAGCACAGTGGAAGTGATTCCCTCGTAGACCTGAAATGTGTGGATGGGGAAATCAGACAACTGTGTGTAGGACTCATCCTGAGCCTGCTCATTGTGAAGCTGTAGGAACTTAAACCAAGTGGAACTTTTCTAAGTGGTGAGTTAAAACCAGAGTTTAAAACAGGAGATTATAACAGGGGTCATAGTACCTGTGTAGTGTGAGTACATGAGTGTTGTCTGAGTAGTGTGTGTGGATCGTTAGTACTTGTGTATTGTGTATTGTATACTTGAGTATTGCGCGTGTACATAGGTCTGCGACTGTTCTGCGATTGCACGTAGGTCTGTGAGTACCTGTGTATTGTCTTGTGTACCTGTGTACCTGTGTATTGTCTTGTTGTGTACTTGTGTATTGTCTTGAGTATTAGTGCCAGGAAGCTAGCTGTTAGGTAATTTGGACAGGGTAAAATCCCCAATCCTCACTAAATTTAATAGGTACGATGCCCGGCGGGTGTGGAGAGGCGACTCTTTGTACATCTTGCCACATGTATGCGTTCCTTGATCATCCGATCGAGGGTGAATACTGCTGTGCAAAATGTAAGCACATTGTTTCCCTGGAAGCCCAGGTTCTGAATCTGGGGAAGCAACTGTCAGCACTGAGAAGTCCCTCCATACTAAAGGAGAGCCAGGAACGTACACGGCAGGTGCCAGCAGGGGCCAGCACAGAGGCGGGTGGAGACAAAGAGGTGCTGGCACTAGCAAAGAGTACATGGGTGACAGTCAGGAGGGGTAGAGGGGGAAGTGCCAGGGAGGCCGATCCAGGACTGGAGCATCCCAATAAGTACGCTACTTTGAGTGACATTGGTGAAACCAGTCAGGGACCAGCACTGCTGGAGCTGAGGGACTCTCCTAGCTGCCGGGGGAAGAACTCCTCCAGTGAGAGTGGGGGGGCAGCAAAGGGAAAGGAAAGACAGATTCTGGTGGTAGGGGACTCAATTCTTAGAAGGACAGAGAAGGCAATCTGTAACCAAGACCTGAAGTGCCGAACAGTATGTTGTCTACCGGGCGCTCGGGTTCGGCACATCACGGATCTTGTGGACAGATTACTGGGAGGGGCTGGGGAAGACCCGGTGCACGTTGGCACCAATGACAAAGTCAGAGGCAGATGGAGTGTCCTAAAGAACGATTTTAGGGACTTAGGAGCTAAATTGAGGAAAAGGACCTCCAAGGTAGTATTCTCAGGAATACTACCGGTACATCGAGCCACACCAGAAAGGAAGAGGGAGATTAGGGAAGTAAACAAGTGGCTGAAGAGCTGGTGTAGTAAGGAGGGGTTTGGGTTCCTGGAGGACTGGGCCGACTTCTCAGTTGGTAACCGGTACTATAGAAGGGACGGACTGCACCTAAATGAGGAGGGTGCAGATCTTCTGGGAAGGAAGATGGCCAAAAAATTAGAGGGGTTTTTAAACTAGGCGATGGGGGGGAGGGTCCAGAGGTAGAGATAGCCAGCGCGGAAGATATTCCAGAGGGTAGTATTGGGGGCATTAGTGGTAGGTTAACCAAAGCACAAAAACACAAGGTGAGTATAGTAGCAAGTCCTAGTTGCAATCTCGAAACACCCAATACGAAGACAATATGTGACCGGTCTAAACTATGTGGCATGTTCACCAATGCCAGGAGCATGGCGGACAAGATGGGTGAACTAGAGATACTGTTGTACGAGGAGGATTTGGATTTTGTGGGAATTTCAGAGACCTGGTTCAACAGCTCTCATGATTGGCTGGCAAACATTCAAGGGTATACCCTATACCGCAAGGATAGAGAGGGTAAAAAAGGGGGAGGGGTATGCCTATATATCAAGAATAATGTACAAGTGAATGTGAGAGATGACATCACTGAGGGAGCTAGAGAGGAGGTGGAATCCTTATGGGTAGAGCTCCAAAGGGATAAAGCTAAGGGGAAAATAATACTGGGAGTATGCTATAGGCCCCCAAACCTGAGGGAGGAAGTGGAGACGGATCTCCTATCACAAATTGGAGTAGCAGCAAGGATGGGAAGTGTTGTCATAATGGGGGATTTTAATTATCCAGACATAGATTGGGCGGAGGGAACCGCGCATTCATTTAAGGCTCGCCAGTTCCTTAATGTCTTGCAGGACAATTTTATGGGTCAGATGGTAGACGCACCAACTAGAAATAAAACATTACTGGATCTACTGATTACCAACAATACAGACCTGATCACGGATGTGGAAATACGGGGCAATTTAGGTAACAGCGATCACAGGTCAATTAGTTTCAGTATAAATCACACAAATAGGAAACATAAAGGGAATACAAAGACACTGAATTTCAAAAGAGCCAACTTCCCTAAACTACAAACCTTGCTAAAAGGCATAAACTGGGATAAAATATTAGAAACAAAGAATACGGAGGAGAGATGGGTTTGCTTTAAGAACATATTAAATAAGGGCATTAGCCAATGTATCCCATTGGGTAATAAATTTAAAAGAGCGAACAAAAGTCCTGGATGGCTTAACTCCAATGTAAAAATGCATATAAAAGCAAAGGAGAAGGCCTTCAAAAAATACAAGGTTGAGGGATCATCCTCAGCATTCAGACTTTATAAAGAATGCAACAGGATATGTAAAGGTGCAATTAGGACAGCTAAGATAGAACATGAAAGACACATAGCGGAGGAGAGCAAAAAAAATCCCAAGAAATTCTTTAAGTATGTAAACAGTAAAAAAGGGAGGACAGACCATATTGGCCCCATAAAGAATGAGGAAGGACATCTGGTTACAAAGGATGGGGAGATGGCGAAGGTATTGAATTTATTCTTCTCCTCAGTCTTCACGAGTGAATCGGGGGGCTTCAGTAACCAAAACTGCAGTGTTTATCCTCATAACACAACACAGGAAGCACCTCCATGGTTAACAGAGGACGGAATTAAAATTAGACTTGAGAAACTTAACATTAATAAATCACCGGGACCAGATGGCTTGCATCCGAGGGTACTTAGGGAACTCAGTCAAGTGATTGCCAGACCGTTGTTCCTAATTTTTACAGATAGTCTACTGACTGGAATGGTACCAGCTGATTGGAGAAAAGCCAATGTAGCTCCTATATTTAAAAAGGGCCCAAAATACATCCCTGGGAATTACAGACCAGTTAGCCTAACATCGATAGTATGTAAACTCTTGGAGGGGATGATAAGGGACTATATACAGGATTTCAGTAATACAAACGATATCATTAGCAGTAATCAGCATGGATTCATGAAGAATCGTTCTTGCCAAACCAATCTATTAACCTTCTATGAGGAGGTGAGTTGCCATCTAGATAAAGGAAGGCCTGTAGACGTGGTGTATCTGGATTTTGCAAAAGCATTTGACACAGTTCCCCATAAACGTTTACTGTACAAAATAAGGTCGGTTGGCATGGACCATAGGGTGAGTACATGGATTGAAAACTGGCTACAAGGGCGAGTTCAGAGGGTGGTGATAAATGGGGAGTACTCAGAATGGTCAGGGGTGGGTAGTGGGGTTCCCCAAGGTTCTGTGCTGGGACCAATCCTATTTAATTTGTTCATAAACGATCTGGAGGATGGGATAAACAGTTCAATCTCTGTATTTGCAGACGATACTAAGCTAAGCAGGGCAATAACTTCACCGCAGGACGTGGAAACCTAGCAAAAAGACCTGAACAAATTAATGGGGTGGGCGACTACATGGCAAATGAGGTTCAATGTAGAAAAATGTAAAATAATGCATTTGGGTGGCAAAAATATGAATGCAATCTATACACTGGGGGGAGAACCTCTGGGGGAATCTAGGATGGAAAAGGACCTGGGGGTCCTAGTAGATGATAGGCTCAGCAATGGCAGGCAATGCCAAGCTGCTGCTAACAAAGCAAACAGAATATTGGCATGCATTAAAAGGGGGATCAACTCCATAGATAAAACGATAATTCTCCCGCTCTACAAGACTCTGGTCCGGCTGCACCTAGAGTATGCGGTCCAGTTCTGGGCACCAGTCCTCAGGAAGGATGTACTGGAAATGGAGCGAGTACAAAGAAGGGCAACAAAGCTAATAAAGGGTCTGGAGGATATTAGTTATGAGGAAAGGTTGCGAGCACTGAACTTATTCTCTCTGGAGAAGAGACGCTTGAGAGGGGATATGATTTAAATTTACAAATACCAGACTGGTGACCCCTCAATAGGGATAAAACTTTTTCGCAGAAGAGAGTTTACCAAGACTCGTGGCCACTCATTAAAATTAGAAGAAAAGAGGTTTAATCTTAAACTACGTAGAGGGTTCTTTACTGTAAGAGCGGCAAGGATGTGGAATTCCCTTCCACAGGCGGTGGTCTCAGCGGGGAGCATTGATAGCTTCAAGAAACTATTAGATAAGCACCTGAATGACCACAACATACAGGGATATACAATGCAATACTGACACATAATCACACACATAGGTTGGACTTGATGGACTTGTGTCTTTTTTCAACCTCACCTACTATGTAACTATATGTAGATAATTTTTTTAAAATTCTGGTAGAAAAGTTTTTATTGTTGCATGCGTAAATAACAAGACAGCTGATCACCCATGCAGGGGGTACACAACAATGAACAGGGAACAAGGCATATAGGCATGAGTGATATTTTGTGCAACTAAACATTTTGGTAAAGCAAAACATGAAATGAACGACCTTGCGATAGGAGCCGTAGGTCCGCATAAGTTGCCTAAGTCCAAGGACCTAGGGGCATACCACGAGGAAACAAAAGGAGCAAATCGGCAAGCCAGTCACCAAAGAAGAGGAGGGGGGGAAAGAGAAGAGGAAAAAAAAACACAAGGGGGGGGGGGAGAGATTCCAGGAAAGAAGAAGATGGGAAATCGAGGAAAGGGAGGGTAGGGAGAAGGGTTCCTGCAGGCTTGGGTGGTAATATCAGCAATTACAAGATGGCCAGGCTGGTCGGATACAGGGTGGGGAGAACATATGACCACCAGGGAGCTCACACTTTCAGAAATTTAGCATGGGAACCATGTAAAACACTGGACATTTTTTTGCTAATCATCAGGGCGGTCAAGCTGCTCTTCACCGCTGCAAATGATACAGAAGGTGTCTTCCAGGCCTTAGCAATAACACATTTGGTGGCAATAAGCAGGTAAGGTGCAAGCTTCTGCTGTTACGAGAATAGGCCCTGGATCGGGCAAGCAGTAGAGCGAGTTTAGTGTCCTTACAGATAGGTACATGGAATAGGGTGTATAGGAGCCCAAAACCCCTGGACCAGAACCCCCGTGAGACATGAGCAGGACCACCAGATATGAATTACATCACCACGTTGGCCACAACCTCTAAACCACCTATCGCTGTAAGATGGCTTCAAACCTGCAATACGGGCCGGAACCCAGTACCACCTCAAAAGAACTTTGTATGCTGTTTTCAGCGTCATCGTGCTGGAGGAATATTTTGCTATGACAGACCAGGCCTTGCTCCATTTCTCGAGGTCGATATAGGTTCCCAGATCTCGACCCCACCTGGACTTGTAGGAGAAGAAGGAGAATCAATAGCATTCAAGGAATTCTCAATCAAGGAGATAGTGCCAGGGGCACCAGGGGAGAGGTATGTTTGAAGGCCATGGATTAAAAGGATAGGAGGAATTGCGTCTCAAGGAAGTCACCCAGTGGTGGAGTTGAATGTAGCAAAAAAACTCATGCCTCATGAGTCTCCGGATGGTGGACCACAAAGAAAAGGTTCGGGAAGTGAGAAAGTGACGGACCTGCATAATTTTTTTAATTCAACTGCTGGTTGAACAAAAAAAATAAATAATGCAGGTCAGCTTAAAATATTGAAGAAACACCCGAGATGGCTGCTCTGTGACCACGCTCCTCGTCCACCGGACACATCAGCGCTTTTTACTGCTCTCAGTGGGGCTCTCCTCCGTTCCTGTGCTGCCCCCTGCCTCCTTCACCTCTGCTGCACGAATGGGGAGAAGAATGGGCTCCACCTGCACCCCCGGCACCAAGCAGACCTGTCCGGAGTCCGTGGCCTACCCGCCAGCAGACTCTCCTGAAGCCCCGGCCTCAAGTTTGGAGGTCCTGCCGCTTCTATTCACGGGTGATTCAGAGCTGCCCTCTAATGCGGAAAGCACTGCACCTCCTGCCCTGAGGGACTCAGAGCTCCTCAGTCGCTTTAAAACTATGCTGCAGAGTGAATTGTATGCAGCCACCTCACTAAGGAGATCAGGGAGCTGGGGAGCCGCACTAATGACCTGGAGGACAAAATGGACGCCGCGGTCACAGTGATTGAAAATCATGAACAAGACCTGACTGATATCAAGAAAGAAAGACTCTACTCTGGCTCGAAGACTTTTAAAATCGTTCTCGCCCAGGCAATTTGCACCTGAGAGGCATTCCGGAAAACCATCACGGACCTCACCTCCACCTCAACAGCGCTATTCCAAGAACTGGTACCCGCAATCCCTATTGACCGCCTCAAATTTGACCGCATACACAGATCCCTGGGCCTGAAAAAGCCTGACAGGCCCGAGGGACATTATTATTAAACTTGCTTATTACTGCACTAAAGAAACGCTCCTCATGGCTGCCAGGAATAAGTCAGATTTAAGCTTTCAGGGGCACGGCTAACAGCTTTTTTCTGACCTCACCCAGGTCACCATCCAGAAACGTCGCCACCTGAAGCCTTTCACCTCAGTCCTTGTGAACCAGCACATTAGGTATATATGGGGCTTCCCCTTTCAGCTTTCTTTTGAGTACCAGGGCTGCAGCCACTCCATCACCACCCCAGAAGAAGCTCATTCAATGCTGACTTCCCTACATCTTCTGCCACAGGGGGGCGCTCCCCCAGCCCTACACATCCCTCCGGATCCCACTCAGCTTCCGGTGAACTCAGGCGCCTTTGAGAGAAGACGCCTGGTCGTAAGAGATCCCACCCTCAGACCCCTCCGAGCTCCAGTATTGTACTGTATGTATTGGCCAACATATTACAACATCCAGCTCTTCACAATCCTCTCCGGGATGACTGCTACCCTAACTGTGAGTTTTGGCCATCCAGCCGTCTTGTTCCCAGTTAACTGCTCCTGTGGGAGTCCTGTTTGCTTGTTGGGGGTTTCTGTTTTTTTTGGGGTTTTTTTTCCCCCACTTTGCTCCTCCCCCCTAGGACCCCTGCTCTTCCATGGACAGTGGCCCTCCTGGCCCGCAAACACCCCGGCAGTTTCTACTGCCCAGGTTGGCCGGGCTCCCTCCTTCGGCCTTTGGGCCTCCCTCCTTCGGCCTTTGGGCCTAGGGGATGCTGTTGCCCTGTTGTGGGGGAGGCCTGGTCAATCTATCACCTGTGTGATATGTTATCACTATTATTGCCCTTATGTTGTGGCATATTTTGCTGCCTCCATGTTTGGTTCTGCTTTTGCTTCTGCTCTGGGGTGGGGACGGCCTCCACTCCCTGGTCCTTTCCCTGCCACACCCCCTGGTCCCCCTGGGACGGCTGTCCAGGGAGTGGACCTCCATCTAGCTGTTGCCCCTGCCCCAGAGCAGGGATTATTTCGCCATCACTAGTGGGGGCTGTATGGGCTCCTTTCCTGCCAGACGCCCGGGGGGGGGGCCTTAGATTGAGATTTTCTACTGCCCCCCCCCCCCCCCCCGCCTCTCGCGATCTATAACTAGTTTAAAGTGATTGTAAAGGTTCAGTTTTTTTTTTTTAAATAACAAACATATCATACTTACCTCCACTGTGCAGCTTGTTTTGCACAGAGTGGCCCTAGACTTCTGGGGTCCCTTGGTGGCTCTCGCGGCTCCTCCCCACATCAGGTAACCCCCTAGGAGAAGCACGGACTCGGCCCCGCCCCCCCCAGCGCCCATGTCATTGTATTTGATTGACAGCAGCGGGAGCCAGCGGCAGCTCTGCTTTCAATCTATCCAATCAAGAGCCGGGGCCCCATGTAGAAAAAGGCAGCGCATCTCCGCCGAGTGAATTCCAGGGCTCAGGTAAGTAAAACGGGGGGGCTGGGGGGCCAGTGACTGCCAGAAGTTTTTTCACCTTAATGCATAGGATGCATTAAGGTGAAAAAACACAAGGGTTTACAACCCCTTTAATTTTCATTACTGTATGTCTATTGATGTTGTTGCAGAATGTGTTTGTTACTTTGGGCTCACTCCTCTAGCCCTGAACCCCTTCATTCCTTTCCCTTCCCCCTCCCCCTCCCTTCCCCCCTCCCCTTCCCCCCTCCTTCCTATATGTGTTAGCTACTGCAATACAGTGGTTCAGGTTTCCACCCAGAGGCTAGCAGTCCCCTGGTTTCCCCTCCCCCGGCTCCCTGGGAGCTTCTGTTGAATTTCACTATAGCAGCTATGTGTTCAGTGGTAGAGCCACCCCTACCTAGTATCCTACATTATTGGAATGTGTTTCACCGATGGTGCCTTCTTCATTTTTCTTGACTTTTAGTTCTTTGTCTCCTCTTTCTTCCTCTTTCCCCTCTTTTTCCTCCCCTCCCTGTTCCCCCTAGGGTCTCTGAACTTCTCGGGCCGTCCGCCACTTGGCGTATAACACCTTGGCTGACCCACGCTACATCTGCAGAGCATCTCCACCTCCCTCCACCATGGTTACCATGGTCACCACCCCATTGAAGATCTACTCCCACAACATTCATGGCTCTAACTCACCTGTCAAGCAGTCTAAGGTTTTCCATTACCCTAAATCTCAACAAATAGATGTGGTTTGTCTCCAGGAGACCACACCACCCTACATTTTACACAGCCTCGGCTGCTGAGAAGCATAGGGGGGAGTCCTGATCGCCTTTCAGCGTAACCTCCACTTCACTTTTACCTTAGAAATCACTGACCCCACTGGCAGATACCTGCTTCTGCAGGGCATCATTTGGGATCACTTATTATGCCCCCAATAGGTTTCAACGGATTCTTTTCTCACTTATGCAAGGTGGTCTCACATCATCAAAAAGGCCTTCTTCTTCTTATGGGAGACTCTAATGTCACCCTAAATTCAGCCTTGGACAGACGTTACGCCCAAGGTGCGCCTACTCCTCACGACTCTTCGCAAGAGTCTCTCATGTGCTCCCTCTTGCAAACCTTTGGTCTGGCTGATGTTTGGGGGAACTCCACCGAACTTCCCGCGACTTTACCTTTTATTCTAACCCTTATGACAGTTTCTGCAGAATTGATCACATATTCACATATCTCTACCATCTTCCCCTGGTGATGAAAATATTTCCACATCACCTTGGTCTGATCATGACCCCTTTGGTCCTCCTGATTGCCCTCTCGGGTCTAGTTAGATGACCTCCCCACTGGCGCATTAATGAGTCCTTGCTGACTACCCAGGCCAACACATTCAGTCCTCAATCGACACTTATTTTGCTGATAATGTCGGCTCGGTCTCGTCGCCAGTGCCCTTGTAGGAGGCCCATAAATCCACTGTACGCGGCCAGATTATCCAGCTGGCCTCTTCACGGAAGCGGGAGCAGGAGCGTCACTTGTTGGAACTGCACTACCTTTTACCCGACGAGGCACGCTGGAAGACACAACCTACCTCAGCCCAAAGAAAGGCTTGTGATGCCCTGTCCACATAACTGGACTCACTTTCCACTTTTTTTTTTGCAACAATTTATTGGAAGGAAAGGGACCTTCAGAAGCCATGATAAAAAAGGAAACATTTCATAGTGCATATGACCTGTTGGGTGAAATAATTTCCGTACATAGGCTACTGTTATACATCATTGTCACCGTGGCCCAAATATCATTACTCACTATAAACATGCCCATCTATTGACCCATTTTCATCCAATATTCTTTCTCTTTCCCCTAAGAATGCCGATACAGGGAGCAGGCCCGGATCTAGGGGTGCTGGGGTGGGCTCTGTCCCACCTCCAAAGTTTCTAAGAATGCATCCAGTGATACATGAGGCACTCTGATGGGGGCAACTGATGTAGGGGGGACTCTGATAGGGACAGTTGATGTAAGGGGGGCACTCTGATGAGGACAACTGATGTAGGGGAGACTCTGGTGAGGACAGTTGATGCAAGGGGACACTCTAATGAGGACAATTGATGTAAGGGAGCACTCTGATGGGGACAATTGATGTAAGGGGGACTCTACTGAGGACAGTTGCTGCAAGGGGGCACTCCGATGGGGACAACTGATGTAGGGGGGACTCTGATGAGGACAGTTGATGCAAGGGAGCACTCTAATGAGAACAATTGATGTAAGGGAGCACCCTGAGGACTGCTGATGTAAGGGGGACTCTGATGAGGACAGTTGCTGTAAGGGAGCACTCTGATAGGGACAATTGATGTACGGGGGACTCTAATGAGGACACTTGATGTAAGGGAGCACTCTGATGGGGACAATTGATGTAAGGAGCACTCTGATGGGGACAACTGATGTAGGGGGGACTCTGATAGGGACAGTTGATGTAAGGGGGGCACTCTGATGAGGACAACTGATGTAGGGGAGACTCTGGTGAGGACAGTTGATGCAAGGGGACACTCTAATGAGGACAATTGATGTAAGGGAGCACTCTGATGGGGACAATTGATGTAAGGGGGACTCTACTGAGGACAGTTGCTACAAGGGGCACTCCGATGAGGACAACTGATGTAGGGGGGACTCTGATGAGGACAGTTGATGCAAGGGAGCACTCTAATGAGAACAATTGATGTAAGGGAGCACCCTGAGGACTGCTGATGTAAGGGGGACTCTGATGAGGACAGTTGCTGTAAGGGAGCACTCTGATAGGGACAATTGATGTACGGGGGACTCTAATGAGGACACTTGATGTAAGGGAGCACTCTGATGGGGACAATTGATGTAAGGAGCACTCTGATGGGGACAACTGATGTAGGGGGGACTCTAATGAGGACAGTTGATGCAAGGGGGCACTCTAATGAGGGCAGTTGATGTAAAAAAGCACTCTGATGGGGACAATTACTGTAAGGAAGACTCTGAAGAGGACAGTTGATGTAAGGGAGAACTCAGATGGGGAAAATTGAAGTAAGGGGGACTTTGATGAGGTCAGTTGATGTAAGAGAGCACTCTAATGGAAACAATTGATGAACGGGGGACTCTGATGAGGACAGTTGATGTAAGGGAGCACTCTGATGGGGACAATTGATGTAAGGGGGACTCTACTGAGGACAGTTGCTGCAAGGGGGCACTCCGATGGGGACAACTGATGTAGGGGGGACTCTGATGAGGACAGTTGATGCAAGAGAGCACTGTAATGGAAACAATTGATGAACGGGGGACTCTGATGAGGACAGTTGATGTAAGGGAGCACTCTGATGGGGACAATTAATGTAAGGGAGAATCTGATGAGGGCAGCTCATGTAAGGGAGAACTCTGATGAGGACAGTTGATGTAAGGGAGAACTCTGATGGGACAATTGATGTAAGGGAGCACTCTGATGGGGACAATTGATGTAGGGGGGACTCTGATGAGGACAGTTGATTTAAGAGAGCACTCTGATGGGGACAAATAATGTAAGGGAGATTCTGATGAGTACAGTTGATGTAAAGGAGAACTCTGATGAGGACGGTTGATGTAAGGGAGAACTCGGATTAGGACAGTTGATGTAAGGGAGCACTCTAATGGGACAATTAATGTAAGGGAGACTCTGATGAGGACATTTGGTGTAAGGGAGCATTCTGATGGGGACAATTGATGTAAGGGGCACACTGATGGGGACAATTGATGCAAGGGGCACTCTGATGGGGGCACCTGATGTAAGGGGGGGTCACTTGATACAAGGATGAACAGGTTCTGTTTAATCAACCTAATCAATGACAGCCTAATACATACTAGTGTTTCCTGTTCACTCCTGCACCTCCTCAAACATTATTTCCAGGTTGTGACTCGTGGTACAGAAGAACGCTGTGTAAATATTGGTTCCCTGCATCTTTGTCACATTGTTGACAATATGCCCCCTGACTTTTTATACTCTACCCCCTTTTTATACTCTACCCCCAGATCAGATAGGCTAGATCAGGCCCTGACAGGGAGTCATGTCTTTATCAGTGGAGGTGTCCAAGAAAATGTTTTCTATGCCTTACGTAAAAACCTGCCCTAAAAGAAGAACATAGTTTATTTCACATAACCCCCAACATATCAAGATCACAGCTGATTTGGCTATAGGTAAATTACCTGACATTTTTCAGCATGAATTTAAGACTGCCGTGTAGACTCTCTAGGTCCTCCACAGGTTCCTCAGGAAGTCTTGTTTCCTGCAGAGAACTCTCAGGAAACGTAGGCGTAAAGAATGCGCAATGCATCTTAGTAACTGTGTATCAGCCACTAAAGGAATCTTGTGATATACAGGGTCAATTCATAATAATACTGTATATCCTCCTTAGGTTATTTGTTCTTATGTCTTCGTACGGGGGGTGACAAATGTGGCCATATAACAGCAATGATGATTAAGTGCAGAGTGCTATTAATCGTTGCACCCAATCAGATTTAAAGGTTATTGGAGTTAAAGATGAATTATAATAATTAGCTATGAGTTTCTGCACTCTGTACACGTAGAGGTAATGTCTTGAGGTATAAGAAAAGGAAGAGGGTTCTATATTCAGTAATGTATTATTAAAATTCCATGTGTGAAATCACTGCTACCACTGCCACTACAAGCACAATCACCTAATGATTAATGGACCTATGTGCCCTGATGCCAAACATTCATTATGAACATGGCTGCTAAATCGCAGCAAAGGGGAAGCTGGTGTTTCTCACCACCTTACTTCATTTGCTATCTCTATCTGGTGGTACAGCAGAGATACCATTGTACAGCTAGGCAATAGGAAGCAATGTGAAGATTAGAATAGTACAATGAATTAAAAAGGTTTCTAGCTCTGCCCTACTCTTTCCAAAAAAGAAACTTTTGATTTGAGATCCACTCTAAAGGCCACTGCACATCATAATTTCTGCGTTCCAGATGCATTTCTGCATGCATGTTTTTGAAGCGTTCCAGTGCATTTTTTTATACATTCGGGTGTGTTTTTTCCCCTATTTTTATTCTTCATTTCATTTTAAAATATGTGCATTCCAGTGCATTTTTAGATGTGTTTTGCCGTGTTCCATGCAGAACAAATGCAACATGTTCTACTTTTGTTGACTGCACAGGAACGCATTGCACTGTTGTGAACTAGGGCCATTGGCATCCATGTTAAGCACTGTCCATGCATCTTGGATGCTGAATTAAAACGCACTGCACTGCAGTGTTTTCCATATATTCCAGTGGCCCCAGTTCGGTTTTATATATATATATATATATATATATATATATATATATATAGTGTGTATATATATATATATATATATATATATATATATATATATAGATATATATATATATATATATATATATATATATATATATATATATATATATATACAGTGTATGTTATGTTCTTTCTCTCTTTCCCCCAATATAATAAGGTAAGCACAGGTATCAGTCCAGTTGTCTGTGTCCTGCATAGCTGGTACAGTTTTTCTCAACCTATAAACCCTAGAGGAACCCTTAAAAAAAATGTACGTGATGGGGAGTCCCTACTAATATTAGTCCATTTGGAGTAATTTGGAAGATGGACCTTACATTGGTTGTGGTCGGTGGGGAAAATGCCCCCCCCTACAGTGGTCGTCAAAATGGCACTCTTGCAGTCATGCTACTGGCTCTGCCAAGTGGTGTTGGACCTGGAACTATGCAGACACCTTCAGATGGGAGGTCAATTGGCCATAACTCAAGGAACCCCTAGCAACCTTTGGAGGATACAAAGTGTTCAACAGAACCCAAGCTGATAATTGCTGCTTCATAATATGACAACACACACTAATGTCTGAAACACTAGGAGATAGAGCCTACATTTTGGAGAAGAGGTGGATGAGGAAGGTTATAACAGCACAAAGTTATTTTTTGCTGTGAAAGTCCGCTTTAAGTGAGAACCAGATGTCTAGATCTTAGAAGGAAGTAGAGAGTTTGTGCATGAAGTACAGACAGGTGTACATTGTAATACAGCGGGTAAAATAAGTATTGAACACGCCACCATTTTTCTAGGTAAATATATTTATAAAGGTGCTATTGACATTAAATTTTCATCACAAGTTGGTAACAATCCGTGCAATCCATACATACAAAGACACCAAAACAAATAAGTTCAGAAATGAAGTTCTGTGTAATAAAATGGAATGACACAGGGAAAAGGTATTGAACACACTAACTGAAATTTATTTAATACTTGGTACAAAATCCTTTGTTGGTAATAACAGTTTCAAGACGCCTCCTGTATGGAGAAACTAGTCGTATGCATTGCTCAGGTGTGATTTTGGCCCATTCTTCCACACAGTTTTCAAATCCTGAAGGTTCCAGTGGGCCTCTTTTATGAACTCTGATCTTTAATTCTTTCCATAGATTTTCTATTGGATTCAAGTCAGATGATTGGCTGGGCCATTCTAGTAGCTTTGTTTTCTTTCTTTGAAACCAATTGAGAGTTTCCTTGGCTTTGTGTTTGGGATTGTCTTGCTGAAATGTCCAACCTCGTTTCACCTTCATAATCCTGGTAGATGGCAGCAGATTTTTATCAAGAATGTCTTGGTACAGTTTTCCATTCATCCTTCCTTCAATGACATGAAGTTTGCCAGTACCGTATGCTAAAAAACAGCCCCACATCATGATGTTCCTACAAACTTCATTGTTTTCATGGGGGTGTTTTTGGGGTGATGTGCAGAGCCATTGATCTTCATACATTTGTGTATTATGGCATCCAAAGAGTTCAATTTTGGTCTCATCTGACCAGACTATATTCTCCCAGTATTTCACAGGCTTGTCTAAATGTTGTGCAGCAAACCTTAAACGAGCTTCAACATGCTTTTTCTTCAGCAATGGAGTCTTGCGTGGTGAGCGTGCATATAGGCCATGGAGGTTGAGTGCATTACTTATTGTTTTCTTTGAAACAATTGTACCTGCGAATTCCAGGTCTTTCTGAAGCTCTCCACAAGTGGTCCTTGGCTCTTGGACAACTCTTTTCACTCCTCTGTCAGAAATCTTGTGAGGAGCACCTGGTCATGGCCGGTTTATAGTGAAATTATGTTCTTTCCGCTTCCACTTATGGCCCCAACAATGCTCACTGGAACATTCAGAAGTATAGAAATCCTTCAGTAACCAATGTATGGCCCCAACAGTGCTCACTGGAACGTTCAGAAGTTTAGAAATCCTTCTGTAACCAATGCCATCAGTATGTTTTGCAACAATAAAGCTGTAAAGGTCTTGAGAGAGCTCTTTACTTTTACCCATCATGAGATGTTTCTTATGTAACAACTTGGTAATGAGACCCCTTTTTATAGGCCATTAGTTGAGACTGAACCAGCTGATATTAATTTGCACTGACAAGGGGCAGGATTGCTTTCTAATATACTGATGGATTTCAGCTTGTGTCTTGGCTTTCTGGGCAGGGCCGGGGTGGGCAGATGGTACGGATGCCCTGGGCAATGTGGTATCAGGTGCGGTGGGAGGGGGGACACTGTGAGGAGATTGAGGGGGAAGGGATTTGTGTTGGGAGGGGGAATTTGGGGGGGCGGAAGGGGGTACGAATAGTTCTATGAGTAGAAATTTGGGGTTTGGGGGTGTTAGGAGTGGTGATTTAAGGGGATTTGTGTTGGGAGGGTGGATGGGGGAAGAGAATTTGATTTGTGCTAGAAGAGGTGATATGGTAGAGGAGGGATGGGAATTGTGCTAGGAGGGGAAATATTTTTGGGGGGGAATGAGAATTTGTACTGGTAGGGATGATTGGTGGGTATTTGTGGTGGGGTGGATTTGGGGAGAGAGGATGTGTAGTTGGAGGGGAAATTTGAGGGATAGGAGATTTGTGCTAGGAGGGGTGATTTTTTTTGGGGGAGGGGGCATTTGTGCAGGGGGGGATTTTGGGGTTGGGGGGCAAAGATTTGTGCTGGGAGGGGGTATTTGGAGTGGGGGGGAGAGGATGTGTACTGGGAGGGGACACTTGAGGGGTAGAGGATTTGTGCTAGGAGGGGGGATTGTTTTGGGGGGGTGGGTTTGTGCTGGGAGGGGGGATTTTTGCTGACACAAAATGCTCATACATCTTGGGAGAGAGGGCGCAGTTTGGCATGTTTGCCCTGAGCTCTAGATGACCTTGTGCCGGCATTGTTTCCATGTCTTTTTGCACCTCTCTTTCTTCATTTGTTCAATACTTTTTCCCTGTGTCATTTTTATTACACAAATCTTATTTCTGAATGTATTTGCTCTGGTTTCTTTGTATGTATGGATTGCATGGGTTGTTATTGACGTGGTGAAAATTTTATGTCAATGACACCTTTTAGACATGTGCAGTTTGTTTCGATTAAATATTCAAACAATTTTTTTTTGTTTTTCGGAGATTCAGATACACACATTATAATTACATTATAATTACATTATAAAATTACTTTAGATAATTACATTATAAAATAAAATTTACCGAATGCTCCGAACAACGAAATTAAATTTGTCTGGATTTCCGAAATTCGAATCAAATTCTACATCGAACTCCAGTCGAATTATAACTGTAAACATATTTCTGAAATCAAAGACTGTGTGTGTTATTAGAGTACCCTTTCGAAAAAATGCTGTTTTTGTTAAGCCAAAGGTGATTTAAAGAGTCGCTGTAATCATTTCATGAAGATGTTTTTTTTCGTTTTTTCACTTTGCCGCATTTGAATCAGGTAAAAAATATATATATATAAAGTTTTCATTTTGACTGATTCAAAATGTATCAATTCGATCGGTTTGAATTGGAAAAATTGGTAAATTCGAAGAAAATTTGAAAAAGACAAAACGAATTCCGAATACAACCTCCAATTACGAATCCCAATTACGAATTGAAAGACTCAACTGAATCTAACTAAACTAAATAACTAGATTACTGAATCTAAACGAAACTAATTTTTCCGTCATGCACATGTCTAGCACCTTTAGGCCCCTTTCACACTGGGGCGGTGGGTGCATCGGTGGTAAAGTATACTTATTTTACCCGCTGTATCTGTATTGCAATAACTCTGAAGTGTCTCCACTTTCCTCCATTTACATTGCTTGTTTACATTACTTTATTGCGTATGCACATGAATAGTCAGTCTGAGCTCAGGCACCGCTCAGTCTGGACAGCAATACACATTTCAAATTTCATCTGAAATCAAACAGTTGGGTGAAGGAAAAAAGTATTTGATCCCCTGCTGATTTTGTACGTTTGCCCACTGACAAAGGAATGATCAGTCTATAATTTTAATGGTAGGTTTATTTTAACAGTGAGAGACAGAATAACAACAAAAATATCCAGAAAAAACGCATTTCAAAAAAGTTATAAATTGATTTGCATTTTAACCCCTTGCCACCCGCCCACCGTCAAATGACAGAGGGACAGTGCTGCTCTCGTTCTGGGTGGACGTCATATGACGGTACACCAGAACGGTCGCTCCCACGCGCCCGCTGGGGCGTGCAGCACGGCAATCGCGGCCGCACCGTGTTGCCAGGACACGGTGCAACCCCAATCTCTTTAGCTAGTTGCCGCTCGCCCACCGTCAAATGATGGCGGGGAGGTGCAGCGCTCGTTCTAGGACGTTGTCATATGACGGCGTCCCAGAACGGACGCTCTCGCAAGCCCGCGGGGGCGCGCATCTCAGCAATTGCGACCGCGCTGTGTTGCTAGGACGCGGCGCGATCCCGATCTCTGGATGAATTGCATGGGTTGTTACCGACATGTGGTGAAAGTTTTATGTCAATGACAACTTTTAGACATGTGCAGTTTGTTTCAAATAAATATTCAAACTATTTTTTTTGTTCTTCGGAGATTCAGCTATACCTGAATTACATTATAAAATAACATTTACCGAATGCTCCGAACGACAAAATGAAATTTGTCTGGATTTCCAAAATTTGAATCGAATTCTAAATCGAACTCCAGTCGAATTCTAATGCCGCGTACACACGGTCGGACTTTTCGTCTACAAAAGTCCAACGGACGCCGACGGACTAAAGCTGGCTGGTAATCCGATCGTGTGTGGGCTTCTCCGGACTTTCAGCAGACTTTTTCAGCCTCAAATCCGACGGACTTTAGATTTGAAACATGCTTCAAATCTTTACGTCGTAACTACGACGGACCCCGAAATCCGCTCGTCTGTGTGCTAGTCCGACGGACAAAAACCCATGCTAGGGCAGCTATTGGCTACTGGCTATGAACTTCCTTATTTTAGTCCGGTGTACGTCATCACGTACGAATCCGTCGGACTTTTGTGTGGTCGTGTGTAGGCAAGTCCGTTCGTTAGAAAGTCTGCTGCAAGTCCGCCGAAAGTCCGCCGGAAGTCTGTCGGACAGGCTGTCGGACTTTTGTAGACGAAAAGTCCGACCGTGTGTACGCGGCATAACTGTAAACATATTTCTGAAATCAAAGACTGTGTGTGTTATTAGAGTACCCTTTGAAAAAATGCTGTTTTTGTTAAGCCAAAGGTGATTTAAAGAGTCGTTGTAATCATTTCATGAAGATCTTTCTTTTGTTTTTTCACTTTGCCGCATTTGAATTAGGTAAAAAAAAAAAAATATATATATAAAGTTTTCATTTTGACTGATTCAAAATGTATCAGTTCGATCGTTTTGAATTGGAAAAATTGGTAAATTTGAAAAAGACATAAAACGAATTCCGTATACGAACTCCAAATACGAATCTCGATTACGAATTGAAAGACTCAACTGAATTTAACTAAACTAAATAACTAGATTACTAAATCTAAACAAAACACATTTTCCCGCCATGCACATGTCTAGCACCTTTAGGCCCCTTTCACACTGGGGTGGTGGGTGCATCGGTGGTAAAGTGCCGCTATTTTTATCGGTGCTTTACCGTCAATTTTGTGACGCTATTCAGCCGCTAGCGGGGCGCTTTTACTCCCCGCTAGCGACCGAGAAAGGGTTAAAAAAACAGCCGCGAAAGGGTTGAAACCACCACAAAGCGCTGCTGCAGTAGCGCTATGCCGGCGGTATAGCCACACTGCCCCATTGATTTCAATGGGCAGGAGCGGTGAAGGAGCGGGGTGTACCCCGCTCCTTCACCGCTCCAAAGATGCTGCTAGCAGGCCTTTTTTTTAGCGTCCTGCCAGCGCACCGCTCCAGTGTGAAAGCCCTCGGGCTTTCACACTGAAGAGACAGTAGCAGCTCTTTCAGGGCACTTTGCAGGCGCTATTTTTAGCGCAGTAGCGCCTGCAAAGCGCCCCAGTGTGGAAGGGGTGTTAGAAATATATTTGCCTAGAAAATTGGTGATGCGTTCAACACTTATTTTACACGCTGTATCTGTATTGCAATAACTCTGAAGTGTCTCCACTCTTGTATAATATATCTGTATTGCAGCCATGCTGCTGGTTCTACCAAGTGGTGTTGGACCTGGAGGCGTGCTGGCACCATCAGCATACCTCCCAACTGTCCCTGATTTCGAGGGACTATCCCTGATTTGGAGCAATGTCCCTCTGTCCCTCTTTCCTCCTCTTTTGTCACTCATTTTGGTCTGATCTATATAGTTGTATATAAAATGCACTTTTTATCTTTCAGAAAGTGTTTCCCAATGCTAAACCTTTCATCTGATTTCTAAACTGCTGATTCTGTGAAATTCCAAAAGCCAATATAAAGGAATAATAGTGGTAAAAGAAGCACTTGTGGGTTTAACCAATCTTGTTTTTTTGTACAATTCTCATTTAAGGGGGCGTGGCAGGGGGTGTGTCCTATGCCTGCATACTTTTGCTGATAGGTGTCCCTCATTCCTATCTCAAAAAGTTGGGAGGTGTGTATCAGATGGGAGGTCATTCAGCCATAACTCAAGGAACCCCTAGCTAGTGTGTCCTCCACGCATGAATGAAAAAATCTCTATGAAGGTTATAATAATCATTGCACAACTAAAGCATGCAACACTATATACCCATAAGGCCCCTTTCACACTGAGCAGCTTGTAAACTGCCAGTAAAACACAGAGCGCTTTTGTAGAGCTTTTCAGGTCCTTTTGAAGAGCTTTTCAGGGGCTTTTGAAGCTCTTTCCATTCATTTCAATGGAGAGGGGCATTTTTTCACCACCCTGCCAGCGCATTGCCCCAGTGTGAAAGCATTCATTGATTTTAATTAAAATAGGTTTTCGTGAGCTTTTCAGGCACTTTTTTTAGCGTGAAAGCGCCTGAAACGTGCCTCAGTGTGAAAGGGGTCTAATACAAATGGCCTCTCCCCCCAGTGTTGTTGGGACTCGGAAATGCACCGCATTGTTTTCCTTGTATGAGAATTCTTTACATTGCTTGTTTACATTACTTTATTGCGTATGCACATGAATAGCCAGTCTGAGCTCAGGCACCGCTCAGTCTGGACAGCAATACACGTTTCAAATTTCATCTGAAATGAAACAGTTGGGTGCTCTTCTCAGCAACACACGGCTCGATGAAAGTCGTTTAGTCAACTGACTTTTGTTGAAGGAGCTGGGTGGGAAATTGTCATCTGGATGGTGACTTCATTCAATCAAATGAAGTCACTGGTTGGATATTGTGACAGCCTCTGGAGCCAGCTGTCAGAATACAAAGGCTGGTGGGGAGATAACTCCATCCACACAGTTTAGTGCGGACAGAGGAATCTGTTAGGTAAATCTATGCATGAACAGTGAGGGAAAAAAGTATTTGATCCCCTGCTGATTTTGTACATTTGCCCACTGACAAAGAAATGATCAGTCTATAATTTTAATGGTAGATTTATTTTAACAGTGAGAGACAGAATAACAACAAAAATATCCAGAAAAAACGCATTTCAAAAAAGTTATAAATTGATTTGCATTTTAACCACTTGACACCCGCCCACCGTCAAATGACGGAGGGACAGTGCTGCTCTCATTCTGGGTGGACATCATATAACGGTGCACCGAAACGGTCGCTCCTGCGCGCCCGTGGGGATGCGCAGCACGGCAATCGTGGTCGCGCCGTGTTGCTAGGACACAGTGCAACCCCGATCTCTGTAAAGAGCCACCGACGTGGCTCTTTAATTAGTTGCCGCCCGCCCACCGTCAAATGACGGCAGGGCGGTGCGGTTCTCGTTCTGGGATGACGTCATATGATGGCGTCCCAGAACGACCGCTCTTGCGCGCCCGCGGGGACAGGGACCAGGCGAACGCAGTCCCGCCGTGTTGCTAGGACATGGTGGGACCCCAATCTCTGTAAAGAGCCGCATCCGTGGCTCTTTAACCATGTGATCGTCTGTGTCCAACCACAGCCAGTCACATGTAAACACAGAGATGCTGGTAATCGGCACCCCTCGCCTCACACTCACAGAGTGTGTGGTGAGGAGAGCCGATAAGCGGCATCTCCTCACAGGAGACATCCACTACACTTGTAATCAGGGCACTGATCATCATTACAATAGCGACACCAGTGCCACAAATCAGTGCCAGCAATGAGTGTCCACTCCTCCAGCAATCAGTGCCCACCACTGCCCACAAGTGCCACCAATCAGTGCCCATTAGTGATGCCAGCCGTGCTGGCTATCAGTCCCGCCTATCAGTGCTGCCCATCAATGCTGTCCATCAATGCCCATCAGTGTCGCCCATCAGTGCCACCCCTCAATGCCCCTCAGTACCGCCTCCCTGTGCCACCTATCAGTGCCAATTAGTGCCACCTATCAGTGCCGCCTATCAGTGCTCATCAGTGCCACCTATCAGTGCCCATAAGTGTGGCATATTAGTGCCTCCTAATCAGTGCCCATAAGTGCCACCTCATCAGTGTCCATAAGTACCACCTAATCAATGTCCACCAGTTCAGCCTATCAGTGCCCATCAGTGCCGCCTCATCAGCGCACATCAGTGAAGAAGAAAAATTACTTAATTAGAAAATTTACTCGCAGAAACAAAGTAAAAAATAAAATTATTTCACATTTTTTGGTCTTTTTTTTTTTTTTTTTTTTTAGTAAAAAATACAGCAGTGATTACCACCAAAGAAAGCTCTATTTGTGTGAAGAAAATTATAAAAATGTAATCTGGGTACAGTGTTGCATGACCGCACAATTGTCATTCAAAGTGCGACAGCACTGAAAGCTAAAAAATGGCCTGGGCAGGAAGGGGGTGTAAGTGCCCTGTAGGCAAGTGGTTAATCATGTGATCGGCTGTGTCCAATCACAGCTGATCACATGTAAACAAGGAAGTGCCAGTAATCAGTGCTCCTCGCCTCACACTGACAGAGTGTGTGGCGAAGAGAGCCAATTAGCGGCCTCATATTATATGGTTTTAGTAAATCTAAAGAAAAGTTGTACAAGAAAATTGTATAATGTATGGCCAGCCCTAGTAATTAATTAACCAACCCTCAGCCTCCAATCCAAAGAGTTAAAAGAGTTAACTAACAAATCTGCTCTGCACATGCCTTACAGATTCACTGCTTGGTTCTTTCTCCTCACACTCGCAGCTCCGGCAGCATTCTATGTTCCTCTCTGCTCCCACCTCCCGGCCGGCCTCTCAGTGACTTCACGCCGGGCCGGGATTAGGAAGCGACTGTCGGGTGGAGATTATTCCGCCTGACAGGGAAGTGAAGAGCTGGTCCCGGGCTTGTGCCAAGTGCAGGAGCGCACTCGGCACATGGTTGCAGCTCTGACTGGCACTGTAGTATTGTCGCATGGCTGGTGTGTACAGTCACAGTGTAGGTATCCAGCCAGGTCTCAGCAGCACACTACCGGCACTTCACCTGCGTCCTCCTTCCTTTATTAAATTGTGCTGACCAGTGCTGCCCTTACGCATCCCCCCCCCCCCCCCCCCGCCCAGAACTACACTAGTCACCAAGAAAACAATTGGTAACACACTACACCCTGAAGGATTGAAATCCTGCAGCGCCCGCAAGGCCCCCGTGCTCAAGAAAACACATGTACAGGCCTGTCTGAAGTTTGCTAATGAACATCTGAATGATTCAGAGGAGAACTGGGTGAAAGTGTTGTGGTCAGATGAGACCAAATTCAAGCTCTTTGGCATCAACTCAACTTGCCGTGTTTGGAGGAGGAAAAATGCTGCCTATGACACCAAGCACACCATCCCCACCATCAAACATGGAGATGGAAACATTATGCTTTGGGAGTGTTTTCCTACTAAGGGGACAAGACAAATTCACTGGAAGGGGCCATGTACCATCAAATCTTGGGTGAGAACCTCCTTCTCTCAGCCAGGGCATTGAAAATGGGTCATGGATGGGTATTCCAGCATGACAATGACCCAAAACACACAGCCAAGGTAACAAAGGAGTGGCTCAAGAATAAGCGCATTAAGGTCCTTGAGTGGCCTAGCCAGTCTCCAGACCTTAATCCCATAGAAAATATGTGGAATGAGCTGAAGCTTCGAGTTACCAAACGTCAGCCTCAAAACCTTAATGGCTTGGAGAAGATCTGCAAAGAGGAGTGGGACAAAATCCCTTCTTAGATGTGTGCAAACCTGGTGGCCAACTACAAGAAACGTCTGACCTCTGTGATTGCCAACAAGGGTTTTGCCACCAAGTACTAAGTCAAGTTTTATTTATTTTCAAAATGTATTTCACTCAATAAAATGCAAATCAATTTATAACTTTTTTTAAATGTGTTTTTCTGGATTTTTTTGTTGTTATTCTGTCTCTCACTGTTAAAATAAACCTACTATTAAAATTATAGACTGATCATTTCTTTGTCAGTGGGCAAATGTACAAAATCAGCAGGGGATCAAATATTTTTTTTCCTCACTGTATAGCTGCCAAGTCCAACTAAAGCATACATTTTTAAAAAAATGCAACAGGCAAACATCATAATAATAATATAAACTTATCTGCCTGCCTGCCTAGTCCACTTAAAATTGCAGCTCAGTTTACCTTATGGCACAGTGTCTGTGTGCCAGGATGACAGAACCCTTGCACATGCGCAGAAATTATGTCATTCCTGGCCAATAAAGACAGGCAAGGACCGGCTAGCAGAAGAAGCCCAGGAGAATGGACTTGCAAGGGATCTTATGGTGCAGGAGGTTACAAAGATTGGGGAATGGTTAGAACCCCTGGTAGGTTTTATTGCTGTCTGTGTTGCTGGTAAGTAGACTCTTTCTCTATTTGTCCTGGTGACCACTGCCACCAAGATGGAAAGTGAGCAGAAGGCCACCTTCTAAGGTCATTTTACACTGTCCCCAGACCAAGGGGTGAGGGGAAATCTTGCAAACGGGACGCCTCTTCTGGAGACAACTGTCCGGTCACTTTGTAGAGATTTCCTTCTTCTTCCTGTTGAGTGGAGGCGATGGGGAATTCTCCCCATAGAAAAAAAAACTTTCCCAAACCATTCCCAACTTTTTCCAAAATACTATTCCTCCCTATGATACCAACGATGGGGCTCTATTCCTCCCCCCAATACCAAATGTGGTCACGTTTACTCCAACTGATGCCAGGAAGATTTCCACTTCCACTGGCCACAGTCCAGCCCCCCTAAAATCTGAAGGACAATAAACTGGTTCTTTGTTTAGAAAGTTTGGAGAACCCTGGTCTAGATCATTTCTTTTCTCAGTCTTTTTAGAAAGGAGGAACCTTTGAAATAAAATTCCAGTCTTAGAGAACACCTGCTATCAATTACTATATTTACAGCTAACAGTACATTAGCGTGATAGTCAGTTGGAAGAATGTTCGTTATACTGGTGGTCAGTAGGAAGAATGGCCCTCACATTGTTGGACAGTGGGAAGAATGCTCATTACATTGCTGGCCTGCTCAGTAGGAAGAATGCCCCTCACATTGGTGGTCAGTGGGAATAATTCCCTTTGCATATGAGGTTAGTGAGAAGAATGCCCCTTACATTTGAGGTTAGTGGGAAGAATGCTTCTTACAGCAAACTAAAAACATAATTGGTGTCAGTCGTTACCCATCCGAGAGCTAGAAATTGCCCATTACTCAAGGAACCCCTTGCAACCTCTTGAGGAACCCTAGGACTCCTTGGTACTCTGTTTGGGAAAGGCTGGTCTAGTTCTTAGGAAGACGTGAAGAACCTATACATGAAGAACTGATGGTTGTAGATTGCAATATAGGTATGTAATTAGGCAAATAGCTTTTGCAAAATTAAGACTCAGCAATGGCAGCCTGAGAAATATGCAAACTTTTAGAGCCTGTGGACACTAGCCACGTACTAAAACGACTTGCCAGTGCAAGGCATTGTTTAATTTTCTTTTTTAAACTTTATAGAAATGTTGGAATCACATTTCATTTCCTCCTATGCATTCAAGTGCAGAAAAATGCCAGTCACTGAAAATATTGTGAACAGGTCATCACCACCAACCCTACTTCTAAGGCCCCTTTTACACGAGCTGTCCAGCTGCAGTGCGCCCCTGCCAGAGTCTTAGTGTGCCCGGGAGTGACAAGTGCAGATTCTAGCACCACTGCAGGCAGCCTGGCAAAGTGTATGGCTGAATGGGGCTAAATAAAAGTGATACCGGTGTTTAGGGCCTTGTGTATTCAAGAGCAAAGGACTGGAAGGGACGTCTTCTTCCCTGGGCAACCTGAGGCACTGGAAGAGATGCACTGTAGCTGGGCGGCCCTGTGTGCTAGGGGCCTAAGAATACTACATTACTTGCTGAGAAATTATGCTGATCCTTTGGCTTCAGTATTTTCTGTTGTACTTAAACAAAGTGAATCCATCCAGTGTGACTTTGCTCTGTCTTCTGAATGGTCCTGTGATGTCTTGAGGTCCTTTCTCATCTGTCCTGGCAGTCCAGAACAATACAGAGAATGGCGCTTGTTTCACCACATAGGCGCCATTCTTTGCATTGTTTTCATGTGAGCCCAGGTTGATGTGGTGATGCACCCTTAGGCGGTGTGTCCGTGACTTTCTGAGCTCACATGTAGTGGGCCAAATGACCCCTATCCATAGGACAAGATGGAGGCCTTGGAGTGAACTTTCACCCAAACTCAGCATGTTAAATCTCTTTAAGCCCCCCACCCTCCACAATCAGAAATGCATATTTTGTTTTCTTTTTTGCAGTCCAACTTTCCTCCATTCTCACCTAAGCTACATTTCTTCTACTCCTGAAGCCTTATAAGATATGCCCATCACATATCCCAGAGGGCATCATCTTCAACAGAGCAGCCAGGGGGAGGCAGACCTGCGGCACATCATCGTGGGAGGGGGGCGCTGCCTGAACCAGAAAGAGACAGCCATCTGCTGATGACGTCAATAAAGAAGATGGTGGCACAGAACCTGGCATTAAGCAGCCAACGCTGGATTTGCTGGGTGTATGAATGTAAGAGAGGAAAGAAAACCACTGTGTATGGGGGAGAGTTTAGTGTCTCAGTAAAGGGAAAGCTCCCCCATATTTTTTTTCTTTAAAAGGTAACTTCCTCCCCCCTGCTGATTTTTCTTTTAAACCCCCATACCTGTCAGACTGGGCTTTCCTCAATTAACGTACTCACCCAACCAGTGAATACAACATTGTCCTACTGTGATCTGCCTCAGCACCACAGGTCCCACACCGCTCTCTTCTTCTATGATGTCATTGGGAGCCCACTGTCTTCTGCTGGTTCAGGCGGGTGTACCCCGTTGACATTCCACCAGGTCCACCCCCCTCCTGCCGCTCAATGGATTCCATTGCTTTTGGGATATCTGACCCAAGCTATTCCAGGGGGCAGTAGGTAAAAAAGAGAAAACGGTTGGCTTCTTACATTTGTGGAGTGGAAGGGTTGCACTGGTGCAAATTTTAGTTTTGGAGCGAAGGTCTGCTCGCAATCGGTTGGACCCTGAGCAGCCATCTTGGTCCTCCTGAGCGATCAGAAGACGGTTGACTATTCCAGGTCTAGGCAGGTGGCTCCTTTGAAGACGTGGTTTAGCTGTGCCCACTGGCAACTGTGTGTCCCTACTCCTGCAGCTTCCTTGGATATCCTGGGAGGTTGCAGTAATAGGGACACGTAATTCTCACCTAAGTGAAAATTGTCATGGGGGGGCAGGGCAGGAAAAACAGATGAAAAAAAGAAAGGGGGTGAGTTTCACTGTGGAGAGCTTGGGAGTCCCAGAAGCTAAGGTGGTTCTGAAGGATAAAGGTCCTGTTTAAAGGGTTAGTTCACCTTTACCAAAAAACTGCCTGTGGAGCTAAGTGGTGTCTGTAGATAAAAACAAACTGTGCAGCTAAGACTGGCCATAGACAGTTGAAATTCTGATGAACCGGCCGAGATTCGAACCATGTATGGGCAGGCTGAATGTACAAATTGATCAACTTGGGTACAACCAGCCTGCTGGATTGTACATGCGATTATTGCTAGTGGCTGGTATAGCCGCTAGCAATACTCACTGTCTTCTCCCGGTGGGGACGGCTTCCCCAGCTGGGAAAATACAATGACTTGGCTCCCAGGAGGACGTTGCCAGGATGTTGCTAAATGAGGCCCAGCTATTACTGCTCACCTTCATCATCACAGGAACAAGCTCTGAAAAGTGCTTTTTTTTACCACTACTATTCCTTTATATTGGCTTTGGAAATTTACAAATGCAGCAATTTAGAAATTGGATGAAAGGTTTAGCACTGGAAACACTTTTTGAAAGATAAATAGTGCATTTTATATACAACTATATAGATCAGACCAAAATGAAGGACAAATGAGGAGGAAAGAGGGACAGTCCCTCCAATTTAGGGACAGTTGAGAATTATACCTACACATATAACAAGGTACATTATTAAATTTTGGTCTAAGCTGTAACAGCTTGTTTTAATCTACAGACACCCCTTATCTGCATAGGCAGTTTTTTTTTGTTAAGGGTGAACTAACCCTTGAAGGCCTTGTTCACATAGGGTGTATCAAGGGGCACCCCGTGTCAATTGAGACGCATCAGCTGCACGGACACAGTCGCTGCTCCCAATATAACATCTGTTTGGGTGCAGGTGCATGGTCCTGAATGCAGGCAGTGTGAGCTCCAGGGATATGCAGATGCACCACACGGATATCATATTGGGAGCAGTATACGCGTCTGTGCAGCTGTTGCATTCCAATTGACACGAAAGGGACTACTTGAACATGGAAGCACAGAACACCACTGCATCCCCGTGTGGGTAAACATGGCCCTCACATGGGGTACACATTGACACGCCCCGTGTGAACAAGGCTTTACAAAAGACCTTCACCCTCCAGAGGCACCTTAGCTCCTGAGACTCCCTTCCCCCTCCCCAGTGGAACTTGCCACCTTTTTTTTTTTCTTGTTTTTCTCCAGCCCTTCCCCCGCCACCATTCCTGCCTAGGTAAGAATGATGTATCCCTGCTACTGAGGCCTCCTGAGATATTCCCTACTGCAGACAATAGGTGCAGCGAACCCAAATCATTGAGGGTCTGGCTGCATAAACCCAAGAGAATCAACCAGCTTCTGATGTAGGGTTGCCACCTCATCCCTTTAAACCCGTACACATATTAATTACACAGGTTCTGTGGCTGATTAAGGTGGTAATTAAACTCACTTAGTGTCTTACCTGTATTCAATTAGCCTCAGAACCTGTGTAATTCATATGTGTTCAGGTTTAAAGGGATGAGGTGGCAACTCTATTCTGATGACTCAGGAGGACCAATATGGCGGCACAGGATCCAGCAGTTAGCAGCAAGTAAGGATGAGCTCCGGTGTGTTCGCACAGCCCATGTGCAGAGCCCGCCATGAAGTCGGCGCTGCGCTAATCACAGGCAGTGAGACATTTCCCGATCTCTGCAGCCGCGCATCGGGACAATGTCTTACTGCCTGTGATTAGCGCAGCGCAGTGCCGACTTCATGGCGGGCTCTGCACATGGGGTGTGCGAACACGCCAGAGCTCATCCTTAGCAGCAAGACAGCAGTGGACCTGGTGGGCTGATGAAGATCTGAATCAAGGACAATGCTGCACAACAATCAAGGGGTAGAGATGAGCTGCTTCCGAACATCAAAATAATTTTTTTTTTTTAATTTAAACCAATCAGCTGCAGCTTGGGTCATTCCCCGCAGCACACGTAAACAAAGTGGGGAAAGGGTTCTGGTGATGCCAGTGTTTTTATATGGGCACAAGCCCATATTTAATGAATGTCATTGGCTCAATTTGGCCACGTGTCCATATAAGGGTACTGGTGTCACCAGCAACCCACTCCTGCAGGGAATGACCAACCCCCAACCGCTACATACTTTAGCTGGGAGTGAGCATATGTCAGGAGAGGAATACCCCCTGTCACTTTCGGCAACGTAGCACCCTCTGAACGTGGCCTATTCAAGTGAATCGGGCTGCGCTGCAAGTGCCCCACAATCATGTGCAATGCACGTGGTTGTGGCGCTCTAGTGTGGCAATCAAGCAACTGGTGAGGAGAGGATGCAACACCTGCCAAATGCTCTGTGAAGAGTGATCAGTCTGTGGATCACTCTTTAAAGTGGTTATAAATTCAAAAGCTTTTTTCCCTTGATACATTCTATGCATTAAGGCAGGGGGTGCCCAACCTGTGGAGCCCTGTGATGTGGCTCGTGACCTCAAACCAGGGAAGCTCATGCCCATGCTCTGGATTGCCGATCCGCCATCCCAGAGCATGAGAGTGCATCAAACTGGCGCTGGCAGCGGAGGAAGCAGGTGGCCACAGAGGGAGCAGGAGCCGCATAAGGCAATGCTTCCTCTGTAGTGCTGGTGTCCTATCGAAAATAGTCCCCCATCGGATAGTGTCCGCCCTCTACTGTGCAAGCGCAGCGCCTGGCGTCGGATAGTGTCCGCCCTCTACTGCGCAAGTGCCAACGGAGTACATAGGACACTCCAAAAATAGCCGAAAATCAACAGCTGAGCATTATCTCTACAGGGCGCATGTGCAGTTTATACCACATTATGTTAAATGCACCTGCATGGCCCCGCACGCTCCCAAGGCTCCTACGACTTTGTAAGGGGCGGTGATAAGGGCGGATACTTCTTCACCAGCTGTTCTTCTTCTGAGACTTTCAGCGTCTCCTTTGTTGTCCTTACTGCGCCTGTGCAGTACGGAGCGGACACTATCCGATGGGGGGACACTTCTCGTTAGAACGCCGGCTCCTGTCCCAGGCTGAGTGATACCAAGTGCACTTCACCTGGAACCTTTTTAGCAGCCTAGAGGG
This sequence comes from Aquarana catesbeiana, assembly GCF_042186555.1. Classification (NCBI taxonomy): domain Eukaryota; kingdom Metazoa; phylum Chordata; class Amphibia; order Anura; family Ranidae; genus Aquarana; species Aquarana catesbeiana. The sequence continues at coordinate 54,305,085 of NC_133332.1, forward strand.
CGACGCCAACAGAAGCTGGAAGAGGAAAAGAAGGTCAGAGTATTAAACAACACATACACTGCGCTTTCGCAATGGGCATATTGGCACCTATAAAAGGGTTAACAACTATTAGGCTGCTTTCACACTGATCAGCGGGTGCAGCGCAGTGCATTGCATATGCAGCTTTCCTAGTAGGTTAGCTGCACAGAGCTACAGACTTCTATTATATCTTTCAGAAAGTGTACCACACCCGCAAGATGTAATAGAGGTTTATGGCAAAGCGCAGCTATCCCGCAGGAAAGCTGCAAGTGCACTGCTCAGCCCCTGGATAGTCTATTTAACCACTTGACAACTGGGCACTTAAACCCCCTTCCTAACCAGACCAATTTTCAGCTTTCGATGCTCTCACATTTTGAATGACAATTACTCATGCAACACTGTACCCATATGAAATTTTTGTCCTTTTTTTTCATACAAATAGAGCTTTCTTTTGGTGGTATTTAATCACCGCTGTTTTTTTTTTTTGTTTTTTTTGCGCTATAAATCAAAAAAGACTGGAAATTCGGAAAAAAATAAATAAATTTGTTTCTGTTAAAATTTATTGCAGAGTATTTGCAGAGTATTGCACATTATTGCAGAGTATTTGCAGAGTATTGCACATTATTGTAGAGTATTGGCAGAGTATTGCACATTATTGCAGAGTATTGCACATTATTGCAGAGTATTGCACATTATTGCAGAGTATTGGCAGAGTATTGCACATTATTGCAGAGTATTGCACATTATTGCAGAGTATTGCAGAGTATTGCACATTATTGCAGAGTATTGGCAGAGTATTGCACATTATTGCAGAGTATTGGCAGAGTATTGCACATTATTGCAGAGTATTGCACAGTATGGGCACAGAGCAGCGCTGTGGGCACTACAGATCCAGCCCACAGCGCTGCTAAAAATGATCCCTTCCCCTCGCACTGTACAGATCGGTACAGACAGGGGAGGGAGGAACCTACAAGTGATAGCTCATTTGACGGAGCGATCATGTGGTAAACGGCCGCTACAAGCAGCCATTTACCACGATCCGTGATGCGCCGGGTCTTCCGGACAAAGCGGTCACGAATGTTCCCGGGTGCGGGCCCGAGCAATATTCTGGGAAGACGTCCATGGACGCCACCCAGAATAAGCCGACCGCGCTGTAGCTGTCTTTCGGCTATGGCCCAGTCGGCAAGTGGTTAAAGGTAAGCCAATGAGGAGGGAGTTGCAGTAGTCAAGTCAAGAGATAACCAGGGAGTGAATCAGGAGATTTGTGGTTTGGTTGGTTGGGAAGGGACGTAGTGTGGAGATGTTGCGGAGGTTGAGGCAGCAAGCTTTGGAAAGGGATTGAATGTGAGGCCAAAAGGAGAGTTCAGAATCCAGGATAACACCTAGCACCCTGGCATGTGGGTATAGGTAGATGGTTGTGCCATTACTTTTGACAGAGAAATCAGGGGAAGAGACACGTGGGGGAGGAAATATCATGAGCTTCGTTTTGGACAAGTTGGGTTTGATGTGACATCCATGCAGAGATGTCTGTTAGTAAGTTGGTGATGTGTGAGGAGACTGATGGAGTGGGCTGAGGGGTGGAGAGATAGATTTGGGTGTCATCAGTGTAGAAATGATAATGGAAGCCATGGGAGGCTATCAGCTGACCCAGGGTGGAGGACGTGTAGATTGAAAATAGGAGAGGTCCAAGAACAGAACCTTGGGGGAACCCGATGGAGAAGGGAAGAGGAGAGGAGGAAGTCGAATTGTAAGTGACACTGAAGGTGTGACAGAGACCAAGGGAGTAAAGTTCATTGAGGAGAAGGGTGTGGTCAACCGTACTAATGGCCTTTATGACTACAGTGTCCCCATCTTCTGATGGCTCCTTCCAGCAGGATAATGCACCATGTCACAAAGATCAAATCATCTCAAACTTTCTTCTTCAACATGACAATGAGATCTCTGTACCCCAATGGCCTCCAGAGTCACCAGATCTCATCCAATAGTGGAACGGGAGATTCACGTCATGGATGTGCGGCTGACAAATCTACAGCAACTGTGTGATTCTATCATGTCACTATGGAACAAAATCTCTGAGGACTGTTTCCAGCACCTTGTTGAATCTATGTCATGAAGAATTCAATGAATGCAGTTCTGAAGGCAAAAGGGTGTCCAACCCGATACTAGCAAGGTGTACCTAATAAAGTGGCCGGTGAGTGTAGTACATGTTTATTATTTTAGTAAAATAATAAATTCTTTACAACCGCTTTAAGGGCTGGTTCACACCACAAAAACGCGCTGCAGATGCATTTTTCCATGCACGTTTTTGACGCGTTCCAGTGTGGTTTTGATGCATTTTCAGATGCATTCCAGATGCTTTTTTCTTACGCTGCACTAGGGTCCAGTACGTTTTTGATGCGTTTTGCAGCGGTCCAGTGCAGGAAAAATGCAGCATGTTCTACTTTTTTTTTTTTCTGGAACTGGAACACACTGCAACTGACTACACTGGTGTGAACTATGCCATTAGAAACCATATAACCTGCTATCTATGTGTTTTTGATGCAGAACAAAAATTGCACTGGACCGCAAGTGGCGTGAACTGGCCCTAAGCCTAGGTTCACACTGACTGCGGGTTAGAAACCATGTGAGTTTGGCTGAACTTGCACGATTTCAACCCGGCAATGCAGTCCGACTTCGGGGGCGATTTGGCAGACATCTGTGCGGGTTGCTGCACAGATGTCTATTGAAATTGCTCCCAAAGTCACCAAGAGTAGTGCAGGAACTGCTTTTGGGAATCGGTGCGGCTCTGCAATAGCCGCCGATTTGACATGTCAAATCACATGCCAAATCAGCCTGATGTGAACGGGGGCTAAAGGCCAAAGCTTGTGTGAATGAGCCCTAAATTGAACCGGAAACACCTGAAACGGCGTGTATTAACGTATGAGCATCACAACACACAGGAAGGGTGAATGAGCCCCAAGGGGGAGGGGATTCTTTTTTAGGAGAGGTGCTTTAACATGACAGCTAGCATTTTTAGAAGTAGGTCAACAATGGCCACCTCCCAGTTATACATGTTGGGGGAGGGTTGTGATCCTCCCAATTATACATGTTGGGGGAGGGTTGTGATCCTCCCAATTATACATGTTGGGGGAGGGTTGTGATCCTCCCAATTATACATGTTGGGGGAGGATTGGGAGCTCCAGGTTATACGTGCTGGGGGAGGGTTGGGAGCTCCCAGGTATACGTGTTTGGGGGGGGGGGGGGGGGATTGTGACCTCCTGGTTATACATGTTGGGGGAGGGTTATGACCTCCCGGTAATACATGTTGGGAGCTCCTGGTAATACGTGTTGGGAGCTCCCGGTAATACGTGTTGGGGGAGGGTTGGGAGCTCCCGGTAATACGTTGGGGGAGGGTTATGACCTCCCGGTAATACGTGTTGGGGGAGGGTTATGACCTCCCGGTAATACGTGTTGGGGGAGGGTTGGGAGCTCCCGGTAATACATGTTGGGGGAGGGTTATGACCTCCCGGTAATACGTGTTGGGGAGGGTTGGGAGCTCCCGGTAATACATGTTGGAGGAGAGTTAGGACCTCCTGGTAATACGTGTTGGGGAGGGTTGGGAGCTCCCGATTATACGTGTTGGGGGAGGGTTGCGACCTCCCGGTTATACGTGTTGGGGAGGGTTGCAACCTCCCGGTTATACGTGTTGGGGGAGGGTTGTGACTTCCCGGTTATACGTATTGAGGGAGGGTTGGGATCTTGGGGGGATTGTGACCTCCCGCTTATACGTGTTGGGGCAGGGTTATGACCTCCCGGTAATACGTGCTGGGGGAGGGTTGGGAGCTCCCGGTAATATGTGTTGGGGGAGGGTTGGGAGCTCCCGGTAATATGTGTTGGGAGCTCCCGGTAATATGTGTTGGGGTAGGGTTGGGAGCTCCCGGTAATGTGTTGGGGGAGGGTTGGGAGCTCCCGGTAATATGTGTTGGGGATTTGGGAGCTCCCGGTAATATGTGTTGGGGGAAGGTTGGGAGCTCCCGGTAATATGTGTTGGGGAGGGTTGGGAGCTCCCGGTAATATGTGTTGGGGAGGGTTGGGAGCTCCCGGTAATACGTGTTGGGGGAGGGTTGCGACCTCCCGGTTATACGTGTTGGGGGAGGGTTGTGACTTCCCAGTTATACGTATTGAGGGAGGGTTGGGAGCTCGGGGGGATTGTGACCTCCCGGTTATACGTGTTGGGGGGGAGGGTTATGACCTCCCGGTTATACATGTTGGGGGAGGGTTGCGACCTCCCGGTTATACGTGTTGGGGGAGGGTTGCGACCTCCCGGTAATACATGTTGGGGGAGGGTTGGGAGCTCCCAGTAATACGTGTTGGGGAGGGTTGGGAGCTCCTGGTATTACGTGTTGGGGGAGGGTTGGGAGCTCCCGGTAATACATGTTGGGGGAGGGTTATGACCTCCCAGTAAAACATGTTGGGGGAGGGTTGCGACCTCCCGGTTATGCGTGTTGGGGGAGGGTTGTGACTTCCCGGTTATACGTATTGAGGGAGGGTTGGAAGCTCGGGGGGATTGTGACCTCCCGGTTATACATGTTGGGGGAGGGTTATGACCTCCCGGTTATACATGTTGGGGGAGGGTTGAGAGCTCCCGGTAATACGTGTTGGGGGAGGGTTGGGAGCTCCCGGTAATACGTGTTGGGGGAGGGTTGGGAGCTCCCGGTAATACATGTTGAGTTAGGGTTGGGAGCTCCCGGTAATACTTGTTGGGGGAGGGTTATGACCTCCCGGTAATACGTGTTGGGGGAGGGTTGGGAGCTCCCGGTAATACGTGTTGGGGAGGGTTGGGAGCTCCCGGTAATACATGTTGAGTTAGGGTTGGGAGCTCCCGGTAATACGTGTTGGGGGAGGGTTGGGAGCTCCCGGTAATACGTGTTGGGGAGGGTTGGGAGCTCCCGGTAATACATGTTGAGTTAGGGTTGGGAGCTCCCGGTAATACATGTTGGGGGAGGGTTATGACCTCCCAGTAATACATGTTGGGGGAGGGTTGCGACCTCCCGGTTATGCGTGTTGGGGGAGGGTTGTGACTTCCCGGTTATACGTATTGAGGGAGGGTTGGAAGCTCGGGGGGGGATTGTGACCTCCCGGTTATACATGTTGGGGGAGGGTTATGACCTCCCGGTTATACATGTTGGGGGAGGGTTGGGAGCTCCCGGTAATACGTGTTGGGGGAGGGTTGGGAGCTCCCGGTAATACATGTTGAGTTAGGGTTGGGAGCTCCCGGTAATACTTGTTGGGGGAGGGTTGGGAGCTCCCGGTAATACGTGTTGGGGGAGGGTTGGGAGCTCCCGGTAATACTTGTTGGGGGAGGGTTGGGAGCTCCCGGTAATACGTGTTGGGGGAGGGTTGGGAGCTCCCGGTAATACTTGTTGGGGGAGGGTTGGGAGCTCCCGGTAATACTTGTTGGGGGAGGGTTGGGAGCTCCCGGTAATACATGTTGGGGGAGGGTTGGGAGCTCCCGGTAATACGTGTTGGGGATGGTTTTGACCCCCCCAGAGCTGGGTGTCCCGAGGGACACGTCCTCCGCCATGCCTGTCCCCAGCTGCTCCCTCTAATCAGGTGAAGACTCCCCTCCCCCTCCACGTTTTCCTCCGTGCAGTAGTAAGGGAGAGAGGAGCAGTAGAGGCATTGAAGGCGGGAGGGACTTTGCCATCTTCACCAATCCCCTTGCGGGATCCGTGAGCCAGGTTGGCGGAGCGTCCAATGAGCGTTGAGCAGCTGGGACTGAGCGTCCAATGAGCGTGTAAGCAGTATGAGCGGGGCTGGGCATGTTTGTGAGTGCGGTGCGGGCGGAGGGGAGAGGGGGGGTTTGTCCGGGGGGGACAGATCCGAATTGTACGGTAACGGTATGAGTCCGGGGGGAGGACACCGCAGCCTGTGACCGTGTGCACCCGCCAGAGGCCACACAGCAAGGTGAGCTCCGGGGGACATTGCATGGGTTGGGGGGGATAAGTGACTGCAAAGTAAAGCGGTGACCGCGGCTGATTGCTAGCTCTGCAGCCCCCGCCATTTACAACCATGATTGTCATTAAACTCCAATGCAATGGCTGCAATTGCCCTATAGGACCCCATTCGCTGCGTTATAGCCCAGGCAGCCGATCCCTGCAGCCCGCTGCACCGCCATTCACTTTACACGGGGCGCCCCAACTTTTGCCGTGCAAACCGTGCGCGGCCCCTTTAAGTTAAAGCCCCAGCGACATATCCGTCTAATGGAGCTGTAGAAGACCTGTGTTTAGGTGCGCATGCGCGAGGGGGCGGAGCCGCCAGCTGCATTGTGGGAGTGTAGTCCGCCCGGCCTGTCCGCCTATTGGCTGGCTGATCTATTTGCACTACAATGACCGTCGTGCTTCGCGCCACAGAGGAGGCGGGGCGATGGCTCCACCGAGAGATACTAAACTTGAATTCAGCGGCGGGAAGGGATTATATCAATACGATCGGTGAGGAGGAAAGGCCGTACCGGACGTCTGCTGACTGAGTGCCTGCTGAGCCATATTGAGGTGAGTGTGTACGGGGGGTGATGGGCGCTCCATCCCGGGGACCAGATTGTATGGTGCGGGCTCTGCAGGAGATCTATCCTGACATCCGGGCAACACAGAGGAGATACCGGGAGATCAGACATCCCCCTCCCCCTTACTATTCATTCATTCTGGGTATAGATCTGTGTCCGTGCAATATCTGCATTCCCTCTAATATAACACTCTATATGTACAGTATATAGGATGTGTGATGATCGCTACATAATATACGATGGGGGGGGACAGGAGACACAACCTGGATCAGCTGTGCGCACCAACCAATCAGCGCACATCTTCAACTTGTTTAGTTAAGCCCTGAACAATTAAAGCTGGCAGCTGATTGGCTGCCATGAGCAGCTTCTCCAGTCTTAGTAAACCCCCCCCCCCTCCCCTCCACTGCATATCATTCACCTTTGCTGTGCTATGTAATGGAGGATCTACTATAGAGGTGATGGGGAGAGCCCTGATCACAGGATATCCATAGGAAAAAAAAATGCATAATATACAAAAACTAAATTGTTAGTGGTTTACTTATTTATTTTTTTGTTATACACTAACATTTGTACATACTGTATAATTATACTGTGCGGAGAGTTTAGAGTGTACGTAAAACTCCCGCTGCAAAGAAGCCGCGCCAACTCCAAAAGTACATTACAGAGGTATAGAAAAAGATCCGAGCACAAGACATAAAAACAAAAAGTAAAATAGCACGCTTTTTTTTTTTTTTCTTTTTTTTTTTTTTTTTTTTTTTATATTTTTTTTTTTTTTAATTTTTTACGTATTTTTTTCTGTTTTTGTATTTGTGTACTGTTCTCAGATAGCTATGTGTGTATATGTATGTGTGTGTGTGTGTGTGTGTAATAAATAAATATAATTTTTTTTTTTAATTATACAGGATATATATAGCTATCTGAGAACAGTACGTAAACAAATATATATACAATTTTATTTATTATACAGTATTTTTTTTTTTCCCTGTATTCATGTACTTTTCCTTGGATTACGCTCTATATATCTTTATCTTGCTATGTGTGTGTATATATACATTTTTTTTTTTTTTTCATTTTCCTTTAATTTACTTAGTTTTTTTTTTAGTTTTTTTTTTTTTTGTTTTGTTTTTTGAACAAGTAATAAGTGTGTGTTTTTTTTTTTTTTTTTTTTCTCCTAATACTGAAAAAGGAGGAAAAAAAAGTGTGTATATGTAATATATTTTTCTACGAGAACAGCACATGAATAGAAAAAAAAAACACTTTTATTACTATCGCTCTGTAGTGAAACTGTTGATTTGGTGCAGTTGTTGTGGATGTTTGTGTGCATGTTGTGTAACATAATGCAAGGTGTGTGTGTATTTATAATCAGAGAGGGCTGGATCTATATGTATATATTATTCATGTTGTGTTGCACACTTCCGGGTCATTTAATTTGGTGTCATTTTGAGAATCCTCCCGCCGGCACACTGGGAGTCACCTGTGTACACCATCCATGTAGTTGTTGTTTAGGATCCGCCCCCACCCCCATCCTCACCCCGATGTTGTAGTAATATAGTTCTAAATAGATTTGGTTTTATTTTCAATGTCACTTTTTTTGTAGTTTGTATACATTTCTCTGGATGGGAAGTTGTTTGCAGTGAGTGCTGATCTCAGTATAGAGGGTGGAGGGGGTGGAGTATTAGATGGTGTAGTTATAAGAAATGGGTGACATGGCTGGGATTGTTCCTAGGACTCGTAGTTGGGTGTTTCTGTATCCCCATCACTCGGGTGATATTGGTTGTTTTCCAAAATGGTAGTGCGGCTGTTTTGTGCTTGTTTTCCACAATCCCAGCAGAGGAGGGGGACGGGCCAGCTCCAGAGGAGGGGGGAGGGTGGGCTCTCATGCTGGGGTGGGGGAGGATTAGGGATGAGCCTTCTCTTGTAATAGGATCTCTCTCCAGCTCTAACAAACTACACTTCCTATTAGCTTCAAATGTACATACACTTTGCAAAATCATTGCTAAATAATGCAAGTATTAAATTTCCTAATTATTGGGTGCATATATACACATTTCTTTTTTTTTTTTTTTTTCTTTTAAATTATATTTCTACAAATACATATATATATATTTTTTTTTTTTTTTTTTTCATTGAAAAAAAAAAAATATATACTAATTACGCCAGATATATATATATATATATATATATATATATATATATATATATATATATATATATATATATATATATATATATATAATTTTTTTTTTTTAATATATTTCGCTTTACCCTAGAGTGTAGCCACATACTTCAATTGTAATAGCAACAGGAATGCTACACAAAAAAAATAGAAAATCTTTCTTTAATAATATTGCCAGCACTCCTGTCTGTTGGTATTGAAGGTACAGGCAGACAGCTATGCTGAGAGTCTTCAGGAGCCTGGCATTATACCCGCTATCTGTTGATCGCGGGTGTAATGTTCTGCAGGCTCTTTAGAAGAAAATTCTTTTTTTTTTTTTTTTTTTTTTTTTTCCTGTAAAAGTAGAACTTCAGCCAAAACAAGGGCGCGGGAAGGGCTCAGTAGTAGTCATCCTGCAGACATTTCAATGCACAACTTTTATATTATTTTGAAATATATTTTCCTTTAATATCTGGTTGTTGTGGGCGATAGGCCAACGTTTGCTGTTAAATAGTTGTTTCCTCAAAACACATTACTATTTTATTTATTTTTTTGTTATCTCTTTTGTTATAGGTGACCATGCCTACCAGGGGCATCAAAAGGAAATATCCTGAATGGGAAGAGTCTGTACTGGATGGAAGTTTGTCCTTTCAGGCAAACAGTTACTGCTTCTTCCGTCAGTCCTTACTCAACATGTCACTTGAGAAGTACAACAAGGGGCGTGCGATGGCGGAGCCTAGCTTGCGACGTTATGTTCTCATTTCCAACACCCTGAGAATCATCCAGGATGATTTTCACCATGAAAGTCCATGCCCTCCTCCTGTCATGGAGGGTGGAACCCCTGTCACATGTGATCCGTTAACTGGGAATGTCAGAAGCGCTCTTCCCTCTTCAGATCTGGAAAATGCCCCGCCTTCCACGCAAGATGACTTCTCTTTATCTCTTGCCGTTGCCTCCCTTTTGAAAGAGTTAGAAATAGCATTTGACGAAAGCTGTCAACGACCCCTTGCCACGCATGATCCTGAAGTCAAGGCAGAGTCTGTCGACCAAGTAGACTTGCGAGTCTCCTTCCCAACAACTCAGACCTCAAGTAACTGTGTTGAAGCTTGGACGGATGAGATGTTTCATACTAATGCTAACTCCTTGGGAGATGGTCAGGACATAGAATTGATAAGAGAGTTGGTGTTTGCTGCAGCCTTTTCAGAAAACATGCCTGTATCTGCTCCAGATGCCCCGCCTGAGCTTCCAGTTGTCATGGACACTTCCATCTTGGGGCCAGTGCCTGTTGAAGCCTCCTCACCCTCTAATGGTGAAGCAGCGGTAGACATGGATGCTTCCAGCCCTAAACAGAGGGAGTCGGAAGTTCAAGGAGAAAATTGTGTATCAACTATTCCGACTGATGCGCTCAGGCCTTCGGTGTCGGTCTTTGGCAGTTTTGAGATCATGAGTTCCAGTTATCTTAATGATGTCTCCCTTGATGACCACTTTTCGGACATTGACACGTCTGTGTTTGAGAAAGAATCTCAATCTGTAGGCCCTTTAAGTGCCCGTTCGTCTGCATCAGAAGAACTTTTGTTTTCTTCCACTTGTAGCACCCCATCCCACAGTTCTAGCCAAGGTACGCAGGATTCCAGTGACCTTGAAAGCATCCTAGACATCCTTGTTGGGTCATGACCTCTTCCTAAAGCAAGACCTAGTTTTTGTTATAAGATGTATGTTTGAGCTGAAAGGACTCTAAGACTATGCATATTTGCACAAGACTGTATGCTGTCCTTTTACTGGTTTTCTTGCATTTAATGCAAGAATGGTGCCTACAAACCAGTAACTAGAGGTGTTCAGTGTTTACAGAAGCCATGCAGTAATAGAGATTTATCTTTATTTGACTTGTCTTGACGGATCCACTGGTGCATATTGCTTCCTTTTTTTTTTTTTTTTTTTTTTTTTTTTTTTGTGTATGTATATATATTATATATTTTTTATTTCACTAATTTTAATACCATAATGTATTATAGAGGTTTTGGGTTGCTCTTGTGTTTGAGGGATGGACAACTCACAATGTCTTCTATGAAGAACATATTTTAGTTATTTGATTTTATTATTTTTAATATGCAGTTCAACTGTCCCACCTGTGTTCTTTCTTTTTCTCCTCCCTCAGTCTTTCTTTCTCACTCATTGGGTGCTACATGGTCACTTTATACTGAGGGTTGGAGTTTACTTAGTCTTCCGTTTTTTTTTCTTGTTGCACATCTCTGAGATTTCCAACCAGCTACTTGGCTGTTTTTTTTTTTTTTTTTCTATTACCAGATTCAGTTGCTTTCTGTGCTCGCCTCCATTCTGTCAATCAGGAGTTTATAAGGATAGTCCAATTATTGGGAGATGTTAGGAAGTTTTAAATCAATGACTTTTTTTTATATCTAATACTCCAGCAGCAATTATCTCTGGCCTTGATTTACCATCTGTTTTGATATCTACATCTCAAGCGCAAAGCCTACGTAAAGGAATATGAAGGTAGTAAGGGATTTGACCCTTATTTTGGTGTGGACTGATCATTCAGCTGCATGGTCCAGTCTTTTTTGACCTTTTTTACCCCAGAGGAACCCTCAATTTTGAGGTTTTTGTAGAACCCCTGCTAAATAAAATAAATTTGGGTCAGTAGAAAAAAAAAATGCTTCTTGCATTGGTAATAGGGGGAATAAATGCCCCCTTACAGATAGCTAAAAAGATCATTAGTGTCATGCAGCTGGTTCTGCCTTGTGGCATTGGCCCCAGAACTTTGCAGGCACCATCAATTTGGAGGGTCAATTAGCCACGGTTCTAGAAGCCCCTAGCAACCTCTGGAGGAACCCTGATTGAGAATGGCTGGTATGGACATTTGGCCCTTATGCAACACTAGTGCATATTTTCCTTCTCTGCTAGTTTTTGATGGGCAGCACTACAAAATGTGGGCACAGAAATCAATTACCCTAATTTTTCATGACCTATGACATGCTTTTTCTTTCAGTCATTTTTTCAGGTTGCTGATGGGGAAATTACTCAATAGCTAATTTTTTTTTTATTGGGGGGGGGGGGGGGGGTTGAACTCGACGCCTCACAGGTGTATAAAATGTGAAATATAAGTGACCTCATGAGCAATAGCTCTCAGTAATTTTAAGACAGCCATATTCAACTGTTCAAAGTGTACCCGTTTACCTCTGTCATGGGTAGCCATTGGGGGGGGGGGGGGTTGGGGGGATAGATCAGTGTTTATGAGAATTCAGCCCCGGTGTTCGGTAGGGAACTTTTTGATTCAGACTTAGTGATGTAGTCATGAATTCTTCATGAAGTGATGGGCTGAATCCCCATAAATATTCAGATCCAAAATGGCTGCCTCCTAGGGTATGCACGTTACAAGACCACTGGAAAGGGCTTTGGGTTTAGGCTGGAGTTTTTGTAAACCACAAATGGAGATGAGGAACCCATCAACAATTCAATTTAAAATCCAATCTGGACTAAAGTGCAGCAAGCAATGGCAACCACTTGGGCATCCGTTGTTAGCTGATATGATGGCAGTAAATTGTCACTATGGGTTATTGCTCATTGACTCTGCTTTGCACAGCTTTGGTTCCAAGAAATGGATTCCGCCTCTGCACATGAAAGGTAAATTGTGCTTAGAAAAACTCCTCACCTGGGGAAACACAAATGTCTTCTCGGTCACAGCTTTTTTTATGGATAAAAAGGAGCCATTTCATTTTGCACGTTTTTTTGTTTAAAAGAAAAGTTATTTAATGTATGTTTTGTGTAACAGAAATCTATGCAATATGTACAGGCAAGGAAAAAAATTGCCATATATTTTTCTCTTTTTTTTTCTTATTTAAGAAAAATAAATGATTTTGAAGTAAAAAAACAAAAACCTGGTTATTTTGTGTTTTGTACACTGGGGATAGTGCATTACCAGCTACCACGGAAGCATACGTATGACCTGTCAGCTTCCCGACTAATCAAATACAATCTTTGGTAAGTGGGGCATAATTGGAATTGGGTGAAAATAAACCAGCTGACGTGCGTAATGTTTAGGACTGTTGACGGGCATTGGGCTTGGACAGTGGTCAGCTTTGAAACTAGAGGTGCACTGAAATGAAAATTTAGGATGTGCTAGCCTGCAAACTGAAATGGACTGTTAGAAAAAAAATAATTTTATCGGCAAAATGTTGATAACCCTATTTTCGGCCGATATCAGTGCATCCCTAGTTGACATGCTTTGCAGAACATTTAAAATTGATAAGTGCAGGTGAACGTATATGCAATAAAAATTAAGGCATTTCAGTAAGCCCAGTTTACAACATTGCATTTTTATTTTTTTTTTTCGTTACGTAAAACATACTGGGATGCAATGCATAGGGGTATGTATGCAACACGGTGAAAAAAAAAAAAATCATAAATGCTAGTGTTGCACAAGTACTTTTACTTGTGTAAATGCTCTAATACTTTATGGAGGGGTGGGGGATGCAGGAGAACATTGTGCGAGGGTGCAGTGGTGTGATACGTGACATCCGGACCGCAGAAGCTGCGGCCAGTTATCAACCGCTACACCACCAGAGCAAAGGCACAGCAAATAAGTGTAGTGAAGAAAGGGGGAAAAAAACTTGCATGACACGAAAGCATACAGTGAAGGGGGAAAAAGTATTTGATCCCCTGCTGAGTTTGTATGTTTGCCCACTGGCAACGAAATTATCAGTCTATAATTTTAATGGTAGGTTTATTTTAACAGTGAGAGACAGAATAACAACAAAATACCCAGAAAAAACGCATTTCAGAAAAGTTATAAATTGATTTGCATTTTAATGAGTGAAATAATAATTTGACCCCTTTCGCAAAACATGACTTAATACTTGGTGGCAAAACCCTTGTTTGGCAATTGGAGGTCAGACGTTTCTTGTTTACCACCAGGTTTGCACACATCTCGGGAGGGATTTTGTCCCACTCCTCTTTGCAGATCCTCTCCAAGTCATTAAGGTTTCTTGGCTGACTTTTGTTAACTCGAACCTTCAGGTCCCTCCACATATTTTCTAAGGGATTAAGGTCTGGAGGCTGGCTTTGCCGTGTTTGGGTCATTGTCGTGCTGGAATACCCATCCACGACCCATTTTCAATGCTCTGGCTGAGGGAAGGAGGTTCTCGCCCAAGATTTGACAATACATGACCCCGTTCATCATCCCTTTTGATGCGGTGAAGTTCTGTCCCCTTAGCCGAAAAACACCCCCAAAGCATAATGTTTCCACCTGTGTTTGATGGTGTTCTTGGAGTCATAGACAGCATTCCTCCTCCTCCAAACATGGCGAGTTGAGTTGATGCCAAAGAGCTTGATTTTGGTCTCATCTGACCACAACACTTTCACCCATTTCTCCTCTGAATCATCATGGGGGTTAGCCTCCCTGAAATGAGTTTTTGTAGGTTGGGATGTCTGACTTTTGCACTCAAATTTTAGAAAACTTCTCTGTTATGTGTTTTTTTCCAATCACACAGCATACCTGGGGGGGGGGGGGGGGGGAGCTGTTTCAAAGTATTTCTGGACAGGCTTACAGGGTCTGTGCCCCACCCCACCCCCTCCCCACACAGATTGAGCTTTAACTCATTAACATACAATACAGGAGTGTAGTTTCTACATTTTAAGCCCTTTGTTAGGGTAGACAATGTTCGAATCTAATTTCCAACTGATAATGCAAAACTACAAACATAGTAAAACTACAAACCTAGTACAGACAGAGTTAATTATGTTAAGCATTAGAGCAATGAGGCCATGTAAGGATTTTAAAGAAAGTAAAAAGGTGACTTTTATAAATTGTAAGGTGTTATCTGCTCAAATGAAAGGGGGTAAAATTCTTTAAAACTGCAGAAAAACAAATGCAGAGTTTTTTGCAAATTGAAAACTGTAAGAGCCCTTTCACACGGGGGCGGCGTCGGCGGTAAAATGCCGCTATTATTAGTGGCGTTTTACCGTCAGTATTCGGCCGCTAGCGGGGCGGTTTTACCCCCCGCTAGCGGCTGAGAAAGGGTTAAATACCACCGCAGAGCGCCTCTGTAGAGGTGCTTTGCCGGCGGTATAGCCGCGCCGTCCCATTGATTTCAATGTGAAGGAGCGGTATACACACCGCTCCTTCACCGCTCCGAAGATGCTGCTAGCAGGACTTTTTTTACCGTCCTGCCAGCGCATCGCTCCAGTGTGAAAGCCCTCGGGGCTTTCACACTGGAATGAAAGCAGCGGCACTTTCGGGTCGGTTTGCAGGCGCTATTATTAGTGCAATAGCGCCTGCAAACCGCCCCAGTGTGAAAGGGCTCTTAGGTTTTTACCTTTTTTTTTTTTTTTTTTTGCATCGAAAAGCCAAACAAGAATTTTGGTTACAACCGGCAATCGTTCGATTTATGTTCTAATTTTACCCCAACTAGGCTTATATCGCATCTCCATATAATAATGGGGAAGGCCCATACTCCTGAATCCTCAGGCTGGTTAAGGTTGCATGGACCAGCTTCTGGATGCGCATAAAGGAAACTTAACCGTTCCGGGTACTGCAGGGCCCAGCACTGTGTGCAAAAGTAATTGGGTGCATGCCTAATTCAGTGCAGGTCTACACAAAATACAACATACTTGCAGGCGTATTACAGAAAAGCTGACACTTTTTTTTTTTTTTTTATATATTAAAAGTGATCCCTAGTTCTTCCAGCTCCAAGATATTGGAACAGTGGTTCTCAACTCCTGTCCTCAGGGCCCACTAACAGGCCAGGTTTGCAAGATAACTGAAATACATCACAGGTGATATCATTTGCTGCTCAGTGATTGCAGTATTCTATTCTGCATCTCCCCAAGGTAATACTTAAAATCTGGCTTGTTGGGTCCCGAGGACAGGAGTTGAGAACCACTGTATTAGAAGATACTCAGATGCCAATCAGATTCAAACCTACCTTGAATCTGATTAGACACACTGGGAAAAGAATTCTATAAAATGACATTTTGACAATGCACATCTTCAGCCATGACCTATTAAAGCTGGCCATACATTATACAACGTTCTTATTCAATTGCGTTTAGATTTACCTTCAACTAAAGTAGTACAAGGGCCTGCCTGAATGCATAGAAATGTGAAGGTGTTTTGGTAAATCTAAAAGAAAATTGTATATTTTACAGCCTTAAAGTGGAGCTCCACCCAAAAGGGAAAGTTTCGCTTTAAGGACTCGTTCCCCGCTCCTTTTGAACAATTGGTACTTTTGAGGCGCGGGGGTAAGGTACCAGATTTTGACAGGTTTCCACTTCCGGCTTTGTATGCCCACATCGCTGGACCGTGGGTCAGGTGAGTGTCCGATTACTTTTTGTAGCTGCTGACTTTTTAATTTTTGGGTTTTCTTTGGTGGAACTCTGTTTTAAGGACACATACTTGCTTGTGTGGCTTTAAATGCTGTGGTATGTTCCCGACACTCAGAACTAATGAGGGTCCTTGTCTAGTATTAAAGAAAAATAGGCTTTCCAATTAACATCATGGTAAGGCTTATATTAGATGTTAGTGGTTGGGTTTACCACTACTTCAGCATTTCTCAATCCTTTTTTATCCTGAAGGAACCCTTAAAATAATTTGAAGGTCTCGCAGAACCCCTGCTAAAAATTATATCTAAATTTAATTTTAAAATGGCCAAATCAGTAAGCTGTTGAAAGTTTTGAATGAAATAACAAAAGAATTTGGCATACCTAGAATATCTGACACCCAGCGCCAACACTCCTTTCCTGTGGTATATGAATAAAAATGAAAGGGGTTCCTTGCTCACTGTTTAAGGAACGCCTATCTCTGGTGGAACCCTGGTTGAGAAAGCCTACACTACTTGAACAAACTATGCTTGGGTTCTTGCAGTGCTGGGGTACATTTTGCTATGTGTCCTGCAAGTCTGTACAGCCAAAATCCTTTTTATCCCATGTTCACACCGGTGAGATGTCATACGATTTTAAGGTTCCAAGTCGCACCCCAGAACCGTTCACATCTCTGCTACTCATTTCACAGTGATCATGAAAAAGATTCCTGCACTACTTTTTACCGATTTCATTGCGACTTGTATAGACTTCTGGTAAATGAAGTCGCAAGCCGCAATGAAATCAGCAGTGCAGATCGCACTGATGTGCGGCTTAGAAATCGCACTGATGTAGCGCAATTTCAAAGCTGCACCAGTGTGAACCAGGGCTTAAAGCGAAGTTCCACCCATTTAAAAGTCAGCAGCTACAAAAAGTGTAGCTGCCGACTTTTAATAATCAGACACTCTCCTGTCCTACGGTCCAGCGATGCGGGCGCAGGAAGCCTCGCTCCTCTCCACGGTGCCGGCATTCTAACTGCGTGCTGTGAATGATCGGGCAATCTTTTGGGACCTGTGACGTGTCCCAGAAGATTGCAGGGAGGGGGGAGATGTGATCTTCCTGCGCCAAGGGAGGAAGTGGGAGCTGGGTGCCTCTAAAAACAGGGTACCCATTTCCCCCCCCACCAAAAAAAGACATACCAACTGTGGCATGTCCAGGGGTCACCAGCACTTAAAGTGGAAGTTCTATTTTTGGGTGGAACTCCACTTTAAGGCCCAATATCTATCCACAACAACTGGCTTCCACCTATCTCTAATTGTCAGAACTTTTGCTAGTTTTTCTATTTGGGGTCTTTTCCCTCATACACGGCAGGTGTTTTGCTACACTAGTGTATCATCTCAGAGACACGTCATTTTTTGCCTTGTAAGGTTTTCCCAACCCATGTCAAACACAGCCAAGGGATGGCATTTTTTTCTTCTGCACCAGCAAAAACCCAACATGTTAAGGTTGTTACTGGACATGGTGGCATGGCTGTGGGCAAATAAAAAAGCGAAACCTTGACTTTTAAGGTTTCAATCTAGGGAAGGGTGCCCAGCCTTTGGACGTAGGCTGCCCACCCTTTCCTCTTGTCCCTAAAGAAAGACTTGCAGAAAAAGGCCAATGAGGACCAAGTGGGGATTGAAATGAGTCTTCCACCTACAATATAGTGTACTGTAGCGCATCCCCAGTAGGAGCCGCTAGTGAATAGGGATCACCCACCTTGCACAGCCAGGCACACTGAATTTCCAGAGGCTCACTTGGGACAGGAAACAGTCCAGCAACTTTGTTTTTGTATTTTTATTAGGGGTTAATAAACTTGGATGGGATGATTATAGGATGCCCACTTGATTGGAACAAACTTCTTTAGGGACACTTTACTGTACACTATCTGTATACACTCCTCGTCCTCCAGCACATCACTTTCTTGCAGAAACAACTCTGAATTTCTCAAGGTACTCAGCCAGATCAAGCAAAAGCCCTTTACAGGCAGGGACCGTGGGCCCCTTTGGTGTGCAGAGAAAAGTCCAGTGTACAGCTACATTCCTGTGGCTACTGATCCCAGCACCACATCTCCAGGCACTGCCAGCCCACCTGACTGAAGCTGCCCCTTTTACTAGCCCTCCTGGCTACTTCCTACATACCGCCCAACTGTCTTCTCCCTGGAGATCTCCTGGACTTGCTAGCTGGCTCCTGCTGTCCTCACTCTTGCTCCTGTACCTCTGGACAGGACTCCTTCACGTGTCTTGAGAGGATCCCTCCAACACCCGAGCCCCAGGCCTGGTGTCCCCCCCCGACTAGGGGGCCACCTTCAGCACTCCATCTCCAGCTTCTACCCGAACTCCACACTGCCCCTGCTTCCTGACCCTGAGTATTTGGGAGGGGCCTACCCCCTGCAGGCCATTTTCTGGAAGCTTCTCCAAGGTTTCAGCAAGTAGGTGGAGGTACCAGAGGTACTCCCTGATGAGTCATCCAGCCTCCCTGAGTCGCTGACCCTGACCCTTCCACTCAAGCCAAACAATTTACCTACACTATGAAAAAAAAAGAAAACTATTTACACTATCCAGCACACTAGAGGGTGCTACAATAGTGGCTCTACCACAAAGTTCAATTGTGTCCTTCCCAGCTGCCAATATTTATATACACTTGAAAGGGTGAGTAGGGGGTCCTGTGTAAATTCACCTTACAGATTTTTCTGTAAATGTGAACTTACACTTTAAAGGAGGAATGCTTGCACATGACCAAGATCATCCTCCTGCACCAAGTCAGTGATCATATGATCAAATCATTCTGCCTTATAATCCTTAGCAGAAGTGAAAGAGAAAGAAAAAGGTGCATTAGCAGCACTTGCAGTCAACTGGTTTCTCTGCACCTAGGAGGAGGAAGAAGAAGAAAAGGGCTTTGTCAGCCACATACAGTCGTGGCCATAAATGTTGGCACCCCTGCATTCCTGTCAGATAATGCACTACTTCTCCCAGAAAATTGTTGTAATTACAAATGTTTAGGCATTCTCATGTTTATTTATTTATTTTGTTTGTATTGGTATGACACAAAAAAGTGGAGAAACAAAAAGCCAAATCTGACACATTCCATGCAAAACTCCAAAAATGGACTGGAGAAAACTACTGGCACCTTCTCAAAATTGTAAGAAATAATTGTATTCCAGGTTTGTAATGCTCCTATAATTTGTAATTAAACTTAAATAACAGGTGCTGACAATATAGAAATCACACCAGCAACCAGGTAAATTGTGAAAAATTGACTCAACCTTTCTGTTGTGTGCCACACGGAGCATGGAGAAGAGAGAGAGCCGCAAAGAATTGTCTGAGGATTTGAGAAGAAAAAGAAGGTTACAAGTCCATCTCCAGAGATCTTAATGTTCTTGTGTCCATTCTGTGCAACATTTTCAAGAAATTTACAGCCCATGGCACTGTAGCTAATCTCCCTGGACGTGGACGAAAGAGAAAAATCGAGTTTGCCAAAACTTGCCTGAGGAAGCCAAAATCCTTTCAGGAGAATGTTCTGTGGGCAGACGAAAAAAAAAAATTACAGCTTTTTGGTAAAGCCCATCATTTTACTGTTTTTAGAAAAAGAAAAGGAATCAGTCCCTACAGTCAAACATGGTAGAGGTTCACTGATGTTTTGGGGTTGCTTTGCTGCTTAAGGCACTGGATACCTTGATCGTGTGCATGGCATTATGTCATCTGAAGACTGCCAAAGAATTGTGGGGTGCAATGTAGGGCCCAGTGTCAGAAAGTTGGGTCTCCGCCAGAGGTCATGGGTCTTACAGCAGGACAAAGACCCGAAGCACACGTCAAAAAGCACCCAGTGGTCAATGGTTTACGACAAAGCGCTGGAGAGTACTGAACTGGCCAGCAATGAGTCCAGGTCTAAATGCCATAGAGCACCTGTGAAGAGATCTCAAAACAGCAGTTAGGAAAAGGAACCCTTCCAATCTGAGAGACCTGTTGGCGAAAAAAGAGTGGTCCAAATTTCCAGTAGAGAGGTGTAATGCAGCGTACACACGATCGGATTTTCCGACAACAAATGTTGGATGTGAGCTCGTTGGCGGAAAGTTTGACCGTGTGTACACTCCATCGAACATTTGTTGTCCGACTTTCTGACAACAAATGTTGGCTAGCAGGTTCTCAGATTTTCCGCCAACAAATTTTTGTTGTCGGACTTTCCAATCGTGTGTACACAAATCCGTCATACAAAAGTCCACACATGCTCGCAATCAAGTACGAGTCGGAAGCGTTCATAATGGAGATATCACATGACTATTGGACTTCCTTTTTATCGGCTCGCCGTACGTCACTACGTTCATAATTGTTGGCCAACATTTATGTGACCGTGTGTATGTAAGACAAGTTGGAGCCAACAACCTTTGTTGTCGGAAAGTCTGATCGTGCGTACGGGGCATAAGAAACTCATTGATGGTTACAGGAAGTCATTGATTTCTGTTATTTTTTCCAAGGGGTGTGCTACCAAATAATAAATTGAGGGTGTCAATCATTTTTTCCAGTCCATTTTTGGAGTTTTGCGTGGAATGTGTCAGTTTGGATCTTTGTTCCTCCCACTTTTTTTGTGTCGTACCAATACAAACAAAAGAAATAAACATGAACATGTCTAAACATTTGAAATAGCAACAATTTTCTGGGTGCATTATCTGACAGAAATGCAGGGGTGCCAATATTTATGGCCATGACAGTAGCATCCTCCTGCATGTGTTTTGGCTGTATAGCATATGTACTCCAAGTTAGAAAAGGCAGACATGCCCTGTCTCTTGATCAGGGGTCTCCAAACTTTTTGAGCAAAGTGCCAGTTTACTGTCCTTCAGGGTTTAGGGGGGCTGGACTGTGGTCAGTGGATGCAGAAAATGCCTCGGCATCAGTGGAAGAAAATAATGCCCCATTATTGGTGTCAGTTGAAAGAACAGTGCCCCAAGGGCCAGATAAAGGCAAGCAAAGAGCCGCATCCGGCCCTCGAGTCACAGTTTGGAGACCCCTGCTCTAGATGGTGTGGCCCTACCACTACTGTGTCCTGCAGAACTACTCACCCCCTACTACTTCCTCATTCAGTACCTCAGCTTGTCACTTTAGGCCTGCCTGACATTTGTTTTAACAAAAAGGTTGCCTATCTATAATGGCAGCTATGGCAATAGGAGGAGTAAACATGTGGTGTTTTGTTGGGGGTTGGGAGCAACAGAAGACCAAGCCTTTTTCTGACATTTGTTTACAAGTTTAAATTAGTATTGTTTGCTAGAAAATTACTTAGAACCCCCAAACATCATATATATATTTTTTAGCAGAGACTCAAGAGAATAAAATGGCGGTCATTGCAATATTTTATGTCACACTGTATATGCGCAGCAGTCTTTCAAACGCAATTAAAAAAATATATATATATTTTCAGAAATTAAAAAAAAAAAAACAGTAAAGTTAGCCCAATTTTTTTGTAAATTGTGAAAGATGATGTTACGCCGAGTAAATAGATACCTAAAATGTCATGCTTCAAAAGTGCGTACGCTAGTGGAATGACAACAAACTACGGTACTTTAAAATCTCCATAGGTGACGCTTTAAAATGTTTTACAGGTTACCTGTTTAGCGTTACAGAGGAGGTCTCATACTAGAAGTATTGCTCTTGCTCTAATGATTGTGGTGATACCTCACATGTGTGGTTTGAACACCGTTTACATATGTGGCTGCGACTTACATATGCGCTCACATCTGCGCGTGAGCTTGAAAGAACGGGGCGCTTTAAACTTTTTAAAATTTTTAAAAATGTATTTTTTTTACTTTTTGTTTTTTATTTTTATACAGCTCCTTTAATTATTATTTTTTTTATCACTTTTATTCCTATTACAAGGAATGTAAACATCCCTTGTAATAGAAATAAGCCTGACAGGTCCTCTTTATTGTGAGATCTGGGGTCAAAAAGACCTCAGATCTCACATTTACACTTAAAAGCAAAAAAAAAAAAAAAAAAAAATGTCCCTTTAAGGCTGTTAGGCAGAAGTGATGTCAGGCGTCGCTCCGGTCCTCCAAGGGCATAGAGTCGAGTGGGAACCATCTTGCCCTCATTCGACTTCCTGCCCATCGCTGCAGGGGATCGGATCGTTTTCCACTTTACCGACGGCTCCAATAAGCAACGTCTATAAAGACATGAATGAGCAAGTTTGGGGTGGAGGAACTTGACTGACCTGCACAGAGTCCTGACCTCAACCCAATAGAACACTTTGGGACGAATTAGAGCGGAGACTGCGAGCCAGGCCTTCTTGTCCAACATCAGTGCCTGACCTCACAAATGCACTTCTGGAAGAATGGTCAAACATTCTCATAGACACACTCCTAAACCTTGTGGACAGCCTTCCCAGAAGATTTGAAACTCTTATGCCGCGTACTTTTGTACGGACTTTTGTCTGACTTTTGGCGGACTTTTGGCGGACTTGCGGCAGACTTTCATACGATCACGCAAAAGTCAGACGGATTCGTGCGTGATGACGTACACCGGACTAAAATCAGGAAGTTGATAGCCAGTAGCCAATAGCTGCCCTAGCATGGGTTTTTGTCCGTCGGACTAGCACACAGACGAGCAGATTTCTGGGTCCGGCGTAGTTACAACGTAAAGATTTGAAGCATGTTCCAAATCTAAAGTCCATCAGATTTGCAGCTGGAAAAGTCCGCTGAAAGTCCGGGGAAGCCCACACACGATCGGATTGTCAGCCAGCTTTAGTCAGTCGGTGTCCGTCGAACTTTTGTAGACGAAAAGTCCGACTGTGTGTACGCGGCATTATAGCTGCAAAGGGTGGACCAACTCAATATTGAACTCTACGGACTAAGACTGGGATGCCATTAAAGATCGTGTGTTCACATACAGTGGGGACGGAAAGTATTCAGATCCCCTTACATTTTTCACTCTTTTTTATATTGCAGCCATTTGCTAAAATCATTTACGTTCATAATAAACATGCAAAAATGTCAACAATTCTGTGTTTTTCTGTCAATATGGGGTGCTGTGTGTACATTAATGAGGAAAAAAATGAACTTAAATGATTTTAGCAAATGGCTGCAATATAACAAAGAGTGAAAAATGTAAGGGGGTCTGAATACTTTCCGTCCCCACCGTAGGTTGGACTTGTGTCTTTTTTCAACAGAACCTACTATGTAACTATGTGCATGTAAAGACAGGCGTCCCAATACTTTTGACATTATAGTGTATCTCCCAAGCATGTAAAATACTCATGTTTTTTCATTGAAAAGGAGAACCTCTATTTGGTAAGTGGCCCCTAAGGATGTCCTGATATTAATCGCCATATAATTCCAAGGATATCTGAGTGACCACCCAATAAAAAGTATGTATGTATATATAAATAGTATATATATATATATATATACACACACACACAGTATATATATATATATATATATATATATATATATATATATATATATATATATATATATATTTTTTTTTAGGAATCTTTGCGATTTCTTTATGCCATTTACATACATGGAGTGAGAAACAGATATAAGTGTACATATATTTAAATTGTCATATTCTCTACTCTCTTTAGGGCTGTGTTGGCTCATGATTTATACACTTTGGGGTATACTTACGGAGTTTCATAGCCCCTATGTCCGCCCCATAGACGTTTACCGTCTCCAATGTCCTGACATGTGCTGCTGTAAGTAAAATGGGGCAATGCTAAATTAAACAGCATATTTGCTAAATAACTGTAAATATATTGTAAACAATTATGTATATACTAATTTGTATCTATGTTATACCACGCAGAGTATGATACTTAACCTATGAGTCCTGAAGAAGCTACGCAATCCAGCAAAACGTGTTGACCCTTGGAGGACTGAGCTACCAACACACTTCAAGCTTATTCAATATAAGTACATATACAGTATCTCACAAAAGTGAATACACCCCTCACATTTTTGTAAATATTTTATTATATCTTTTCATGTGACAACACTGAAGAAATGACAGTTTGCTACAATGTAAAGTACATTTTTAAAATAGTGACCAATCACAACAATGATATAACAATGGCATGCTTCCATCCCTGATTACTTATAAAAAATATAGTAAATAGAAATGGGACTTTAGATGAAACATGTCATTGTGGGTAGTAATAATATGTATAAATGAATAAAGTAAATTTTAATTTAATTTTGTCATTAACCCCTGAGGGTAGTCCATGATTTTTAGAGCATACAAAATAAAATATAATACAGATATAATCATAAAAGATTAATATATAATTTGTAATAATAATAATGAATTTAATGCAAACAAATTGATGGACATAATTAATACAATTCTTACAAAAAAATACATAAATCAATACATTTACAAATCAAAATACATAACATGATATAGATACAGACAAGAAAGAGTAATATTGATGGAATTCATTATTACAACAAGCTTTAGCTAGGCACCCTTAGTTGAAGACCCAACGTGTTTCTTGGCTTCCTGCCAATCATCAGGGGTAAGATGCACATGTTTACTAAAAAATAATTAGGTAACTATTAATAAATAGAACCTTCTAATAAAAGGAAATTATCAGAGACAGACACTTACTAAAAAAATACATACAGAGTGAAACCCGCAAGTTATGCTCAGTTCCAGCAATGGGATTGAAAGGTGGTCTGGAACAAACTGTCTCACCCGGGGTTGAGGCAGGGTAATACCCCCCCCCCCCGAAAAAGTCAGAGAAAGGGCCAGGGGAGACAACAGCTATGGACCAACCCAGATGCTCACACCACCTAACCAATGAGTGTTGTGTGTGCACAATTAGACCAAAATCTGTGAAAAAATGAAATGAAATGTAAACAAGAAGTACAAATGTGACTAACAGGTCAAAAAGTGTGTGCGTTTAACAGATTTTATATATATATATATATATATATATATATATATATATATATATATATATATATATATATATACACTACCGTTCAAAAGTTTGGGGTCACCCAAACAATTTTGTGTTTTCCATGAATAGTCACACTTATTCACCACCATACGTTGTGAAATGAATAGAAAATAGAGTCAAGACATTGACAAGGTTAGAAATAATGATTTGTATTTGAAATAACATTGTTTTTACATCAAACTTTGCTTTCATCAAAGAATCCTCCTTTTGCAGCAATTACAGCATTGCACACCTTTGGCATCCGTCCACAACACTTTTTTCCAGTCTTCCTCTGTCCAATGTCTGTGTTCTTTTGCCCATCTTAATCTTTTTCTTTTATTGGCCAGTCTCAGATATGGCTTTTTCTTTGCCACTCTGCCCTGAAGCCCAAAATCCCGCAGCTGCCTCTTCACTGTAGATGTTGACACTGGTGTTTTGCGGGTACTATTTAATGAAGATGCCAGTTGGGGACCTGTGAGGCGTCTGTTTCTCAAACTAGAGACTCTAATGTTGCTTATCTTCTTGCTTAGTTGTGCAACGCGGCCTCCCACTTCTTTTTCTACTCTGGTTAGAGCCTGTTTGTGCTGTCCTCTGAAGGGAGTAGTACACACCGTTGTAGGAAATCTTCAATTTCTTTGCAATTTCTCGCATGGAATAGCCTTCATTTCTAAGAACAAGAATAGACTGTCGAGTTTCAGATGAAAGTTTTCTTTTTCTGGCCATTTTGAGCGTTTAATTGACCCCACAAATGTGATGCTCCAGAAACTCAATCTGCTCACAGGAAGGTCAGTTTTGTAGCTTCTGGAAGGAGCTAGACTGTTTTTAGATGTGTGAACATGATTGCACAAGGGTTTGCTAATCATCAATTAGCCTTCTGAGCCAATGAGCAAACACATTGTACCATTAGAACACTGGAGTGATAGTTGCTGGAAATGGGCCTCTATACACCTATGTAGATATTGCACCAAAAACTAGACATTTGCAGTTAGAATAGTCATTTACCACATTAGCAATGTATAGAGTATATTTGTTTAAAGTTAGGACTACTTTAAAGTTAGCTTCATTTAAAAGTACAGTGCTTTTCCTTCAAAAATAAGGACATTTCAATGTGACCCCAAACTTTTGAACGGTAGTGTATATATATACCGGTATATATATATGTGAATGAAGTGTCTGTAAGGTAAGTGAGACCAGGGTGAATGTGTAGCAAATAAAGGCTAAAATCAATAAGGTCTAAACACACCCAAAGAATGCAATAAATGCACTAAAAATTGTGTTATATACAACCATAAATATGTCTGCCATTACCCATATGATAACGAATACTGCTCAAAGTGATCCCTTCCTTGTACGACAAAGTGGAGGACTGAACTGCCAATCGGTCCCAGCTGAAGTACCCCCCGGGCCTGGGCAGGTCCCCCGCCAATGTCATGCATCAACGCCTAGGCAGCGAATGTGAGGTGAGAGAGCCTTCCACCTAAGGTACACTGTACCCCAGTGGATGCCCACCCACCTCTGCTGCAGCGTGTGATGGAAAAGACAAATCAAACTTCCGCCTTGCGGCGTTTAATGGCGCTGCTCCCTGGGCTTGTTTGAACAATGACGCCGATGCACTGGGGTCAAACCCGCTCCCCATTGTGTGATTGGGATGGGTGGAGGGGAGAGAGCTGAGCGCATCACAACCCCGGAAGTGAGACTGCTGGGTGTCCTGACCAACCTCCCATATGCTGGGCTGGCTAATAGATGGTCTAAGAGGATACAGTGCCTTGCAAAAGTATTCACCTCCATTGGCTTTTTACCTATTTTGTTACATTACAGCCTTTAGTTCAATGTTTTTTAATCTGAATTATATGTGATGGATCAGAACACAATAGTCTAAGTTGGTGAAGTAAAATTAGAAAAATATATACATAAAGCTATTTTTCAGAAATGAAAAACTGATAATTGGCATGTGCGTATGTATTCACCCCCTTTGTTATGAAGCCCATAAAAAGCTCTGGTGCAACCAATTACCTTCAGAAGTCACATTATTAGTGAAATGATGTCCATCTGTGTGCAATTTAGAGGCTGTCACACCTAAGCAAGAGGCACCACTAACCAAACACTGCCATGAAGACCAAGGAACTCTCCAAACAAGTAAGGGACAAGGTTGTTGAGAAGTACAAGTCAGGGTTAGGTTATAAAAAGATATTCAAATCTTTGATGATCCCTAGGAGCACCATCAAATCTATCATAACCAAATGGAAAGAACATGGCACAACAGCAAACCTACCAAGAGACTGCCGCAAACCAAAACTCACGGACCGAGCAAGGAGGGCATTAATCAGAGAGGCAGCACAGAGACCTAAGGTAACCCTGGAGGAGCTGCAGAGTTCCACAGCAGAGACTGGAGTATCTGTACATAGGATGATAGTAAGCCATACTCTACATAGAGTTGGGCTTTATGGCAGAGTGGCCAGAAGAAAGCCATTACTTTCAGCAAAAAACAAAATGGCACATTTTGAGTTTGCGAAAAGGCATGTGGGAGACTCCCAAAATGTATGGAGGAAGGTGCTCTGGTCTGATGAGACTAAAATTGAACTTTTTGGCCATCAAAGAAAACGCTATGTCTGGTGCAAACCCAACACATCACATCACCCAAAGAACACCATCCCCACAGTGAAACATGGTGGTGGCAGCATCATAATGTGGGGATGTTTTTCAGCAGTCGGGACTGGGAAACTGCTCAGAGTTGAGGGAAAGATGGATGGTGCTAAATACAGGAATATTCTTGAGCAAAACCTGTACCACTCTGTGTGTGATTTGAGACTAGGATGGAGGTTCATCTTCCAGAAGGACAATGACCCCAAACACACTGCTAAAGCAACACTTGGGTGGTTTAAGGGGAAACATGTAAACGTGTTGGAATGGCCTAGTCGAAGCCCAGACCTCAATACAAAAGAAAATCTGTGGTCAGACTTAAAGAGGTTGTAAAGGTAAAAATGTTAGAATGCATTAAGGTGAAAAAACTTCCGACAATACCGCCGCCCCAGCCCCCCCGTTTTACTTACCTGACACCTCGAAAGTCAGCCGTTCGCTCCCGACATCCATTTCATCGCTCAGCCCAGCTGATTGGCTACAGTGGATGGATTGAAAGCAGCGCAGCCATTGGCTCGCGCTGCTGTCAATCACATCAAATGACGCGGCGCGCCGAGGGGAGGGGCCGAATGATACAGTGAGCGGCTATAGCCGCTGGCTGTATCACGGGAGCGCGCCCGCAAGCACTAACCACCATGCGAGGGAGCTCGCATTAAGGTAGTTAGTTCTTGTGGGGAGGAGCTGAAACAGCCGCCGAGGGACCCCAGAAGAGCAGGTTCGGGGCCACTCTGTGCAGAACGAGCTGCACAGTGAAGGTAAGTATAACATGTTTGTTATTTTTTTTTTTTTTTTAATTACCTTTACAACCCCTTTAAAGATTGCTGTTCACAAGCGCAAACCATCCAATTGGAAGGAGCTGGAGCAGTTTTTCAAGGAGGAATGGGCAAAAATCCCAGTGGTAAGATGTGGCAAGCTCATAGAGACTTATCCAATGCAACTTGGAGCTGTGATAGCCGCAAAAGTATTGACTTTAGGGTGGTGAATAGTTATGCACATTGACTTTTTCTGTTATTTTGTCCTATTTGTTGTTTGCTTCACAATAAAAAAAAAAACATCTTCAAATTTATGGGCATGTTCTGTAAAATAATGATAAAAATTATGCAAATTCTCAAACAATCCATGTTAAAGAGGAAGTAAACCCTGATGGGTTTTACTTCCTCTTTATTTCCCTGCAAAGGTAAAGCATAATGGGCTACCATGCATCGCATGGTAGCCCATTATGCGTCTCTTACCTGAAACCGAAGCCTGCGATGTCACCGCTGTCCCCCACTAGCAGCGAGCGTCCATCTTCACCCCTCTTCCTTCCGGGGGCCGCAAATTCCGGCTCTGTTACTGGCCAGAGTTGGGTGACGTCACTCCCGCGCATGCGCACGGGAGCCGTCAGTCACGGCATGACCCCCTGCGTAGACATCAGCGCACGGCTTTATTGTAAATATCTCCTAAACCGTAGAGGTTTAGGAGATATTTCCAGCACCTACAGGTAAGCCTTAATATAGGCTTACCTGTAGGTAAAAGTGGTTGTAACAGGGTGTACAACCACTTTAATTCCAGGTTGTGAGGCAACGAAACACGAAAAATGCCAAGGGGGGTGAATACTTTTGCAAGGCACTGTATCCCTAAGAGATCAAAGAACTATTTGATCTTGTAGGGATATTCCCTTTAGACTATCTATTAGCCAGCCCAGCATATGGGCGCTTGGTCTGGACACCCAGATCCGCCAGACACCCAATCCGCCAGACAGATGGGGAACGGGTCTCCATCCATCTGGTTTTAGCGGATTGGATGTAAGCGGGTGTAAACGGACACGTCTGTTTACATCCGTCTCTCCATAGAGGATAATGGAGGGTCCGATCAGGTCCACCTGAAAACTGACAGGCTGACCTGATCGGTTTGCCGTGTGAAAGGGCCCTTCGGCTCGGTCCTGTGACTTCCAGTGCAACTTACTTGCGACTTTGATGTTTTGTAACTTGGCTTTGGCCAATCATAACAATACAGAGTGTGACACATATTATTGAACTTTAAAAACCCTCTGAAGTCACCAACAAATGAATACAAATGAACCGCACGTGTCTAATACCTACAAACTGCTGTTACCTGGAAGGCATATCGTCTGCTTTCCCTTAGTAAGGAAAAAAGAATTGGTTATATTTAGTGATCTTATATTTTTCTTTTAACTACTTTTTGACCGCCTAACTGGGAAAATACATCATTACTTTGATGTTAAATACCGGGGTCATTGCTGCAGCTAGATGCCATAACCCCGGTATTTTATTTTCCCTTAGGCGGCGGTCTTTTAGATAAAAGTGGTCCCTGCGGTGGATTCACCGCGGACACACTTTTAGAAGCGGCAGGAGAGGTGACCACCCGCCCGCTGCTTCCCGACTGTTCCCGGGCTTACATTACTGACAGTGGCGGCTGGTGTTTTTTTTTTTTTTTTTTGAGGGGAGCGGCACTAGCACAACTGCCCCTACCCCCCCGTCGCGCGACATGGCACTAACACCCCTAGCAAACCCCCCACCACCACCCCCTGTCCTTACCCTGGATGCGGGCGGTGAGAGCAGCAGTCGGAGATGACGCGGCCATCTTCCAGCCCTGTCTTTTAGCATTGCGGGCTCAGGGAAAGCTGCTCCTCCCGGTGCTAGACGACCAATAGGATGGCCTGACGTTTTGGCCAATCGGGAAACGCGGGAAACGGGTTTCATACCTGCCTCCCGATTGGCTGGGAGGAGGATCAGTATTGCAACAGCGAATATTTATTCACTGTTGCAACACAAGTGGGTGGGCTCCAGACATATTCTCTGTGACCCGAGCCCACCCTATTTTTAAGCCTATTAGAGCCTCTGGCTCTAATCAGGTGCTTAAAAAAAAACCCTGGCCGCTGTAATTCATGTGCCTGGTACCTTGAAAGGGGCCGGACACATGAATAGGGGGCGGCCACAGATAGATTCATTCTATGCATGAATCTATCCACTGCATATAGGGTTGGCGAGGAGAGAGGGGGCGGCGACCGGGCGGCCCTAATGGATGGGCCGCCACTGGTTACCGATCGCTAAGCCCAGGAACCATCCAGCGCCAGCAGTATCTTGCCATAAAGATAACCGATGGCAAGATGCTCACCGCATATCTCTATGCCCTTAGAAGACTGGAGCGATGTCATTTCATCACTTCCGATTCTTGGGCCATGTAAACATGTTGTTGTTTTTTTTCTTCTAAAGCAAAAGATACAGTATATATATATTTTTATCTTTTAAGTGTAGAGGAGAGATTTGGGGTCTTTTAGACACCAGATCTCTCCATAAAGAGGACCTGGCGTGCTGTATTGCTCTCACTTGTATTATACAAAGAAATTGGGGTATATATTATGTTTTTTTTTTATTATTCATTAAAGTGTAAGTTCACCTTTACAGAAAAATCTGTAGGGTGAACCTACACAGGACCCCCTCCTCAACCCCCCTCAGTCCCGCTGACCTGCAGCGCGGCGATCTTCCATTCTAAGCCCCTCTATAGCTGCCTCACCGGTCCGGGGCTTAGAAATCCCCTCGGCATTCACGCATCTTCTTCCGGATGGGCTACGAGGGTTCTGATTGGTTGCGCCGACCGATTAGAATGCTCCCAAACATCCCTCCTGATGGGGTACGTTTAGGAGATTAAGCTGCGGGATTTCTAAGCCCCAGACCGGTGAGGCGGCTATACTGGGGCTCATAATAGGAGATCGCTGCCATGCAGGCTCAGCGGGACTGGGGGGGGTTGAGGAGGGGGTCCTGTGTAAGTTCACCCCACAGATTATTCTGTAAAGGGGAACTTACCTTTTAACTACTTGCCGACCACGTGTGTAATAGCTCTTTTACTATTTGTTTAAAATGCTCTTGTGCAACAGGAGCCATTAAAGTAAAAAAAAAAAAAAACTACTTGCCGACCAGCCGCCGTCGTTATATGGTGGCAGGTTGGCTTCCCTGCACGAATTGCCATAGCTGTATGGCGACCGTTCTAAGGGCTATAGGGGGCGCGCGCCCACGACACCAGAGCTGATGCGCGTGGCCATTGGCCGCGATGTCCACCGGCAACCTGCGATCGCTCCTCAGAGAGCCAGAATGGGGATCTGTCAATGTAAACAGACAGATCCCTGTTCTGTCAGGGAAGTAGAGAGAGATCTGCTCTTCCTAGTGATCTCTCTCTACTCCCAGGCAGTTCACTCCCCCCCAGTTAGAAACACCTCCCTAGGGAACACTTAACCCCTTAATCGCCCCCCTAGCGTTAACCCCTTCCGTGCCAGTGACATTTATACAGTAATCAGTGGCTATTTTTAGCTCTGATCGCTGTATAAATGTCAATGGTCCCAGAAAAGTGTCAAAAGTGTCCAATCTGTCCGCCGCAATGTCGCAGATCTCCGCCATTACTAGTAAAAAAAAAAATTGATTAAAAAAATGCTATAAATATATCCCCTATTTTGTAGACGCTATAACTTTTACGAAAACCAATCAATATACACTTATTGAGATTTTTTGTTTACCAAAAATATGTAGAAGAATACATATTGGCCTAAACTGATGAGGAAATTAGTTTTTTTTTGGATAGTTATTATAGCAAAAAGTAAAAAATATTGTTTTTTTTTCCAAAATTGTTGCTATTTTTTGTTTATAGCGCACAAAACGCAGAGGTGATCAAATACCACCAGAAGAAAGCTCTATTTGTGGGGGGAAAAAAACGTCAATTTTGTTTGGGTACAACGTCGCAATGTGTCCGATCTGTCCGCCGCAATGTCGCAGTCCCGCTAAAAATCACAGATCTCCGCCATTACTAGTAAAAATAAAAAATTAATAAAAAAAATGCCATAAATATATCCCCTATTTGGTAGATGCTATAACTTTTACGAAAACCAATCAATATACACTTATTGAGAATTTTTTTTTACCAAAAATATGTAGAAGAATACATATTGGCCTAAACTGATGAAGAAATTTGTTTTTTTTTGGATAGTTATTATAGCAAAAAGTAAAAAATATTGTTTTCTTCCCCAAATTGTTGCTATTTTTTGTTTATAGCACAAAAAACGCAGAGCTGATCAAATACCACCAAAAGAAAGCTCTATTTGTGGGGGGAAAAAAAAACTTCAATTTTGTTTGGGTACAACGTCGCATGACTGCGCAGTTGTCAAAAGCGACGCTATTAAAGCGACGCAGTGCCGTATCGCAAAAAAATGGCCTGATCAGTCAGTGGGTAAATCCTTCCGGGGCTGAAGTGGTTAAAGTGTATTTTTTAATTAAAAATTTGCGCTTGAAAAACCGCTGCACAAAAACCATGTGACATAAAAAAAAAAAAAATTGCAATTTTGCAATGACTGATTTTTTACTTGTAAAGAACAAATGTCAGGCTGGTTCCTTAAGTGGTTTATACTTAATAATGTTAATCAAAGAAAATCATTGAAAATATCAACCATATTATATTATTATACAGGATTTATATAGTCTCAACATTTTGTGCTGTGCTTTAAAAAATAAAGGGGAAAGTGCTGTACAGCTTAGAAATTTAACTTATAGTGATATATTTGACTTGAGTATGTGTGTGTGTGTGTATATATATATATATTTATTTAAACACTATATCTGGATGTATGAAATGTTGTTGCTAGAGAAGGATAGTGCGCTGGTCTTTACAGATGCAATCTAGTAGCTCCTATAAGGACTGACCCCCCCCCCCCCAGAAGACTCTGCATGCAGTTTATTAGACAATGGTCGGAGAATGACTAGACACAGGGGATGGGATAAGTAGGCTGAGTGGGGGCTGGGCATGCGGGGAGGTGTAGAGTTTGTCTCTATACAGAAGCTGTGTTACAAGTCCGCCTCTGCAGGCGAGAGACTGACTCATCCATGTCTTGCTAAGCCCAAGATGTGTCTTTGTGTCTTAATCACACACACTGAACCTGATACATTTGTATAAACTTCTATACGTTCTTTAATATATATCTTGATGGGTCTATAATGCTATAGCACGGAGCCCGGCAGACATGAAATGGCAGTTTCCATCTGAATCTTTTCACATAGGCTTTGGGCTTCATGCCCATATCCTTCAAGAGGGTCCATAGATGAGGAGAAAGTAGACCTGCTTGTTGAGTTGCACTTTCAACCTGACTTTTTATCAACTAAAGCTGGTCAGACCCCAGTGGTGGACATATTTTTTGATTTTGGTGGGGTCAAATTGATGTTTGTTTTTGACAGTAGTGATGAGAAAATACATAGGAGCAGGAAGGAAAATTTCTCTCAAACTCTGCATGTGGTTTTCGCTTGGGAAAAACTGTACATATTGCAACGAAACCTGTTTATCACATCTGGAATTCCATTCAGTTAGCAGGTCTGGGTGGAATTTTAAGGGCTTTGGACTAAATCAGTTGACCCAAAGTTGGCTAGAAAGAAAGTTCCCACAAATTAATTTTGTACGAATGTTTGAACAAAAATCTAACTGCCAGTTTAGGAGAATCTCTACACTCACTTTGGAAGTGATCCTTGGGTTGGTCTGATCTTTTTAATGGTCTTCTTATTGGAGTGAACGCACATGTGTTTGGGCACCATTCCAGTAATTGAATTAGATGTGTGTGATCTCTAATTTTGTCTCTATTAGCAGTACAGTGGTGTAGCCCCCCCAGTACAGGGGGTAGCCTCTGGTGGTGCCTGTTGTGCTGTACTGGCCTGAATCATGGGTAAGCAGCATCGCTCTTCCCCCATGTATCCCATGTATATATTGCTATTGCTATTGACATTATTGCAATAGATGATGTTGTATTTTTGTCAAAATGTATCGTTATTGATCACTTGTCAATCAAAGTGCAGATTTTCTCCTGACGAAGCGGCATTAGATCGCAAAACTAGTTGAGATATGCTATCCGTGATCAACTATCCCACTGTGATCCTTCCCCTCTGGGGACCGCTATATTGGTGATATATAATTGTGCTGATAAGTTTACATACCCTGGCAGAATTTATGATTTCTTGGCCATTTTTCAGAGAATATGAATGATAACACAAAATCTTTTCTGTCACTCATGGTTACTGTTTGGCTGAAGCCATTTATTATCAATCAACTGTGTTTACTCTTTTTAAATCATAATCACAACAGAAACTACCCAAATGACCCTGATCAAAAGTTTACATACCCTGGTGATTTTGGCCTGATAACATGCACACAAGTTGACACAAAGGGGTTTGAATGGCTATTAAAGGCAACCATCCTCACCTGTGATCTGTTTTCTTGTAATTAGTGTGTGTGTATAAAAGGTCGATGCGTTTCTGGACTCCTGACAGACCCTTGCATCTTTCATCCAGTGCTGCACTGGTCTCCCTGGATTCTGAGTCATGAGGAAAGCAAAAGAATTGTCAAAAGATCTGCGGGAAAAGGTAGTTGAACTGTATAAAACAGGAAAGGGATATAAAAAGATATTCGAGGAATTGAGAATGACAATTAGCAGTGTTCAAACTCTAATCAAGAAGTGGAAAATGAGAAGTTCTGCTGAAACCAAACCACGGTCAGGTAGACCTATTACAGGAAAATTGTTCGGGATGCAAAGAAAAACCCAAAATAACTTCAGGTGAAATACAGGACCCTCTGAAAACATGTGGTGTGGCTGTTTCAAGATGCACAATAAGGAGGCACTTGAAGAAAGATGGGCTGCATGGTCAAGTCACCAGAAGAAAGCCATTACTACGCAAATGCCACAAAGTATCCCGCTTATAATACACCAAACAGCACAGAGACAAGCCTCAAACCTTCTGGCACAAAGTCATTTGGAGTGATAAGACGAAAATTTAGTTTTTTGGCCACAACCATAAACTCTACATTTGGAGAGGAGTCAACAAGGCCTATGATGAAAGGTACACCATTCCTACTGTGAAACACAGAGGTGGATCGCTGATGTTTAGGGGATGTGTCAGCTACAAAGGCACAGGAAATTTGGTCAAAATTGATGGCAAGATGAATGCAGTATGTTATCAAAAAATACTGGAACATTTGCATTCATCAGCCAGGAAGCTGCGCATGGGACGTACTTGGACATTCCAACATGACAATGATCCAAAACACAAGGCCAAGTCGACCTGTCATTGGTTACAGCAGAATAAAGTGAAGGTTCTGGAGTGGCCATCTCAGTCTCCTGACTTCAATATCATTGAGCCACTCTGCAGTTCATGCAAGACAGCCCAATAATTTACAGGAACTGGAGGCTTTTTGCCAAGAGGAATGGGCAGCTTTACCATCTGAGAAGATAAAGAGCCTCATCCACAAATACCACAAAAGACTTCAAGCTGTCATTGATGTTAAAGGAAGCAATTAATGCCCTGTACACACGGTCGGATTTTCTGACGGCAAATGTGTGATAGGACCTTGTTGTCGGAAATTCCGATCGTGTGTAGGCTCCATCACACATTTTCTATCGGATTTTCCGACACACAAAGTTTGAGAGCAGGCTATAAAATTTTCTGACAACAAAATCCGTTGTCGGAATCTCCGATCGTGTGTACACAAATCCGACGCACAAAGTGCCACGCATGCTCAGAATAAATAAAGAGAAGAAAGCTATTGGCTACTGCCCCGTTTAGAGTCCCGTCATAAGTGTTTTACGTCACCGCGTTCAGAAACGATCGGATTTTCTGAAAACTTTGTGTGACCGTGTGTATGCAAGACAAGTTTGAGCCAACATCCATCGGAAAAAATCCATGGATTTTGTTGTCAGAATGTCCGATCAATGTCCGACCGTGTGTACAGGGCATAAGTATTAAGAAGTATTAAGAACTGGGGTATGTAAACTTTTTATCAGGGTCATTTGGGTAGTTTCTGTTGTGATTATGATTTAAAAAGAGTAAACACAGTTGATTAATAATAAATGGCTTTAGTCAAACACTAATTATGAGTGGAAGAAAATTTTTTGTGTTATCATTCATATTCTCTGAAAAATGGCCAAGAAATCATAAATTCTGCCAGGGTATGTAAACTTATGAGCACAACTGTACATGGATTGTTACCATGATTTTTAGTCTGTATTTGATTGTATGTTGCTTTTTATTGAACTTGTATTAATAAAAATGTATATACTTTTTCATACACCTGTTTACACAACTTGAATTTATCTCAGTTTAATTTGTACCGTGATAGTCCAATTGCTCCTGCTCTCTAGGGAGGTTTGGTTGGGGACCAACCTCCCGATCCATATATCTCTAATTTCTGGATGATGGTACAATTCTTTTTACCCCTTTTATCGCATTCATGGTTATAGAGGCTACATCTATTTCTTTATTAGCAGTACAGTGGCTTAGGCCGGCCATACACAGGTTGCAGGAAAGAAATTTGCTAGATTCCCCCATCAACACAGACAGTGTTGATTCCGAAATCCCTCCTCCTACGCCATTGTCTTCTCCCGGTGGGAGAAGACAGTGATTATTGCTAGCGGCTACTGAAAATCGCAAGAAAATCAGGCAGACTGGTTGTACCCAAGTGGATCGATTGATCCACTTGGTACATTCAGCCTGCCCATTAACATTTCGAGTCTCTGCCGGTTCCTGCTGAACCAGCCGAGATTCGAACCGTGTAAGGCCGGCCTTAGTGCAACTTAAGCCAACACACCGGTAGCTATCCTTATAACTAAACCCATTCAGGGTGAAACACCTTTTCTATGTTGTCTGTGGCCAAATGAAGGTTTTAAGAGTAGTTGACTTCATCAGTGTCGGGCTTGAGTGGACTTGTTTCCTTGGGTTCGGAGCGTTGACTTCCTTACCAGCACCAAGAGCGCCAGCAGTGGAAGAGAGACTTTGGTCTGCAGTGGTCCTGTTTGGTTTGGATTATTTAACAGTGGCTTAGTGGTTAGCACTTCTACCTTGTAGCTCTAGAGTTCTTGGTTTAAACCTTAACCAAGACACTACCTGCAAAGACTTTGGTTGCTTCCCCTGTGCTTATGTTGGTTTCCTCCGGTACTCTGGTTTCTTCTCACACTCCAATTTTCTCTCAACTTTAATTTTCTCCTAAACTGGCTCCAGTACAGTATGTATGTATGTATGTATGTATATATATATATATATACACACATGTGAGATGGGGATCTTAGATTGTAAGCACCTTGAGGGCAAGGACTGATGAGAAAGTACAATATGTAAAGTGTTATATAAATTGTTGGTATTTTATAAATATCTGTAATAAATACATTGGGAATTCTGTAGATCAGCCTTTCTCAGTCTTTTTACCCCAGAGGAACCCCTAAAATAATTTTCAGGTCTCAGGGAACCCTTACTGAAACCAAATTATTGGGGAGCAATGGAGAACATGCCCCTTCAAGAGATTGTCAAAATGCCAACCTTAGGCAAGCCTTAGGCCCCTTTCACACGAATGGACCATTCAGGTCCGCCTGTCAGTTTTGGACCTGAACGGGCGCTCCATGTTAGTCTATGGAGTGACGGATGACAGCGGTGACATGTTCGCTGACATCCGACCCGGTCTGATCTGCTAAAATCAGGCGGATGGCCCTACGTTTGCATCTGTCCCTGGCGGATCGGATCGGGTGAGATCTGATGAAAACATGCTGTCCGTTTTCGTCCGATCTCTCCATAGCAGCCAGCGGCTCTCGACAAGCCCCTCCCCGCTCAGTGAGCAGAGAGGGACCTGTCATCCGCCGGCTTAGCGGAGATCAACGGAGAGATCTCCCACTGAGCTGGCGGACAGAGGCGGAACCTGTGGCAGCGGATCCGCCTCGTGTGAATGAGGCCTTACATGATTTGATTTTCTTTCCTGCAACCAAGGGTTGCGGGGAAAAAAATTGCATGATTCCCCCATCAACACATTCAGCGTAGATGGGGGAATGCTTCCCGCAGTGCTACTGTGTTCTGCCGGTGGGGGAGGGGTGGAGGAGGGATGCGAAGCCTTTTCCGACTGGCAAAACACAATGATAACTGTTAGCAATAATAGCCGTAGGCAGTAATCACATGCCAAAAAGTCGATGGATCGACTTCAGTACAACCAGCTTGCCCATACAAGGATCAAATCTAGTCCAGTCCCTGCTGAACCGGGTGAGATTCGATCCATGTATCGCCGGCTGTACAGACAGCTAAAAAGATCATTGGTGACATACTGCAGGCTCTGTCAAGTGGCATTAATCCAGCATCTATGCAGGCACCATCAAATGCTTTGCCTTTCATCTCTATTTTAACCACTTGCCTACAGGGCACTTGGACCCCCTTCCTGCCCAGGCCAATTTTCAGCTTTCAGCGCTGTCACACTTTGAATGAAAATTGCACAGTCATGCAGCACTGTACTCAAACTAAATTTTTATAATTGTTTTTAGACAGATAGAGATTTCTTTTGATTGTATTTAATTACCACTGGGTTTTTTATTTTTTGCTAAACAAATGAAAAAAGACCAAAAATTTTGATAAAAAAAAGTTTTTCTTCGTTTCTGTTGTAACATTTTGAAAATAAGAATTTTTTCTCCTTCACTGATCTGCACTGATGAGACTGCACTGATATGCTGCACTGATGGACACTGATAGGTGGCACTGATGAGGCGTCACTGATGAGGTGGCAGTGATGAGGCGGCAGTGATGAGGTGGCACTGATGAGGCGGCACTGATGAGGTGGCACTGTTGAGGTGGCACTGATGAGGTGGCACTGCTGAGGCGGCAGTGATGAGGTGGCACTGATGAGGCGGCACTGATGAGCAGTGATGAGGTGGCACTGATGAGGCGGCACTGATGAGGTGGCATTGATGAGGAGGCACTGATGAGGATGCACTGATATTCAGCACTGATGGACACCGATAGGTGGCATTAATGACACTGATAGGCAGCACTGATGGGCACCGATAGGTGGCACTGATGGGCGGCACTGATCTGGAACTGATTGGCAACACTGGTGGGCACAGATTGGCAGCACTGGTGGACACTGTTGAGACTGCACTGATCATCAGGCCACTGATGATCAGTGCCCTGATTGTCGGTGCAGATGTCCCCTGTGTGGATTTGATGGTTTTCGGCTCTCCTCTCTTCACGCGCTGTTATGCCGTGTACACACGACCGGACTTTTCGACCGGACTGGTCCGACGGAATGAATCCGGTGGACAATCCGACCGTGTGTGGGCTTCATCGGACCTTCAGCGGACCTTTTCTGTCGAAAATCAGACGGACTTTAGATTTGGAACATGTTTCAAATTTGTCCGACGGACTCGAGTCAGGGCGAAAAATCCGCTTGTCTGTATGCTAGTCCGACGGACTAAAACCGACGCTAGGGCAGCTATTGGCTACTGGCTATAAACTTCCTTATTTTAGTCCGGTTGTACGTCAGCACGTTCGAAACGATCGGACTTTGGTGTGATCGTGTGTAGGCAAGTCCGTTGCGTCGGAACTCCATCCAAAGTCCGTCAAAAAGTCCTTCGGAGTTCTGTCCGTCTGAAGTCTGCTCGTGTGTACACGGCATTAGTGTTAGGGGAGGATTGCCGATAACCGGCAAATCCTGTTTACATTGTGATTGGACACTACTGATCAGGTGGTAAAGAGCAACAGTGATTGGCTCTTTACCCTGATCACAGATCACTGCCGATGCGTGCCACAGGGGGCACGCAGGCAGCGCGAGCATGGTCTCCTGGCAAAGTGTGGCCGCGCTGTAGCCGTCATTCGGGGAAGGGGTTTAACTGAATGGCTTGTTTTACAAGGCGATCGTCTAGAATCACTTTTACACTACCTTCTTCCACTCTGAAGGTGCTGATGGACACCAGGAACCTTCTTCAGAGGAATCTTCTTTTTATATTTGAAATCAGATTCATAATATACCCTGAAATAATGTAAACCTGACAACCTCTAGTACTTGTGCAGTGAACAGGTTGGCAATGGAGAGCCGGTACATCAGGCTCCTGTTACCCGAAACACAACGTGCTTCTTTAACAGAAGAAACTAGGAGTCAGCAAAGATGCACAGCTCTGATCATATGATGTTATGTCACTGACCACATGTAACACATGATGGGATGTCTGGTGTATGGTATTGTATATGTGATGCCAGTGTGACATTGCTGTAAAGACATTAGGCGGCTGGCCACAATTGTTAAAACAGTTACAGTCTTGTTTTTAACTTACCATATACATTGCATTTACAGGCTTAAATATGCATATGAAGATTATTCTATATGATGTTTCCAAATTAATGTTTTTTTTGGGTTGTTATTTCCTGGGGGGGGGGGGGGGGGGACGGACGACTCTGGAACTTTCTATATAACCTTATAATTCTGGTATGACGGGGTGCCACCTCGCTGGATTTGACACATTCTCTCCTCCGGCTGGAGGTTCTCAAATGTGCATATTTTACGAGGCAAATGTCTTGGTTTGTTTTTTGTTCTGTTTTTTTCTCTTTCTTTTGTACAGGTTTTAACTTTTTTTGTCTCCGCTGCTGTGGAT
This sequence comes from Aquarana catesbeiana, assembly GCF_042186555.1. NCBI lineage: Eukaryota > Metazoa > Chordata > Amphibia > Anura > Ranidae > Aquarana > Aquarana catesbeiana. The sequence continues at coordinate 54,346,128 of NC_133332.1, forward strand.
TCTTACAATATTGTGTATAATTCTTGTCAAAACTCAAATAAAAAGTAATTTGCAAAAAAAAAAAAAAAATATATGCATACGAAGAAAGCTTTAAAAATGATGTGTGCACACAGCTTAGAATGGTTTATTTATGGTTCCTCTGACTTTCATGGCTTCAAAAACATCCATTTATACCTAGAATATACTGTATAGTGTTTATTGATAACCCTCCAGGGCTTTTCCCTATTGCGTTACAACCTGGAATTAAAATTGGCACTCTGAAGGCTTAAAATTGGGTTGTTATTGTAAGACGAAAAAGCAGACAATGGGTGGTTGCCACCAATTTGTATTTTTAGATATACACCCAACCCCTCCCATAATTGATACCTAGTGGAGCTACCATTGACTGAAATTACATCTGTGAGTCCTTACCAGGCTTGTGAACTTGGATCCTGCAATTTTTTTTACCCATTCTCCATGGCAAAATGACCACATCTTTGTCAGGTTGGATGGAGATTGTTGGTGAACAGTAAGGCTTATAGCTCCAATACGCTGGAAGGGAAAAAAAATCAATTATTCTGTATGGAGATGGTTCACATCTGCACTGTCTCCAAGTCACCAGAAGCTCAGAAAAGTTCTGGAGCTTTTTTGTAGCTTGAATCGGGCAGATTTGAGCATTGTTGGTGCGCTTTTATTCCCATAAAAATGAATGACAATGCACCATTTACGTGATATATGTAAAAAATAAAATAGTAACAATATATGAATAAATAAATGCTAAATAAATACACAAATAGCTAACAATCTGTATAAATAAATATTAAATAAATAAAATAAATTTATAATATGTAATAATATATAAACAAATAATAATTAACCCCTAAAAAAAAAAAATTATTATTATTATTAATACTAAATAAACACCTAAACCCAAACATAAAAACATTACTATTATTAATAATAATAATTATTATTATTATTATTATTTATTTATTTTGTATTAGGGTTAGGGAGATTAGTTATTTATTATTTTTATTATTATTTTATTTTTTTAAGCATTAGGGTTAAGGTTAGGGGTTAATTATGTCTTTATTATTACCTAGTATTTATTTATTTATGATTCTTTTTATTTATTTGTGTGTTTATTTTACATTTATTTATCAATGTATTATTATTATTATTATTATTAGTAGTAGTAGTAGTAGTACCCTGTTTCCCCGAAAATAAGACCTAGCGTGATTGTCGGTGATGGCTGCAATATAAGCCCTACCCCCCAAATAAGCCCTACCCTCTTTCCCCGAAAATAAGCCCTACCCTGAAAACAAGACCTACAAGGACTTTAACTAGGGCTTATTTGGGGGGTAGAGCTTATATTGCAGCCATTACCGACAATCACGCTAGGTCTTATTTTCGGGGAAACAGGGTAGTAGTAGTAGTAGTAGTAGTAACACCCTAACCCCAAACAAAATAAATAAATAACCCTAACCCCTAATCCTAACTCTAACCTTAACTCTAATGCCCCGTACACACGGTCGGACATTGATCGGACACGGATTTTTTCCGACGGATGTTGGCTCAAACTTGTCTTGCATACACACGGTCACACAAAGTTGTCGGAAAATCCGATCGTTCTGAACGCGGAGACGTAAAACACGTACGTCGGGACTATAAACAGGGCAGTAGCCAATAGCTTTCGTTTCTTAATTTATTCTGAGCATGCGTGGCACTTTGTGCGTCGGATTTGTGTACACACGATCGGAATTTTCTTGTAGGAAAATTTTATAGCAAGCTCTTAAACTTTGTGTGTCAGAAATTCCGATGGAAAATGTGTGATGGAGCCTACACACGGTCGGAATTTCCGACAACAAGGTCCTATCACACATTTTCCATCGGAAAATCCGACCGTGTGTACAGGGCATAAGGCCTCTTTCACATGGGTGGACCGTTCAGGTCCGCCTGTCAAATTTTTAGGCGGACCTGAACAGACACTCCATGGAGGTCTATGGAGGGATGGATGTCAGCGGTAAGAGAGGCTGCTGAGAACTTTCCTATCACTTTCGGTCATACGGGTGTGAGGCTTGGAACACACACGCCGCTGTAAGGAGACATTGGAATTAAGTGGGAGATAGACTGAGACTCCGCTCTCCATACACACTGCTGGATTAGCTTGGTGCCGGCTTAGGGGCACCTTAACATGTGAGTTTGACTATGTTTTTAATTTTTTAAATAAAATGAGAGTTACATACTACACAATGATGGCTACCTATATGTCTTTATGAGCACTAAACAGAGCAAGAGGCATTATTATACTGCTTGGACAGGCTGCTATTGGATCCATCATAAACGGAGTGGTTATCCTAAATGAACCAAAGGCACATATTCTTACCATATCTGGTGAGTGGCCATTGCACTAGGTGGTGGTGAAGTCACGATAAGTGGTGAATTAGGAGCACTTTATATTGAAGAGGAACGTTATTACTGCACAGAAGTGATCACTCACCGAGTACATCCAGTGTACTGTGGTTTATACGTACATGTTGGAGACATTTTTTTTGCACCGTGCAGCACACATATATATTGTTATGTGAATTCTATGACCACCAAGTAATATTGGCACATTGTATGATTTTAGTTTTCATTTATAATTTACATTTTACATTTCTATGTATATATTTTTTTTATTTTCATTTTTTAATATTTTGTTAGCACTAGCACTTTAAACAGTTATTGGTAACAGCATAAGATATTCCACTAAGATACTTTTTAATCAGGATTAATATGTGGGAAAGATTTTTTTTTTTTATATCAATATAGCAGGCATAGAAAAGCACTTTATTACAGGATTAATATATAATTTGCACAATTTGCACATTTTATGTTTTAGGAGTGGCTATTATACATAGAAGTTAGAGCAATCCACTTTTTACTACAAATAAATAACCCTAACCCCTAATCCTAACTCTAACCTTTTTTTTTTTTTAACTCATTTATTTTTATAAATTTTTACAAAAACATATACCACTGATCGAGAGGCACCTCGTATACATACTATTATAACATCTTTACAATGTTGTGTATAAATTTACACTTAAATAACCTCCAATACATTAATATATCCAGTTCGTATTTACTTCCTTTAACCACTTCAATACAGGGCATTTTCACCCCCTTCCTTCCCAGACCAATTTTTAGTTTTCAGCGCTGTCGCACTTTAAACGACAATTGCGCGGTCGTGCAACGTTGTACCCAAACAAAATTGACGTCCTTTTTTTCCCACAAATAGAGCTTTCTTTTGGTGGTATTTGATCACCTCTGCGGTTTTTATTTTTTGTGCTATAAACAAAAGAAGAGCGACAATTTTGAAAAAAACACAATAATTTTTACTTTTTGCTATAATAAATATCCCAATTTTTTTTTTTTTTTTTTAAACAAATTTTTTCCTCAGTTTAGGCCGATACGTATTCTTCTACATATTTTTGGTAAAAAAAAAATCACAATAAGCGTATATTGATTGGTTTGCACAAAAGTTATAGCATCTACAAAATACGGGATAGATTTATGGCATTTTTTTAAAAAAATGTATTTATTTATTTTTTTTATACTAGTAATGGCGGCGATCTGCGATTTTTTTTTTTTTCGTGACTGCGACATTATGGTGGACATATCGGACACTTTTGACAAATTTTTGGGAACATTCACATTTATACAGCGATCAGTGCTATAAAATTGCACTGATTACTGTGTAAATGTGACAGGCAGGGAAGAGGTTAACCACTAGGGGGAGACGAGGGGTTAAATGTGTTTCCTAGGGGAGTGATTTTAACTGTAGGGGGAGGGGACTCACAAGGGGAGGAGACTGTTCGGTGTTCCTCTGTACTGGGAACACACCATCGGTCTCCTCACGCCTGACATGATGTGGATCTGGGGGTTTACACACACAGATCCACAGTCCTGCTCGGTTAACGGGCAATCGTGGGTGCCCGGCGGACATCGCGGCCGCCGGGCACACGCACCGGGTCCCAAGCAACGCGACGGGCACGCGCGCCCCCTAGACGGCTGGGAAGCCCAGGCCATCCTATGACGCCCGCCCAGGATCGGAGATCCCATCTGCGGATGTCATTTGAGATTGGGCGGGTATTGAAGTGGTTAAAAGGGGAAAAAAAAAAAGGCACAACTACTACCAATACCTCAGCTCCCTCTCCTCTATGGTTCTCTAACCTTTTGTGACCCCTCTATCCTTTTATAACCCCTCCCCTCTCCTCTCTTCCTAATCTTTTTTAATAAAGTGCAACTGTCCCTTCCATACACCGTGTCTATTTAAATAACAGATATATTATGTATTATTTCTCTCTTCTCACTCTTATTTGCCACTTCCCTTCATCCTCTCCACTCCCCCCTAGTCCAGGAACAGAGTTCCAGCAGGGAACCTGGCATCCTGCATCCTGGCATCCTGCTGGAACTCTGTCCAAGTGGAACTGGTCTAAGTGATGTTTAACATTTGGGGATACAAAAACATCAGAGAAGGATAAACACCCCTGGACGGAGGACCGCTTCCTGGACTTTGCCATCGCAGGATTTTCCACATATGCCTTTTACCCCTGCAGGGGTTAGGCAGTCCGGTGAGTGTAAGCACGAGTGGGGGTGCAGTGAAGGACGGGGACAACACCAGTCAATGCTGAAATCACGTTTTTTTCACCAAAAGGATACACTTTAGGACCTTGATTTTGGACACTTACTGCTTTATACATTTTTGTTGTTTTTCACATATATATTTTCTTTACCTTTCACTCATTGCTTTGTTGGACTTTTTTATGCACACATGCTGGGGATTTTTTACTGTCCATAATTGTTTGTTCTTTACTGCCAATACTGTTTTATTGCCATAAGTGTTTATTTCGGAGTTCTTGTTTTTACTTTTGGGGACATTTCTATACATATATAGGCAGTTGGTTCTTATTGAGAAATTGGCACATATATATTTATCTCAGGAGCAAGTTGCACTTTATTATTCTAACACCTGTTGGGAGTGTTGTTTGCACTTTAATAGCTCCCACAACACATTGGTCACACGCATATTAATTGTTTTATTATTTTTTATTATTTTATTATTTTTTCTACATGTATGCCTCCTTTTTTCTTACACTTGTAGGAATCATTATTTAATGCACATATAGCCGGACAGCGCCAATTCCCCTGTTTATAGCAATTTCTGTACACTGGATTTCACCTAGGTGATTTTCATTTTTAGGGGGGCAACAGTCCTTCCTTGTTCCTATTCTCCTAAGCGCAGAATATCGTCACCCATTAGTTCTCGGAACAATGTTTCAATTTTTTTGAACCATCTTATTCCGATCCAAACTGGAGAATTATGTAGCTGATACAAGAGTTGGGGCATCCAGATCATTTTAATGAGGTTAATTCTTCCAGCTGCTGACAGAGGAAGACGACTCCAGATATCACACTTCCGCTGAAATTTAAGCAGAAGAGGAGCAAGATTATCCTCAATATACTGACCTGGGTTCCTTGTTAACCATACTCCTAAATACTTCATCTTGTCTACCACCTAACTCTAACCTTAACTCTAAGGCCCCTTTCACACAGGCGGACCGTTCAGGTCCGCCTGTCAGTTTTTTAGGCGGACCTGAACGGACACTCCATGGAGGTCTATGGAGGGACGGATGTCAGTGGTGACATGTCCGCTGACATCCGACCCGCTCCAGTCCGAAAAAGTGTGACGGAGCAAAAACCTATTTTTCCATCCGTCATCGGATCGGGTGACGACGGAATCTGCAGTCCATCATCATCCGATCTCCCATAGAGGAGAGCGGCGCTCTGACAGGTCCGTCCCTGCACAGTGTGCAGAGACAGACCTGTCATCTGCCTGCTCAGCGGGGGATCGACAGAGCGATCCCCCGCTGAGCAGAGCGGGCTCCGTACAAGGACACGTCCATGTGAAAGAGCCGTAACCCCTTACCCTAATGAAAAATAACTATAATAAATGAATAATAACAATGAAAAAAGAAATAAAAGCTAATGGAAAAGCTAAAAAAGCTTAAGCCTAGGTTTCCACTATTGCGACCTGAAATTTGCACGATTTTGTCGCGATTTTTGTTCCCCCGCATCAAAGTAGGACCAAAGTAGTGCAGGAACTACTCTGAAGTCGCACAGATATGAAAGGTACTTGGAAATCATGGGGTATGACTTGCAAAGTCGCATGACAAGTCGCCCTAATCGAAACCGAGCCTAAATGCCTAGCAACAAATGATGCAACAGATGATACTTTCCTCCATTGGCTAATAAAAAAACACCAAAGCTCAAAAACGCTGTATAAAAACGTGCAAGTCATGCATAAAAACACGCCAAAAAAATGCCAGAAAACCGATCAAAGACCCTACACTCAGGTATGAATGCAGCCCAATGAAAGACCCTACACTCAGGTGTGAATGCAGCTCGATCAAAGACCCTACACTCAGGTAGAAATGCAGCCCGATCAAAGACCCTACACTCAGGTATAAATGCAGCCCGATCAAAGACCCTACACTCAGGTATGAATGCAGCTCGATCATAGACCCTACACTCAGGTGTGAATGCAGCCCGATCAAAGACCTTACACTCAGGTGTGAATGCAGCCCGATCAAAGACCCTACACTCAGGTATGAATGCAGCTCGATCAAAGACCCTACACTCAGGTATGAATGCAGCTCGATCAAAGACCCTACACTCAGGTGTGAATGCAGCTCGATCATAGACCCTACACTCAGGTGTGAATGCAGCCCGATCAAAGACCCTACACTTAGGTGTGAATGCAGCTCGATCAAAGACCCTACACTCAGGTATGAATGCAGCCCGATCAAAGACCCTACACTCAGGTATGAATGCAGCTCGATCATAGACCCTACACTCAGGTGTGAATGCAGCCCGATCAAAGACCCTACACTCAGGTGTGAATGCAGCCCGATCAAAGACCCTACACTCAGGTATGAATGCAGCCCGATCAAAGACCCTACACTCAGGTATGAATGCAGCTCGATCATAGACCCTACACTCAGGTGTGAATGCAGCCCGATCAAAGACCCTACACTCAGGTGTGAATGCAGCCCGATCAAAGACCCTACACTCAGGTGTGAATGCAGCCCGATCAAAGACCCTACACTCAGGTATGAATGCAGCCCAATCAAAGACCCTACACTCAGGTGTGAATGCAGCCCGATCAAAGACCCTACACTCAGGTATGAATGCAGCTCGATCAAAGACCCTACACTCAGGTATGAATGCAGCTCAATCAAAGACCCTACATTCAGGTATGAATGCAGCCTATGCTCAAGTTCTAGCTCAGATTTTTAATTGAACTGAGGTTTGGGCTTTGGCTGGTTTTAAAGCCAAGTAAATTAAACATTTCCCTTTATTTCTTATCCTGTATATGCCATAGGAAATAAGAGTAAAGCTGGCCATACATGGCCCCATCAGTTGAAAGGGGGACCCAGGCACCTGCTGAGCAGGAGGTCTGGCTGTACTGTCTTATTGCAGACACAATTCCTCTTCTGCCTCCCCCTATATCACTGCCAGCTTCTCCTCCTCTTTCTCCCTCCGGCTGCACTGCAGAGGGATTGGTCCTAGCACATGTGCCGCTTCCATCCGCTGTCCAGACCCCCCATGTGCGCCTTTCTTCCGCAACGCTTCCGTCTTCCCTCCTCTCCTCTCCCGCTGGAAGCTGCTACAGGCCCACCGGTGGATGTTTCAGGATGGAGAGCAGGGGAAGGGGCTGGCAAATATGTAATTTACTGGCCCCTTCGTTTCCTAAATGAACACAGTGAGCAATCAGTACCAATCATTCCTGTGTCCATTTATCACTGAAGAATATTAAACTGTGTTTGTGAATGAACAGGAAGCCTCAGATCGCTTCCTATTCATTCATCTGTGCAGCTGAGGCTGCAGAGAAAGGGACTGATAAATCTATGTCCTCAGTCATTTTCTGAAGGGTGGTGCCCTGTCAAGTAGGCTGTATGGGGCCCTGTTATTTCTAGCAGCAGCCCTGCCGTGTTGGCACCATTTGGCTTGACAAAATTCGACTTTTCAATCAAGGAACTGGGGGGGGGGGAATTTTGGGCCTCATCCAATCAGATGTAGTCATTGTTCAGGCATATAACAGCTGTGGCTCTGCTAGCTGCTGAATACAATAACTGTCAGGGAACATTCCTTCATTTATGATGTTTAGCACAGATGGAGGAATCTTTTTGATTTTTCTCTTGTTCGGCTTTGGAGATCTTTGCATCTATGGGTAGCTTATATCCAAAAAAGGAGAGTTAATCATCCATCTTAGACAGCTGTTATCGGAACAGATGTCCACTTTGGAAGATTTCCACTTGGCTAACAGGCAACCAGCCCAAGGTAAGATGGACAGATGATATAGCAAGGAATAATCAACTCCTAGGATTATCCAGAGGTGTAACTAGATACCAAACATTACCATAGCTCCCAACTGTCCCTGATTTGGAGGGACTGTCCCTGATTTGGAGCAATGTCCCTCTGTTCCTCTTTCCTCCTCATTTGTCCCTCATTTTGGTCTGATCTATATAGTTGTATATAAAATTCACGTTTTATCTATTTAATCTATTTATCTATTTATAATTTTTTGGAAAAAAAACTAACCAGTAAAGTTAGCCCAATTTTTTTGTATAATGTGAAAGACTTTACGTCACGAGAATCGTGATCTTTTTATTCTAAGCAAAAAAGTCGTGATTCTCATTTTGGCCAGAGTCGTGCAGCTCTAGTAAGAAGTCTCTTCGGTTCCTGGCTGCTGTTTTAGTTGAAATCCGATGTGCTCTATCCCCACCCCCACAGCCATTATCTTCCAGCGTTGCGGAGGTTAATAGAGCTGTCACAGGCATTCATCAATAGTGCCGACTATGCACGCCCTTTTCGCCCCCCCCTCCTCCATTCATAGAAGCTGTACTATAGCTTCTATGAATGAAAAGCAATCTATGAATGGAGGACAGGCAGATGAATGAAAGGCCCACCTCCTCCCTTTATATGCTGTATACTGTATATACACTCACCTGCCACTTTATTAGGTACACCTGTTCAATTGCTTGGTAACACAAATTGCTAATCAGACATTCACATGGCAGCAACTCAATGCAATTAGGCATCTAGACATGGTGAAGACGACTTGCTGAAGTTCAAACTGAGCATCAGAATGGGGAAGAAAGGGGATTTAAGTGACTTTGAATGTGGCATGGTTGTTGGTGCCAGACGGGCTGGTCTGAGTATTTCAAAAACTGCTGATCTACTGGGATTTTCACGCACAACCATCTCTAGGGTTTACAGAGAATAGTCCAGAAAAAGAGAAAATGTCCAGTGAGCAGCCGTTGTTTGCATAAAATGCTTTGTTGATGTCAGAGGTCAGAGGAGAATGGGCAGACTGGTTTGATATGATATAAAAGGCAACAATAACTCAAATAACCACTCGTTACAACCAAGGTATGCAAAATACCTTCTCTGAATGCACAACACATTGAACCTTGAAGCAGATGGGCTACAGCAGCAGGAGACCACATTGGGTGCCACTCCTGTCAGCTAAGAACAGGAAACTGAGGCTACAATTCACACAGGCTCACCAAAATTGGACAATAGAAGATTGGAAAAACGTTGCCTGTTCTGATGAGTCTCGATTTCAGCTGCGACATTCGGATGGTAGGGTCAGAATTTGGCGTAAACAACATGAATGTATGGATTCCATCCTGTCTTGTATCAACAATTCAGGTTGGTGGTGTAATGGTGTGGGGGTATTATCTTGGCACACTTTGGGCCCCTTAGTACCAATTGAGCATCATTTAACCACTTCAGCCCCGGAAGATTTGGCTGCTCAATGACCAAGCCATTTTTATAAGATAAGGGACTGCGCCACTTTAACTGACAATTGTGCGGTCATGCGGCGTTGCACCCAAACAAAATTGACATCTTTTTTTTCCCACAAATAGAGCTTTCTTTTGGTGGTATTTGATCACCTCTGCGTTTTTTATTTTTTGCGCTATAAACAAAAAAAAGCGTCAATTTTGAAAAACACACAATATTTTTTACTTTTTGCTATAATAAATATCCCCAATTTTTTTTTTTAAAAAGCAAATTTTTTCCTCAGTTTAGGCCTATATGTTTCTTCTACATATTTTTGATAATAAAAATCGCAACAAACCTATATTGATTGGTTTGCGCAAAAGTTATAGCATCTACAAAATAGGGAAAAGATTTATGGCATTTTTATTATTATTGTTTTTTTACTAGCAATGGCGGTGATCAGTGATTTTCATCGGGACTGCGACATTATGGCGGACAGATCAGACACTTTTGACACATTTTTGGGACCAAAAATAGTGCTATAAAAATGCACTGATTACGGTGTAAACGTCACTGGCAGTGAAGGGGTTAACACTAGGGGCCATCAAGAGGTTAACTGTGTTCCCTAGGGAGTGATTCTAACTGTGGGGGGAGGGGACTGACTGAGTGAGGAGAGCGATCGTTGTTCATACATAGTAAAGCTCGGTTCACACATGGGCGGCACGACTTGCAGGTCGCCTCAGCGAGGCGACCTGCAAACGACTGCCGGGGCAACTTGCGAGACGACTTCTGCATAGAAGTCTATGCAAGTCGCCCCAAGTCGCCCCCAAAGTAATACAGGAACCTTTTTCTAAGTCGGAGCGACTTGCGTCGCTCCGATTAGAACGGTTCCATAGCACAGAACGGGAGGCGACTTGTCAGGCGACTAGGTCGCCTGACAAGTCGCCCCAGTGTGAACCGAGCCTAAGAACAACAGATCGCTTTCCTCACCCCTGACAGCACGGAGATCTGTCTGTTTACATTGACCGATCTCCATTCTGTCTCTGTGTGCAGCGATCGTGGGTTGCGATTTGCCAGTGCACTCCATGCCATGTAGAGGAAGACCAATAGTTGTTCACTGTAGAGGACTACCTCCTCCATAAAAAAAAAAAAAAACACCAAAAATACACTCTTTTTATTACATATACAGTATAAGAATATCTGCACAAGAAATATTTTAAAGAATGCCTAGGTTTGATGTTAAGCATATTTTTTAATTATTTATTACAGGTATTTATATAGCGCCGTCGATTTACGTGGTGCTTATACATTCAAATCAGTCTCTGCCCTCAAGGAGCTTACAATCTAAGGTCCCTAACTCACATTCATACATACACATACTAGAGCCAATTTAGACAGGAGCCAATTAACCTACCAGCACGTCTTTGGAGGGTGGGTGGAAACCTGAGTACCCGGAGGAAACCCACGCAGACAGAACATGCAAACTCCAGCCAGGTAGTGCTGTGTTGGGATTTGAACTGAGAGTACTGTCAGGTGGAATTGCTAACCACTTAGCTACACTGTGGTGCCTGCATATGGACCAATACCTATATATTAGGATTGCTGGTACCTACATCCTTCATAAATCCAATAATTTAAAAAAAAAAATGTATTTTTAAGACAGATTTTTCAATATTACAGTTTTCTGGCAATTAAAAAGTATGTTGCCGGCCATCTAGGACAGTCCAGGCAGAGGTTCCTGGAATTGTCTAAGTCCACATTTCATGGAAAAAGGAAGCGGAGAAATATGTACACAGAAAATCCTGACTTGGTCAGAAGACTATTATTTTTCTTTTCTTTTCTTTTATGGAAGCAAGTTCCTGATTACAGTGCGTTCTATGATTGTGCCAGTGTCCTCATCACCTATCGGCAAGTTCATATTTGCTATAGTGAGAGAAAAAAGTATTTGATCCCCTGCTGATTTTATACGTTTGCCCCCTGACAAAGAAATGATCAGTCTCTATAATTTCAATGGTAGGTTTATTTTAAACAGTGAGAGACAGAATAACGACAAAAATATCCAGAAAAAAGCATTTCAGAAAAGTTATAAATTGATTTGCATTTTATTTAGTGAAATAAGTATTTGATCTCTTATCAGTCAGCAAGATTTCTGGCTCCCAGGTGTCTTCTATACAGGTAACAAGCTGAAATTAGGAGCACTTCCTTTAGGAGAGTGCTCCTAATCTCAGCTTTTTACCTGAATAAAAGACACCTATCCACAGAAGAAATCAATCAGATTCCAATCTCTCCACCATGGCCAAGATCAAAGAGCTGTCCAAGGATGTCAGGGACAAGATTGTAGACCTACACAAGGCTGGAATGGGCCTACAAGATCAAAGAGCTGTCCAAGGATGTCAGGGACAAGATTGTAGACCTACACAAGGCTGGAATGGGCCTACAAGATCAAAGAGCTGTCCAAGGATGTCAGGGACAAGATTGTAGACCTACACAAGGCTGGAATGGGCCTACAAGATCAAAGAGCTGTCCAAGGATGTCAGGGACAAGATTGTAGACCTACACAAGGCTGGAATGGGCCTACAAGATCAAAGAGCTGTCCAAGGATGTCAGGGACAAGATTGTAGACCTACACAAGGCTGGAATGGGCCTACAAGATCAAAGAGCTGTCCAAGGATGTCAGAGACAAGATTGTAGACCTACACAAGGCTGGAATGGGCCTACAAGATCAAAGAGCTGTCCAAGGATGTCAGGGACAAGATTGTAGACCTACACAAGGCTGGAATGGGCCTACAAGATCAAAGAGCTGTCCAAGGATGTCAGGGACAAGATTGTAGACCAGCCATTCTCAACCTTTTCAACACAGAGGAACCCTTGAAATAACTTTCCAGTCTCATGGAACCCCTGCTAAAAATGACTATATTTACAACTCATGGTACATAGTATGTTGGTCAGTGGGAAGAATGCTCCTTAGACATGTGATCATTGGCAAGAATTTCTCCCCTTAGAGATAGCTTATAAATTATTGGTGTCGGTGGGAACTCATCTGAGAGGCGGAAATTGCTCATTGCTCAAGGAACCCCTAGCAACCTCTGGAGGAACCTTAGGGTTCCATGGAACCCTGGTTGAGAAACCCTGTTGTAGGCCTACACAAGGCTGGAATGGGCTACAAGACCATCGCCAAGCAGCTTGGTGAGAGGGTGACAACAGTTGCTGCGATTATTTGCAAATGTAAGAAACACAAAATAACTGTCAATCTCCCTCCGTCTGGGGCTCCATGCAAGATCTCACCTCGTGGAGTTTCAATGATCATGAGAACGGTGAGGAATCAGCCCAGAACTACAAAAGAGAATCTTGTCAATGATCTCAGGGCAGCTGGGCCATAGTCACCAAGTCAACAATTGGTAACACACTGAAATCCTGCAGCGCCCGCAAGGTTCCCCCTGCTCAAAAAAGCACATGTACAGGCCTGTCTGAAGTTTGCTAATGAACATCTGAATGATTCAGAGGAGAACTGGGGGAAAGTGTTATGCCACTTACACACGATCGGAATTTCGGTCCACAAAAGACCGATGAGAGATTTTCATCGGAAAATGTGACCGTGTGTATGCTCCATCGGACTTTTGCTGGCTGAATTCCAGCCAGCAAAAGATTGAGGTCATGTTCTTAATTTTTCGGTCGGGAAAAGTTCCTATCCGAAAATGCGATCGTCTATGGCAATTCCGACGCGCAAAATTCCTACGCATGCTCGGAAACAATTCGACGCGTGCTTGGAAGCATTGAGCTTCATTTTCTCGGCTCGTCGTAGTGTTGTACATCACCGCTTTCTTGACGGTCGTAAGTTCAGCGAACTTTTGCGTGACCGTGCGCATGCAAGGCAACCTTGAGCGGAATCCCGTCGGAAAAGCCGTGATATCTTTTTCCGACGAAAAGTCCGATCGCGTGTACGTGGCATTATGGTCAGATGAGACCAAAATCAAGCTCTTTGGCATCAAGAACACCATCCCCACCGTCAAACAAGGAGGTGGACAAATTATGCTTTGGGGGTGATTTTCTGCTACGGGGGCAGGACAACTTCACTGCATCAAAGAGACGATAGACAGGGCCATGTACCAACAAATCTTGGGTGAGAACTTCCTTCCCTCGGCCAGGGCATTGAAAATGGGTCGTGGATGGGTATTCCAGCATGACAATGACCCAAAACAGATGACCAAGACAACAAAGGAGTGGCTCAAGAAGAAGCACATTAAAGAGGAACTGCAGTCTGCTCACATAATTTGTAATAAAAACATCTTTGCCATTCTGAAGCTTCCCTCCCACCACTTTGCATATTATTTAATATATACTGTGATTCTGTACTTGCCAAATATGCTGCAAAAATCTCCCTCCACTGAGTCTGGCTGCATCCATTTTAACTGTGGGCAGCTGAAGCTGGTGCCTCTTCACTTCCTGGATTTGCACAGATACACAGAGGCACACGTCCAGCTCTGCAGCTTTCATTGGCCCTCTTATGACGCTTCCCCCCTCTCTTTCTGGCAAACTCTCAAAAGAGTGAGAGAGAGCGCTGTGCATGTCGTCACAAGCATAGGCTAATGATCAGACAAGAAACAGGAAGTGGGCTGTAGAAGGTATTTACTGGCAGAAAAAAAATGTTTTACTATCCAAAGTTAAAACAACAAGGGCAGAGGATTCAATAGATGGAAAGATGAAAAAATGACTGAAATTCCGCTTTATGATCCTGGAGACTGGCCTAGTCTGACCTCTGATTGCCAACAAGTACTGAGTTATATTTTGCGAATGGGTCAAATACTTATTTCACTCATTAAAATACAAATCAGTTTATAACTTTTTTGAAATGCGTTCTTCTGGATATTTTTGATGTTATTCTGTCTCTCACTGTTAAAATAAACCTACCATTAAAATTATAGAAAACAAACAGAGTCTTGTGAGCTACCATGTGAAAATCCAAATGATATTTTGGTGTCCTTTTATGAAACTGAGATCAGCGGCGATCCCGAGTCTCACCGCTGATCTCAGCTCATGACCAGTTTATGAAACTCAGATAATCAGGAGAGAACTTGTTCTCCGCTGATTATCTCAGCACAGTGAGAATTTGTAACTGACTTCACAGAAACGGCCAGTTTATGAAGGTGCGATCTCAGCACCTCATTGGCGATCTGTGACAGAATTCTCACTTTCTGATTCACCATTTCAGAAGTGGAGAATCAGAGTGAGAAGCCTGAAACTGGCTGATATTCTGGAGAAAGAAAGAAGTCTTTTGACTTCTTTCTTTCACCAAACAGTCAGAGCACACCTTCCCCACCATTACACACCCCAAAACCAGCAGGATAGGAATTTATAGTGTATATATATATATATATATATATATATATATATATATATATATATATATATATACATATATATATATATATATATATATACGTATATATATATATATATATGTATACGTATATATATATGTGTGTATATCTATCTATCTATCTATCTATCTATCTATCTATCTATCTATCTATCTATCTATAGATAGATAGATAGATAGATAGATAGATAGATAGATAGATAGATAGATAGATAGATAGATAGAGATATAGATATATATATATTTTTTTTTAGATGTTCACGTCTCTGGCTGGGTTCACACTTGTGCGATGCGTGAACCAGCGTGATTCCTGTGCAGGCTTTCACATCGCACCTACATTGACATCTGCGCACCACTGCGGGTGTCAATGTAAAGTTAATGACACCCCCAGATCATTTCACAGATCGCAGTGCGAACTATGTAATGGTGCAGGAATCGGATCGCATGGGTGTTCACACCCATGCGATCCGATTCCAGTGCGGACCAAATAAAGGGTCCTGTACCAATTTGGTGCAAATGCAATATGATTTAGGGCCAGTTCCCACTGCTGCGGTGTCCGAGATCGGATGTGATTCGCACCGCATTGCAGTGCAAAATCACATCCGATCTCTGTGCGATGCGATTTCAGCCATACAGATAGTATTGCTAAATTTGCATTGCCCTCGGACCAAACTCTTACAGGACCCTTTTTTTGGTCCACAGCAGAATCGGATCGCATGGGTGTTCACACCCATGCGATTCGATTACTGTCCGAGTTTGCAGATCGCACTGCGATATGCGAACTGATTTGGGGGTGTTAACTTTTAGGCCCAGTTCACACTTGTGCGATGCCGGACATCGCACAGGCATCGCATGTTATTCGCAGCACACTGCCATTCACATTACATGCGATGTCTGTGCGGTGCGATATCAGCTGTACAGATAGTATGGCTGATATCGCACCGCATTTGGTGCAAACACGCACAGGACCCTTTTTTCTGTTCGGACCAGAATCGGATCGCATGTGTGTTCACACATATGCCATCCAATTCATGTCCGAACTGTCAGTTCGCAGTGCGATATGCAAGCTGATCTGGAGGTGTCGTTAACAATGTATTGACACTCCCCAGCGATTCGCATATGGCAGTGTGAACTGACATGCGAGTCGGTGCGATGCGGGAACCCGCAGTGGATTCGCAGTGTTCTCGCATCGCACCAGTTTATCAATTTTTATGTTTATCTATAATGAAATATATTTTATTTTAATTTATTAATAAATATTTATACTTGTATACTTTATTAAAATTATTTTTTTAATGATTATAAATGTATTTTGCATTTATATGAATGGTGTATAGCTGCATTACATATGTGCATTACATTCATTTACTATACACCATTCACATTTAAATAGGGACATGTATGATCTTTAAATATTGATAAAAACAATGTTTTTTTTATAATTAGGTTAATGTATATTGTGTAGGGGGAATTTATCTTTATTATTTTATTAATATGTTGGGGAATAATGTGTGCTGATTTGTGTTAAACTTTTGTATTTTATGGTTCCTCATACTGTAATCCCGCTATATCACACGAGATTACAGTGAGAGGAGCCATTCTCAGGAGTTCCTGGCATTTGTAGATCGCTCCTCAACTCAACATGAGAAGCGATCTACACACTTTCATAAACAGGCACTCAGAGGAGAGCGATCTCCTCTGAGAATGCCTGAGAACTGAAAAGCGGTATCTTACCTCACTTTCATAAAAGGACACCTTAGAGATGATTAAAGGACAGCATTGATCACGTCCCATATGCTCGTGCCAAAAAGTTTTATACCAATATAATGCTGCGCTATCCAAATGTAATCATATGGTAACCATAATAAACCATAATGTTACTGGCTGCAGTTAAATAGTGGTGGAGAGATATTCTATTCCTATGAAACAAATCTAGTGAACATAATAATGCAATCTTATGCGATTATAAGTTGCGATCATGAACAATTAAAAATTGCAATCCTATGCGATCCCCCAATGACAGCCTGTGTAGCATACACACCTCTATATACACATGTAGCATTCATATGCAATAGAGTAATTTGCATCCCTGTGCGATAATATGCGATACCGCGATAATTGCAGTGACAACCTATAATTTACATAAATCTATATAAAAGTGCATCAATATACAATATTCAATATAGAATTAAAGTGAACCGTGTTTAAATTGCTCTAGTGCCAAACTAATTCATGCATTAATCTGTGTCCATAAAATCGCAACATAAAGTCCATTCATAACTACTCCATTCTTCTGGTGCTCATTGCAGATGATAAAACAGATGTCATGGTCTGGGGCTGCATGAGTGCTGCCGGCACTGAGGAGCTACAGTTCATTGAGGGAACCATGAATGCCAACATGTACTGTGACCTACTAAAGCAGAACATGATCCCCTCCCTTCAGAGACTGGGCCGCAGGGCAGTATTCCAACATGATAACGACTCCAAACACACCTCCAAGATGACCACTGCCTTGCTAAAGAAGCTGAGGGTAAAGGTGATGGACTGGCCAAGCATGTCTCCAGACCTAAACCCTATTGAGCATCTGTGGGGCATCCTCAAATGGAGGGTGGAGGAGCTCAAGGTCTCTAACATTCACCAGCTCTGTGATGTCATCATGGAGGAGTGGAAGAGGCCTCCAGTGGTAACCTGTGAAGCTCTGGTGAACTCCATGCCCAAGAGGGTTAAGGCAGTGATGGAAAATAATGGTGGGCACACAAAATATTGACACTTTGGGCCCAATTTGGACATTTTCACTTAGGGGTGTACTCACTTTTGTTGCCAGTGGTTTAGACATTAATGGCTGTGTGTTGAGTTATTTTGAGAGGACAGCAAATTCACACTGTTATACAAGCCGTACACTCACTACTTTACATTGTATCAAAGTGTAAGTTCTTCAGTGCTGTCACAAGATATAATAAAATATTTACAAAAATGTGAGGGGTGTACTCACTTTTGTGAGATGCTGTATATATATATGGTTTAGGAATGGAATATCTGTGTGATGATCAGGTGCTCATCTTATATTGTGCAGAAGTATTTGCTCTGCTCGTGCGCCTCACCGATTTATTGGAATGCAGATTGAAAGTGAAACTAAACTCTCCTATCCTTTTCGGCCAAGGAAGCTGCCATGGTGCTGCACATGTGATCAGTTATGACACCGGCCATTTGATGCTTTCACAGTTTTGTTGACAGCAAACAAATGTGATAGCTAGCATTCCTGGCATGCCAGGAATGTAAAGCTGCGTACACACGAGCGGAATGTCCGACAGAAAAAGTCAGAAGCTTTTCAACGCATATTCCGATCGTGTGTGTGCCTCATCTGACTTTTTTTTTTTTTCTAAAATTCTGAGGGACCTAGAAATAGAACATGTTTCCGACGGAACCAATTCATATCGGGAAAACCGCTCTTCTGTATGCTGTTCCAACGGACCAAAAACTACGCATGCTGTGAAGTAAGTACGAGACGGAAGCTATTGGCTACTGGCTATTGAACTTCCTTTTTCTAGTCCCGTAGTAAGTGTTGTACATCACCGCGTTCTGGGCGGTCGGACTTTGGGTTGACCGTGTGTAGGCAAGACCGCTTGAATGGAATTCCGTCGGAGAAACCTTCGGAGTTAATTCCGAGGGCAAAACCAGTCGTGTGTACACAGCATTACTGTTTTTTTAAACCATTAAATTGATGGGTTTAGTTCGGCTTTAAGAATTCCAAGGTGACGTGGCTAGTCTACCTGCTAGTATTGAGGTCCCATGATACTTGCCAGTGGTTGGATTTTTTGGGCATCTGAGCAGGGGACACCTGGGACTGGAGCCAGGAAAAAGTCCTCCTAGTAGAATAGTTTGTATACAAGTTGCTGTAGTAACTAACTGAGATCTGCGTTGTAGTGTCTGCACTACCATAGCAACCTGCTGAGATGACAGCCTACTGTAGGAAGCATGGGTGAGTGCAAGGGATGCATGGTGGTTTCCAGGAAGAGAGGATCTCAACACTTCCCAACATGGCAGCAGCATCACACAAACCAGTCTTCATCTCCATGGGGTGTGCACGGGACATGTACGGAGTTATTTTGCAAGAGATTTTCCTCTCTATTTTTAATATTTACACCAAAAAATGTTTTAATGGCTACAGGTTCCTTTTAAAATTGGACCTATTAAAAATCAAATTTCATGTGAATCAATGACGTACACTATATTGTCAAAGTATTGGGACACCTGCCTTTACACGCACATGAACTTTAATCGCAGCCTAGTCTAATGCCCCGTACACACGGTCGGACATTGTTCGGACATTCCGACAACAAAATCCTAGGATTTTTTTCCGACGGATGTTGGCTCAAACTTGTCTTGCATACACACGGTCACACAAAGTTGTTGGAAAATCCGATCGTTCTAAACGCGGTGACATAAAACACGTACGTCGGGACTATAAACGGGGCAGTGGCCAATAGCTTTCATCTCTTTATTTATTCTGAGCATGCGTGGCACTTTGTGCGTCGGATTTGTGTACACACGGTCGGAATTTCCAACAACGGATTTTGTTGTCGGAAAATTTTATAGCCTGCTCTCAAACTTTGTGTGTCGGAAAATCCGATGGAAAATGTGTGATGGAGCCCACACACGGTCTGAATTTCCGACAACACGCTCCGATCGGACATTTTCCATCGGAAAATTTGACCGTGTGTACGGGGCATTAGTCTGTAGGGTTCAATGTTGAGTTGGCCCACCCTTTGCAGATATAACAGCTTCATCTCTTCTGGGAAGGTTGTCCACAAGGTTTAGGAGTGTGTCTATGGGAATGTTTGACCATTCTTCCAGGATGGCATTAAAGTGCATGTAATGATAAAAATATGTAGCGCTACCTCAGCCATAACGTGAAAAAATAAATGAAATAGAAACGTCCAAGGCCTAAATAAACACAAACAAGCAAAACTAAGTACAACAATAATGTGTACGTGTAAAGTGCAAAGTGAAACACAAAAAGGAAATCCAATCTCACATAGCAAGTGAGTGGAAAGGATCAAATGTAAACAGTCACCTAATAATATAGTGAATAATCCAGCCTCACGTGACAAGTAAATAAATGAAAAATGTGAATAATGTCACATGATAATAGAAGTTTTCAATCAGTCAATAATGAACATATAACATAAAGATAAGCATCAGAAAATTGCTAATTAAAAAGAATAACGTTGTAATTAACAGGCCTGCGATTCACAAATGCGATTTAACAATGCGACTTCCCAAAAAATAATAGCAAAGTGCAGTGTGCGTGATCAGAAGATAATGCTAATAGAAAACTAATATCGATGTAATTCACAGACATGCAATTCACCAATGTGATAATTAAATGCGACTTCCCAAATAAATTATATTCTTGCAAAGTGCAGTGTGCATATATTCAAAAAATATTATAAAATTTAATATGCAAGCAGATAAATAAATATCAGTGATACCATATAATAAAGTAAATAAAATATCCAATCAACTGTGAGCTCACATCTCAAAATCAAACAATATAAAGGTGAAAATAGTCAAGTGCAGTCCAAACACATGCAAATGCGACTTCTAATACAGCTCCCAATGTGAAAAAATGGGAATCTTCTAAAGGTGAAAAAAGTGCTGGTGCAGTGGTAGCAAAAATTGTCTATAAATAGTTCATCCAATCCTGTTCCAAAGTGCGATGTGCGGTGACCGTTTCCCCCAGCCTCTCACCTGTAGTAGCGCCCCCCCAATGGGCCGAGTCACGCTTAAACCCACAGGTGGGTAGGGATATGGACACTGGAACGGCTTCCAAAATGGACTTCCAATCGTGATGCCAGCTCCCGTGGGAGTGGGATTGGTGCAGGATGGAATGATACTCGCCCTCACTTAATCGGTGTTCTCAGGTGAAAAGTGAGAAAAAGAAAATGGGCTCCATAGTGTAGTAAGTTAAAATAAATTTTAATGTAAGGATAATGTCACTTACATAAAGAATACACAGCAATCAGCAGCAAAGATAAAAGCTTCCGGGTTCGGCCGTACCCTGGAAGAGACAGCACCTGGCTCCTCCTTCCCTGACCCGTTGCGTCACACCACGTGACTTTATCAAAGTGATTAAAGTGCATGTGCATGTAAAGGCAGGTGTCCCAATACTTATGGCAATATAGTGCAGCCTTTCTCAACCTTTTCAAAACTGAGGAACCCTTGAAAAACATTTTTTGGTCTTGGAGAACCCCTGCTAAAAATAAAAAATCTACAACTCATGATACATTCGTGTGATGGTCATTGGGAAGAATTACACCCCTTACAGATAGCTAAAAAGATCAATGGTGTCAGTGGGAACATATCTGAGAGGTAAAAATCGACCATTGCTCAAGGAAGCTCTAGCAACCTCTGGTGGAATCCTGGTTGAGAAACCCTGATATAGTGTATATATGGTTTAGGAATGGAATATATGAGTGATGATCAGGTGCTCATCTTATATTGTGCAGAAGTATTTGCTCTGCTCATGCGCATCACTGAGGTGTTGGAATGCAGATTTAAAGTGAAACTAAACTCTCCTATCCTTTTCGGCCAAGGAAGCTGCCATCTTGGCTTCCGTTTGATCTACAGCTGCCATGGAGCTGCACATGTAATCTGGTATGACACCAGCCATTTGATGATTTGACAGTTTTGTTGACAGCAGGGGCGTTGCTAGGTCTACAAGAGATCTGGGGCTAGAGCCCATAGCAGTGTAGTAAAGAAAGTCATACGCTTGGATGGGCATATACATGTATATAATATACGTGTGTGTGTGTGTGTGTGTGTGTATGTGTATATATATATATCCCCAGAGAGCCTCCCCCTTGCATCAGGGTCCCCAGAGAGACCCCCTTACATTAGGGTCCCCAGAGAGCACCCCCCTTAAATCAGGGTCCCAAGAGAGCCTCCCCCTTAAATCAGGGTCCCCAGAGAGCCTCCCCCTTAAATCAGGGTCCCCAGAGAGCCCCCCCACTTACATCAGGGTCCCCAGAGAGCCTCCCCTCCCCTTGGGGACCCCTGCAGAGACTCGGGGCTATGGGCACCAGATTCGGGGCTATAGCCCCAAAAGCCACCCCCTAGAGACGCCACTGGTTGACAGCACAAGCAAATGTGATGGCTAGCATTCCTGGCATGCCAGGAATGTAACTGTTTTTTTTTAAACCATTAAATTGATGGCTTTAGTTCGGCTTTAAGAATTCCAAGGTGACGTGGACAGTCTATCTGCTAGTATTGAGATCCCATGATACCTGCCAGTAGTTGGATTTTTTCAGGATCTGAGCAGGGGACACCTGGGAATAGAACCAGGAAAAAAGGCTAACTAGTAGAATAGTTTGTATACAAGTTGCTGTAGTAACTAACTGAGATCTGTGTTGTAGTGTCTGCACTACCATAGCAACCTGCTGAGATGACAGCCTACTGTCGGAAGCATGGGTTGAATGCAAGGGATGCATGGTGGTTTCCAGGAAGAGAAGATCTGAACACTTCCCAACATGGCAGCAGCATCACACAAACCAGTCTTCATCCAGTCTTGTTGGCGCTATATAAATCCTTTTATATTGTAAAGCGCTGCGTAAACTGTTGGCGCTATATAAATCCTGAATAATAATAATAATAATAATAATAATAATAATCTCCATGGGGTGTGCACAGGACATGCACGGAGTCCTTTTGCAAGAGGAGATTTTCCTTTCTATTTTTAATATTTACACACAAAAATGTTAATGGCTGCAATTTCATTTTAAAATTGGACCTATTAAAAATCACATTTCAAGTGAATCAATAAGGTACATTATCACTATAAGCGAATCTATTTCACAAATCAGAACTGGAACAAGGTTAATGTAACATTTTGTATTCTTTACCTCTATGTTCTGTATACTTTATACATACTGTATACCCCTCTGGTAAGAAGGCCTGTTTTTACAGTGATCAGTAGACAAGAGTGATTTTGTTTAGTTACAAAATGAAATTGAGACAACATTTTTGTTATTCAGAGATTCAGATGTATCTGAGTCTCTGAATATTTACACAGTGTTTTTTTTTTTTTTTTTTTTTTTTTTTTTTTTTTTTAGAATTTAACCTTTTAAATATTATTTTATTACAATTCTTTATATATTTATTTTTTATCAGCCCTGTTGGGGGGCTTTGGTGAGATTTCAGGGGTCTAAACAGACCCCCGACATCTCTCCTTTGAGACAGGGGAAGGGACTAAGGACACAGATTCCCCAGTCACTTTCTCTGCAGGCTCAGCTTCACTGAAAATAAATGGACAGGAGGCAGAGACTCCTCTCCATTCATAAACTGAAGCATAGTAAACACAGTTTACAATGCTCAGTTATGAATGGACAGAGTCAGTGACAGTGTCAGAGTCTGTGCATTCAGAAAAGGAAGGAGCCGGTAAATTACAGATTTGCCGGCTCCTTCCTCTTCTCTCCATCCTGACAGATCGAGGGGGAAGGGGGGATACATGGTTGCAATCAGGCATATCAGAAAAACTTCCGCAATCGCGGTTATGTCTTTGATGATGCCCTGGAGGAGGGGCGAAACGCGTCGACGCAACATCCGGCTCACGTTTAACCAGTGACGCTTCTTCCTGTGGAACTCACGCTTACAGCGGCGATCGCGGAAGTTTTTCTGATATGCCTGATTGCAACCATTTATCTTGTGAGTAGCGCTGTGATGCGCAAGTGATCTCTTTCTCCACAATACTTCACCATATTGTTTTTCCTTGTCTTTTTGGGTTTGATTCGATGGTCCACGCCTCCAAGCCTTTATCCTATTTTACTACGATTTCAAGCCATCCATATTGCATTACAGCAGAGGCATCATACTGCAGTACTTCAGGTGACTGACTGTCAGCATAGGTCGAAGAGATGCTATTTTCCAGTGAGGCCGCTACCAAGAGCCCTGTATATCCAGCTTATGGCACCTATCTGGGACTATTCACTGTTATTGTATTATTTATTCACATTTTTTAGCACATAACTTTTATTATATATTCGGGACCAATCACTGTCACTTCAATAGTAATTGTCTTTTGTCAGCACTTTCTATATCTTATAGATCTAGAACTTTATTCATAGAATGTATGGATTCATGATTATAGGATCATTGCACAGTGCACTTTCTATATAGTATCACATTTATGGTTATAGTATTTATTTTATTTTGCCAGCGCTGTATACGTTTGTTTTATATCATCCAAGTATTAGTACTTTTCTTACAGCAGCGGTAATACATTCACTTTTTTGTTTTGATTAGCCACGAGCGCTGCATTTATATTATTTCTTCGTACCAATCATCTGTCAGGCTGCCCGGCCCCCCCTGCTATGCTGAGGATGCAGGTATCGGGTCAAGTATCGAAGCATTTGCTCGAGTACAAGTACTCATGCAAATGCTTGGTATCGGCATCGATACCAATACTAGTATCGTTATCGGTGCAACCCTAGTTGTAACCCTCCCTTACTCTATCCACAATGAAAAAAATGTTTTGCCTATAGTTTTACTTTAAGCCATGTTTTTACTATCCCCCAACCACTCCTACTTAAGCTGCAAAGGCATTGGACAGGGGTGTGCACGTGCCATGACCGCAATGCTTCGCATCGCAGCTTAGAAAAAATGAACCCTCCCCCCTCAATGCGTCACACTGCACGCAGTTGCACAGTGAGTGGGACTATAGGGGTTAAAACAACTGGGGAAGAGGCGACGTAATACCCCCTCACCAACCTGTCAAATGTATTCTGAAAAGCGATCCACTGCAGAACGCTCTTCTGAGGGCAAAGCATGTTGAAATAAGCCCTAAAACTGGGCTAGCGGCTTCACCAGATTACATTGGCAAGCAGGTTTTTTAATGCAGAAAGACGCCTATATAATAAAGCCTTCTTACATGCCTGCCCACAACTTCCTATAGAATGTACGCTGAGCTGTGCACACCAGGATGAATTCACATCTGTGTACATATGCTGAAATGAAGTCATCCAAGGTTGGCCAATCAGGATGGATGAAAACTGAGTGAAGATGACCGGCTATGAAGCTCATGGATGGTGCATTGCTGGAGTGGAGATTGTATTGGAGAACTTTAGGTCTGCTTTAAGGCAGCACCTTATATGGAAGATTACCGTTTCCTTATTAGGCTATGATGTCACAGGAGGCGGGGATTCTTACTCCAAAACACCTAATGACCATGTGAGGGATCCCCATTGCATCCCATCCAATGACGCTTAGAGGTCACCATAGCCTTGCACTCTGCTTGGAAAGCTTCACGTTAATCATGACATATAGATCATTTATGGCTTCTTTCCCAGGCAGTGGTTAGTAATATACACTCACCAGCCACTTTATTAGGTACACCTAAGGGGGTTGGACCCCCTTTTGCCTTCAGAACTGCCTGAATTAGTTGTGGCATAGATTCAACAAGGTGTTGGAAACATTCCTCAGAGATTTTGGTCCATATTGACATGATAGCATCGCGCAGTTGCTGCATATTTGTGGGCTGCACATCCATGATGTGAATCTCCCGTTCCACCACATCCCAAAGGGGCTCTATTGGATTGAGATCTGTTGACTGTGGAGGCCATTGGAGTACAGTGACCTCATTGTCATGTTCAAGAAACCAGTGAGATGATATGAGCTTTGTGACATGATGCATTATCCTGCTGGAAGGAACCATCAGAAGATGGGTACCAGTGAGGGCTGGTGCTCAATATTTTTGGGGGGGCGCAAACGAACTGAAAAATTCAGAAAAATACTGAAACAAAAACATTAAATGCAGCCTCACTGTGCCATCAAATGCAGCCACTGTGCCCATCAATTGCTGCTAACTGTGCCCAGCAAATGCAGCCAACTGTGCCCAGCAAATGCAGCCAACTGTGCCCAGCAAATGCAGCCAACTGTGCCCAGCAAATGCAGCCAACTGTGCCCATCATATGCAGCCAACTGTGCCCATCATATGCAGCCACTGTGCCCATCATATGCAGCCAACTGTGCCCATCATTTGCAGCCAACTGTGCCCATCATTTGCAGCCAACTGTGCCCATTATATGCAGCCACTGTGCCCATCATATGCAGCCACTGTGACACCCCCGCCTGCTGTCTGACTGGCACTTACCCCATCGTGGTGACAGGTAAGGCGGCGAGCTGTAGGATGGGTAGCGCAGATCAGGTGATGGCTCCTGTGTCCTCCATTCGTCTCTTCTTGCCTTCTGCTAGGCGGCCAATGGGATCGTCTGTGCCTTCAGCCACTCAGGTGACGGGTATTAGACCCGCACCTCCTGATTGGCGAAGAGGCGATTCAGTGTTAGAAAAGCAAATATTCATTTGCTTTTCTAACACACCTGGGTGGACTGCGAGCGCAATGTTTTGCGCTCCAAGTCCACCTTTTTTTAAGCTTATTAGAGCCTATGACTCTAATCATGTGCTTCAAAAAAACACCCCCGCCGATGTAATTCAGGCGCCTGGCGTCTGAATAGGGGGTGGCTACAGAGGGGGAGGCGACCTTTGAGGGGGTGACGACCCTACAGGGGGCGGCGTGAACAAGGGGTCGGCGCCCGTGCGCCCTTAATGGACGGGCCGCCCCTGATGAGTACACTGTAGTCATAAAGGGATGGATATGATCAACACCAATACTCAGGTTCAGGTTTGAAGAAGCACTGAGGTCAGTGTGAAACGCACACGTCACCTCCTGGGTTCGGACACTCTGTCTTTGTTTTGCTGTCATTTACTATTTTTGGAATAAGATCATTGGAACGTTCCTGTGGTGTGCCGCCGTTCTTTTCTTCCTATTGATCATCGGTGGCGAGCCGTGGCTTGCACCCAGCGCATCCGGACTGTAGTGACTGCTCACCTGGAGCGGCGTCTTCCTTGTTTGAATATAAAATGCACTGCTTATCTATCAGGAATTGTTTCCCAGTGCTAAACCTTTCATCCAATTTTTAAATTGCTGCATTTGTAAATACCAAAAGCCAATATAAAGGAATAGTAGTGGTAAAAGAAGCACTTACAGGTTTAAAAAAATCATTTTTTTGTACTATTCTCATTTAAGGGGGTGTGGCAGGGGGTGTGTCCTATGCCTACATACTTCTGCTAATAGATGTCCCTCGTTCTCATCTCAAAAAGTTGGGAGGTATGTCTATTGTCCAATTATGGTGATCCTGTGAGGATTGTAGCCTCAGTTTCCTGTTCTTAGCTGAGAGGAGTGACACCCGGTGTGGTCTTTTTCTGTAGCCCATCTGCTTCAAGGTTCGATGTGTTGTGTGTTCAGAGATGGTATTCTGCATACCTTGGTTGTAACAAGTGTTTTTTTTTTGCATTACTCTTGCCTTTCTATCATCTCAAACCAGTCTGCCCATTCTCCTCTGACCTCTGACTTTAACAAGGCATTTTCGTCCACACAACGGCCGCTCACTAGATATTTTCTCTTTTGCGGACCATTCTCTGTAAACCCGAGAGATGGTTGCGTGAAAAAATACAAGTAGACCAGCAGTTTTTGAGATACTCAGACCAGCCTGTCTGGCACCAACAACCATGTCATGTTCAAAGTCACTTAATTCCCCTTTCTTCCCCATTCTGATGCTTGGTCTTCACCACGTCTAGATGCATTGTTGCTGCCATGTAATTGGCTGATTCGCAATTTACATACCTCCCAACTTTTTGAGATGGGAACGAGGGACACCTATCAGCAAAAGTATGCAGGCATAGGACACACCCCTTGCCACACCCCCTTAACCACTTGCCGACCGCCTCACGCATATATACGTGAGCAGAGCGGCACGGGCAGGCAAAATCACGTACCTGGTACGTGATTGCCTTCCCGCGGGCGGGGGGTCCGATCGGACCCCCCCCCGGTGCCATCGGCGGTCGGCATTTGGTTGGAAGCGATGAGAGACGAGGGGGAGACCATCCGATCGTGGCCCCCCCCTCGCGATCGCTCCCAGCCAATGAGAAACATCCCCTGTCTCTGTATAGTACACAGAGGCAGAGGATGTGATGTCATCTCTCCTCGGCTGGCCAGTTTCCGTTCCAGCACCGAGGAGAGAAGACAAGTAAGTGCACAACACACACACACAACACAGTAGAACATGCCAGGCACACTAAACACCCCCGATCCCCCCCCGATCGCCCCCCGATCCCCCCCAATCACCCCCCCCCCTGTCACAAACTGACACCAAGCAGGTTTTTTTGTTTTGTTTTGTTTTTTTCCTGATTACTGCATAGTGTCAGTTTGTGACAGTTAGCAGTGGTAAGACAGTTAGTATTAGCCCCCTGTAGGTCTAGGGTACCCCCCTAACCCCCCCTAATAAAGTTTTAACCCCTTGATCACCCCCTGTCACCAGTGTCGCTAAGCGATCATTTTTCTGATCGCTGTATTAGTGTCGCTGGTGACGCTAGTTAGGAACGTAAATATTTAGGTTCGCTGTCAGCGTTTTATAGCGACAGGGACCCCCATATACTATCTAATAAATGTTTTAACCCCTTGATTGCCCCCTAGTTAACCCTTTCACCACTGATCACCGTATAACTGTTACGGGTGACGCTGGTTAGTTCGTTTATTTTTTTTAGTGTCAGGGCACCCGCCGTTTATTACCGAATAAAGGTTTAGCCACCTGATCGCCCGGCGGTGATATGCGTCGCCCCAGGCAGCGTCAGATTAGTGCCAGTACCGCGAACACCCACGCACGCACCGTACACGCACCGTACACCTCCCTTAGTGGTATAGTATCTGAACACATCAATATCTGATCCGATCAGATCTATACTAGTGTCCCCAGCAGTTTAGGGTTCCCAAAAACGCAGTGTTAGCGGGATCAGCCCAGATACCTGCTAGCACCTGCGTTTTGCCCCTCCGCCCAGCCCACCCAAGTGCAGTATCGATCGATCACTGTCACTTACAAAACACTAAACGCATAACTGCAGCGTTCGCAGAGTCAGGCCTGATCCCTGCGATCGCTAACAGTTTTTTTGGTAGCATTTTGGTGAACTGGCAAGCACCAGCCCCAGGCAGCGTCAGATTAGCGCCAGTAGCACTAACACCCACGCATGCAGCATACGCCTCCCTTAGTGGTATAGTATCTGATCGGATCAATATCTGATCCGATCAGATCTATACTAGCGTCCCCAGCAGTTTAGGGTTCCCAAAAACGCAGTGTTAGTGGGATCAGCCCAGATACCTGCTAGCACCTGTGTTTTGCCCCTCCGCCCGGCCCAGCCCAGCCCACCCAAGTGCAGTATCGATCGATCACTGTCACTTTTTTTTGTAGCGTTTTGGTGAACTGGCAAGCACCAGCGGCCTAGTACACCCCGGTCGTAGTCATACCAGCACTGCAGTAACACTTGGTGACGTGGCGAGTCCCATAAGTGCAGTTCAAGCTGGTGAGGTGGCAAGCACAAGTAGTGTCCCGCTGCCACCAAAAAGACAAACACAGGCCCGTCGTGCCCATAATGCCCTTCCTGCTGCATTCGCCAATCCTAATTGGGAACCCACCACTTCTGCAGCGCCCGTATTTCCCCCATTCACATCCCCAACCAAATGCAGTCGGCTGCATGAGAGGCATTTATATGTCCTCCCGAGTACCCCTACCCAACGAACCCCCCCAAAAAAGATGTGTCTGCAGCAAGCGCGTATATAGACGTGACACCCGCTATTATTGTCCCTCCTGTCCTGACAATCCTGGTCTTTGCATTGGTGAATGTTTTGAACGCTACCATTCACTAGTTGAGTATTAGCGTAGGGTACAGCATTGCACAGACTAGGCACACTTTCACAGGGTCTCCCAAGATGCCATCGCATTTTGAGAGACCCGAACCTGGAACCGGTTACAGTTATAAAAGTTACAGTTACAAAAAAAAAGTGTAAAAAAAAAAAAACACAAACAAAAATAAAAAAAAATAGTTGTCATTTTATTGTTCTCTCTCTCTCTATTCTCTCTCTGGTGTTCTGCTCTTTTTTACTGTATTCTATTCTGCAATGTTTTATTGTTATTATGTTTTATCATGTTTGCTTTTCAGGTATGCAATTTTTTATACTTTACCGTTTACTGTGCTTTATTGTTAACCATTTTTTTGTCTTCAGGTACGCCATTCACGACTTTGAGTGGTTATACCAGAATGATGCCTGCAGGTTTAGGTATCATCTTGGTATCATTCTTTTCAGCCAGCGGTCGGCTTTCATGTAAAAGCAATCCTAGTGGCTAATTAGCCTCTAGACTGCTTTTACAAGCAGTGGGAGGGAATGCCCCCCCCCCCCACCGTCTTCCGTGTTTTTCTCTGGCTCTCCTGTCTCAACAGGGAACCTGAGAATGCAGCCGGTGATTCAGCCAGCTGACCATAGAGCTGATCAGAGACCAGAGTGGCTCCAAACATCTCTATGGCCTAAGAAACCGGAAGCTACGAGCATTTTAGGACTTAGATTTCGCCGGATGTAAACAGCGCCATTGGGAAATTGGGAAAGCATTTTATCACACCGATCTTGGTGTGGTCAGATGCTTTGAGGGCAGAGGAGAAATCTAGGGTCTAATAGACCCCAATTTTTTCAAAAAAGAGTACCTGTCACTACCTATTGCTATCATAGGGGATATTTACATTCCCTGAGATAACAATAAAAATGATTTAAAAAAAAATATGAAAGGAACAGTTTAAAAATAAGATAAAAAAGCAAAAAAATAATAAAGAAAAAAAAAAAAAAAAAAAAAAAAGCACCCCTGTCCCCCCTGCTCTCGCGCTAAGGCGAACGCAAGCGTCGGTCTGGAGTCAAATGTAAACAGCAATTGCACCATGCATGTGAGGTATCACCGCGAAGGTCAGATCGAGGGCAGTAATTTTAGCAGTAGACCTCCTCTGTAAATCTAAAGTGGTAACCTGTAAAGGCTTTTAAAGGCTTTTAAAAATGTATTAATTTTGTTGCCACTGCACGTTTGTGCGCAATTGTAAAGCATGTCATGTTTGGTATCCATGTACTCGGCCTAAGATCATCTTTTTTATTTCATCAAACATTTGGGCAATATAGTGTGTTTTAGTGCATTAAAATTTAAAAAAGTGTGTTTTTTCCACAAAAAATGCGTTTGAAAAATCGCTGCGCAATTACTGTGTGAAAAAAAAAAATGAAACACCCACCATTTTAATCTGTAGGGCATTTGCTTTAAAATAATATATAATGTTTGGGGGTTCAAAGTAATTTTCTTGCAAAAAAAAATAATTTTTTCATGTAATCAAAAAGTGTCAGAAAGGGCTTTGTCTTCAAGTGGTTAGAAGAGTGGGTGATGTGTGACATAAGCTTCTAAATGTTGTGCATAAAATGCCAGGACAGTTCAAACCCCCCCAAATGACCCCATTTTGGAAAGTAGACACCCCAAGCTATTTGCTGAGAGGCATGTCGAGTCCATGGAATATTTTATATTGTGACACAAGTTGCGGGAAAGAGACAAATTTTTTTTTTTTTTTTTTTTTTTGCACAAAGTTGTCACTAAATGTTATATTGCTCAAACATGCCATGGGGATTTGTGAAATTACACCCCAAAATAAATTCTGTTGCTTCTCCTGAGTACGGGGATACCACATGTGTGGGACTTTTTGGGAGCCTAGCCGCGTACGGGACCCCGAAAACCAAGAACCGCCTTCAGGCTTTCTAAGGCCGTAAATTTTTGATTTCACTCTTCACTGCCTATCACAGTTTCGGAGGCCATGGAAAGCCCAGGTGGCACAAAACCCCCCCAAATGACCCCATTTTGGAAAGTAGACACCCCAAGCTATTTGCTGAGAGGTATAGTGAGTATTTTGCAGACCTCACTTTTTGTCACAAGGTTTTGAAAATTGAAAAAAGAAAAAAAAAAAATTTTTTTTCTGGTCTTTCTTCATTTTCAAAAACAAATGAGAGCTGCAAAATACTCACCATGCCTCTCAGCAAATAGCTTGGGGTGTCTACTTTCCAAAATGGGGTCATTTGGGGGGGGTTGTGCCATCTTGGCATTTTATGGCCTTCAAAACTGTGATAGGTAGTGAGGAGTGAAATCAAAAATGTATGCCCTTAGAAATCCTGAAGGTGGTGCTGGGTTTTCGGGGCCCCGTACGCGGCTAGGCTCCCAAAAAGTCTCACACATGTGGTATCCCCGTACTCAGGAGAAGCAGCTGAATGTATTTTGGGGTGCAATTCCACATATGCCCATGGCCTATGTGAGCAATATATCATTTAGTGACAACTTTTTGTAAATTTTTTTTTTTTTTTGTCATTATTCAATCACTTGGGACAAAAAAAATAAATATTCAATGGGCTCAACATGCCTCTCAGCAATTTCCTTGGGGTGTCTACTTTCCAAAATGGGGTCATTTGGGGGGGGTTTGTACTGCCCTGCCATTTTAGCACCTCAAGAAATGACATAGGCAGTCATAAACTAAAAGCTGTGTAAATTACAGAAAATGTACCCTAGTTTGTAGACGCTATAACTTTTGCGCAAACCAATAAATATACGCTTATTGACATTTTTTTTACCAAAGACATGTGGCCGAATACATTTTGGCCTAAATGTATGACTAAAATTTAGTTTATTGGATTTTTTTTATAACAAAAAGTAGAAAATATCATTTTTTTTCAAAATTTTCAGTCTTTTTCCGTTTATAGCGCAAAAAATAAAAACGGCAGAGGTGATCAAATACCATCAAAAGAAAGCTCTATTTGTGGGAAGAAAAGGACGCAAATTTCGTTTGGGTAGAGCATTGCATGACCGCGCAATTAGCAGTTAAAGCGACGCAGTGCCGAATTGTAAAAAGTGCTCTGGTCAGGAAGGGGGTAAATCCTTCCGGGGCTGAAGTGGTTAAAGGAGAATTGTACAAAAAAAAAAAAACAAGATTGGTTAAACCCAGAAGTGCTTTTTTTGCCACTACTATTCCTTTATATTGGCTTTTGGAATTTACAAATGCAGCAATTTAGAGATCAGATGAAAGGTTTAGCACTGAGAAACACTTTTTGATGGATAAAAAGTGCATTTTATATACAACTATATAGATCAGACCAAAATGAGGGACTAATGAGGAAGAATGAGGGACAGAGGGACATTGCTCCAAATCAGGGACAGTCCCTCGAAATCAGGGACAGTTGGGAGCTATGAATTTTGTGTTATCAAGCAATTGAACAGGTGTACCTAATAAAGTGGCCGGTGAGTATATATGTATATGCTCCACAAGACTGAGCAAAGCCCAAGGTTGCACACGCTGGCCGGCAGGGAAGGACCCTGCAGGACCCCCTGTATTGTGGATTGCAGATCAGCTGACTTTAGGCTGTCAAGCTATGGTTATCTGGCAAGGCCAAGCTGCAAGCAGCTGCATTCCTCTTGTTTGTGCCACCCCTCCCCCAACATAAAGAGAGCACTGGAACAGTCACAGTTAAGTTACATGGAGAGCAGGAAGAGATTGTCATGCTGTGCAAAAGCAGAGATTGCATGTGATGCAGTTGTGTGTATGTGTGTGTGTGTGCCCCTATAGGGCATAGGGGTAAGTATTCACACTGGCACACCACCTGAATTAAGTGCGTTGTAAAATCTGCTGGGTAGTTGCTCAATGTTTTATCTGCTTTGAACGCAGTTATTCAGCAATACAGTAAAATCGACTGCGTCCTCGGTGTCTGTGTCTTCTTCATGGGGTAAAGGGGCACTGATTGTTCCTAACAAGTTGGACAGGGTAGAGCCTGAGCAGCCAATCAAAACATAAGTGAATACATATATAAAGGGATCATTAATCAATAATGTCCAGAATCATGAACAACCATCTCCATTATTATTCGTCTGGATTGCTCCGGTGAGGCTGCTTCCTTGCATCAGGAGTCCTCCCTGAACAGGAGACGGGGGCTTGTGGAATATATGAATATGCATAATGTGCAACCCAGTTCTAAATAGGTTGGGACGCTGTGCAAAATCTACATAAAAGCAGAATGCAATGATTTTCCAATCTCAAAAGCCCACATTTTATTCACAATACAAAACATATCAAATGTTTCAATTAAGAAAATTCACCATTTAAAAAAAAAAAAAAAAAGTTCATTTTAAAATTGATGGCAGCAGCACGTCTCAAAAAAATGTATATACAGTGCCTTGCAAAAGTATTCACCCCCAACCCCTTGGCTTTATACCTATTTTGTTACAATACAGCTTTTAGTTCCTTTTTTTTTTTCTGAATTATATGTGATGGATCAGAACACAATAGTCTAAGTTGGTGAAGTAAAATATATATAAATGTAAAAATATACTCAAGCGCTGTAGTGAAAATAGATGAATCAATAAATAAATCAATAAATATGACGTGCAAAAATCTTTGGAAGATGTCCAAATAATAAAAGCAGCAAACTAAATACTGTATTTATTGATGTATAACACTCACTTTTTCACCATGAAAATTGGGTGCAAATAGCGTGTGCGTGTTATACGCTAATACTTCAATTTTAGCTGCCTCGGAGGGGACAGGGAGGGGGGCGTGACGAGCGCCATCAGATTACATACAGTGAGAATCTCCTGTTTACTTGGCGGCCTCTGTAATAGAAAGTCCCGTCTCCTGGGCCGCCATTGGACCACTGTTCCGTCTATCATAGGAGAGTCTCACTGTATGTAATCTGTCGGCGCTCGTCTCGCCCCCCTCCCTGTCCCCTCTAGGCTGCAGATGGGCATCGATCAAGCTGCACTGATGGCAGTGGTGAGGCTGCTGCATTGATGGCAATGGTGAGGCTGATGTATTGATGGCAATGGTGAGGCTGATGCATTGATGGCAATGGTGAGGCTGATGCATTGATGGCAATGGTGAGGCTGCTGCATTGATGGCAACGGTGAGGCTGCATTGATGTGGACTGATGAGGCTGCATTGATGGCACTGATGAAGCTGCATTGATGTGGACTGATGAGGCTGCATTGATGGCACTTGTGAGGCTGCAGATGGGCATTGATCAGGCTGCATTGATGGCAATGGTGAGGCTGCAGATGGGCACTGACCCTTATTTTGCTTCAAAGTTCCTTATTTAAAAAATATTTTTTTTCCCTGAAACTTCCCTCTTAAAATGAATGTGCGTGTTATACGCCGGTGAATACGATAAGTGTTCAGACACCTAATATACCATATAAAAAATAATTATAGTTGCGCTGATATTAACCTTCCAAAAAAGAGTGCATAATCATGCACTATCTCAAAATAAATAGTGTGTGCTCAGATAATAAAAACCATATGAATGTAAAAAAATGTTATCAAATCAAAGGGTCACAGTGTAAATACTAAAAATGTGCAGAGAATTATTACAACTCCCGAACTGTCATCAAAAATTTGGATTTTTGATGATTAGATCTAACTTCTGGTGGAAACATCTCATCACACAGCGGAATTTGGACAAATTTTATGTTCTGAAGGTTTTACTATCAAAGGGATTGTTTTGATTGATGATGTTATAATTCAATTAAGATCGCTCATCTATCTATCTATTGGGATTTTTTGCACTTTTCACTTTATTGGGACAGTTCGGGAGTTGTAATAATTCTCTGCACGTTTTTAGTATTTACACTGTGACCCTTTGATTTGATAACATTTTTTCACATTTATATGGTTTTTATTATCTGAGCACACACTATTTATTTTGAGATAGTGCATGATTATGCACTCTTTTTTGGAAGGTTAATATCAGCGAAAATATATATAAAACTATTTTTCAGAAATGAAAAACTGATAATTGGCATGTGCGTATGTATTCACCCTCTTTGTTATGAAGCCCATAAAAAGCTTTGGTGCAACCATTTGCCTTCTTAAGTCACATAATTAGCAAAATGATGTCCACCTGTGTGCAATCTTATGTACCGTGTACACACGAGTGGAATGTCCGACAGAAAAAGTCACTTTTTACGTCGAAAATTCTGACGGACCTAGAAACAGAACATGTTCTAAATTTTTCAGACGGAACCAATTCCTATTGGGAAAACCTCTCGTCTGTATGCTGTTCCGACAGACCAAAAACAACGCATGCTCTGAAGCAAGTACGAGACGGAAGCTATTGGCTACTGGCTATTGAATTTCCGTTTTCTAGTCCCATCGTGCGTGTTGTACTTCACCGCGTTCTGGACGGTCAGAATTTGGTGTGACCGTGTGTATAAGACAGCTTGAGCGGAATTCCATCGGAACTCTGTCAGAAAAACCTTCAGAGTTTATTCCGATGGGAAAACCGGTCGTGTGTACAGGGCATAAATGTCACATGATCTGTCATTACATATACACACCTTTTTGAAAGGTCCCAGAGGCTGCAACACCTAAGCAAGAGGCACCACTAACCAAACACTACCATGAAGACCAAGGAACTCTCCAAACAAGGAAGGGACAATGTTGTTGAGAAGTACAAGTCAGGGTTAGGTTATAAAAAATATCCAAATATTGATGATCCCTAGGAGCACCATCAAATCTATCATAACCAAATGGAAAGAACATGGCACAACAGCAAACCTGCCAAGAGACGGCCGCACACCAAAACTCACGGACCGGGCAAGGAGGGCATTAATCAGAGAGGCAGCACAGAGACCTAAGGTAACCCTGGAGGAGCTGCAGAGTTCCACAGCAGAGACTGGAGTATCTGTACATAGGACGACAATAAGTCGTACGCTCCATAGAGTTGGGCTTTATGGCAGAGTGGCCAGAAGCAAAAAACAAAATGTCACGCTTTGAGTTTGTAAAAAGGCATGTGGGAGACTCCCAAAATGTATGGAGGAAGGTGCTCTGGTCTGATGAGACTAAAATTGAACTTTTTGGCCATCAAAGAAAACGCTATGTCTGGTGCAAACCCAACACATCACATCACCCAAAGAACACCATCCCCACTGTGAAACATGGTGGTGGAAGCATCATGCTGTGGGGATGTTTTCAGTAGTCGGGACTGGGAAACTGGTCAGAGTTGAGGGAAAGATGGATGGTGCTAAATACAGGGATATTCTTGAGCAAAACCTGTACCACTCTGTGT